>NW_026067947.1:1924763-2043299 GCF_014885135.2 Alexandromys fortis
CTCCTCCTCCTCCTCCTCCTCCTCCTCCTCCTCCTCCTCCTCCTCCTTCTTTTCATTTGGTTTTTTCAAGCCATCGTATATCTGTGTATCTCTGGCTGTCCTGGAACTTGCTCTGTAGGCCAGGCTGGCCTCAAACTTGTCTGTCTCTGCCTCCCAGGTGCTGGGATTAAAGGCGTGTGCCACATCACCGGGTCATAGTTATTCTTTTAAGTGTGTGTGTGTGTGTGTGTGTGTGTGCAAAGAATGTATATGTGTTTTCTGGTTTGACAGAACATTCTACACACTGAACTTGGGTTTGTCAGCTGTGGTTCATATACTCTTTATTTTTACTGATTTTATTCAATTGATACGCCAGCTTTCCTATGATCATTACAGGATTTTCTGTGTCTCTTTAAAATTCTGTCCATTTTTACTTCATGTATTTTAACATACAGTTACTAGGTGCATACAAATTTAAAATCATTACATTTTCATAATGAGTTAAACATTTCCTATTTAAATTTGTGTCTTCAGTCCCAGTGATATTGGAATTTATATACATTTTGTTATTTTGCAGCTTCTAGATGACTTATGCATTTTTGCTCTTTGGAAAATAGTTCACTTTCAGCACTTTGTACTTGTCCCTACAGAACAACAAATACTATGTTTTTGTTTTGCTTTTTCTTCAGAAACGGTGGGCTATTCTTTGTCATTTAGAATAAAGCATATAGACATTTACAACAAATGCAGTTATTGATATAGTATGTACTCTAGCTATCTATCCTGCTTTCTTTGCTTTTTCCTTCATTATTATTATTATTATTTCTTTTTACATTTGGGTACCAACTTCGAAGGTTAAAGAGAAGTTTTTCCTTGCATTCCCTTTAGGATTGTGAAACTTTTTCTTCTATTGTTTTGGTAGTCACATGCTTGTGAATTCATCTTCGACTTATGGAAGTCTAATCTTGTTAACCTCTTTATGAACTTTCTTGCTAGCCATTTAATGCTGTTTACCCCCTAATAATGAACACTATGCATGGATTTCAATTGCACGTTTCACAAAAGCCAAAGCCAGTAAGACAATAACATTATTGTCTTGTGCATTTGATATCCATTCTGACACATCCACATATTTACCTTTTTTTGTTCTCCCCGCCTTTGTGGCATTTGTGTTCTTTCATCTGGAATCATCTTCCTCCTGCTTAAAGAATACTTCTTAATATATTCTTTAGTAAGTATCTGCTGGTGACAAATTCTTTTAGTCTTGCAGAATGAAAGTGTCTTTATTTTGCCTTCATTGGGAATTAATTTTTTTTAATTTGCCAGTTTGACAGATGATAATGGTGTCATACTGATTTAATTTGCATAGATTTTATATATTTACTACCATTCTTCTTTCTTCTCCTGGGTACTTAATTTCCTACAGTGCTAAAAGCATCTTCTTTCTTCTTTTTCTTTCTTTTGCAGAAGAGGAGGAAAGGCTAAGTTCTTCACACATCTGGGAGTAAGCACTATTTGTATTTTCCTGTAGTCTGTCCCGTATGTGTCCGTGAAAAAGCAAAAATGGTAAACATAGATCTAACGGCTGCCCGTGGCTTCTAAGTTGGCTCTTCATGTGGCCGAGCTTATTAATACCTCCAGGATTCCTAAGCTGTTCTGATAGTCACTTTCATTTCACACTATAAACTATTATCCCTTGGTGGGCCTCGATAGTTCAGAAAGGTGTCATGATTTCTTAAAAAGATGTCTTAGTACCATAAAAACCTAGTAGAAAAAAAATTACAAAGTGTATCTAATAAAAGTATTATGATACATACATTATAGAAACCTAGGTGCCAGTCAACTTTTGTGGGCTAAAAAGATACTGTGATTTCTTACAATGTTGTTTCTGCATCCTTTTCTTTTTTTTTCTTTCTGGGGATTCTGGAGATGAACCAAGCGTCTTCTGCATGTAAGCTGTGACTGAGCTTGCTCCCCAGCCTCTGGGGATGCTGGAGATGGACCATGAGTCTTCTGTACGCAGGCTGTGGCTGTGCTTGCTCCCCAGTCTCGGGATGCTGGAGATGGACCAAGCATCTTCTCCACGCAGGCTATGATGGAGCTTGCTCCCCAGTCTCTGGCATCCATTTTCAATGGGAATTTATCTCTTTCATATTAGAAGGTGACTAATTTACTCTCAACAGGGTCTCCAGCTCTGCACCATACTGGCATGACCAAACCTATGCCCAGAGACTAGAACTTACAGGCATCTCTTGTCACAGAAGTTTAGGTATGTGTCTACCTGCTGAAAGTGATCTTTGGCCTATATGTTGCCCTAAGTGTTCCTACTTGCCATGTGGTCTCCCTCTGTCACCCTACTCTGTCCCAGTTTTGCATTCCAGCCTCCCTTAACTCAGGACTTCTCTCTTAGCATTGCATTCCACCTGGCCAGGAACTTTGAGCTTCTTTTATCTTGTAGTGTTACCATTTGAAAAATAAATACTAATATTTATTATATAAGAAACAACTAATATGCCCACTTAATGAACCACAACCTAAATATGCATGAAATATGATACATTATATATTCTCAGGTAATGTTCTCTGACTATATATGAAAAAACACATAGATCTCATGTTTTAGCATGTGCATGTATGGCTCTTTGAACCTGTAATTCTAATTAACCTATCTTGCATCTATTGTTTTGTTACCAGTCTTTCCCATTGTACTGGTGGCACAGTAGAAGTCCAGAAGGTGGATTGCATTCCCAGCATCTTCTCAGGGGCAGAGCTAGACCAGAATTCTTACTTCTGGACTCATCTTTTGAGCTGTGTGGTCCTGCACTTTACTTCTCCCCCACAGGATTCCAGACGAGGAGATCTTTCTTTAGAAATTTCTTCAAAGAGGAATACTAATCTTGAGCTTATGGATATCCACTACTAAAGTTGGGTTGGTCTCTACTGTTATTGCTGTAATTTTTAAAAATTAAAATATAAACATATAATTTACCCCTCCCTTTCCTCCCTTCATTCCCTGGAACTTCTTTCTCACTTCCTCTCAAACTAATTACCTTTTGTGTGTGTGTGTGTGTGTGTGTGTGTGTGTGTGTGTGTGTGTGTATGAATAAATAAATATATGCAACCTGCTGAGTTCATTTAGTGTCGCTTGTGTGTCTATGATTTGGGGATTCAATCAAGTAGGAAGTACCCTGGGGAAACCAGTTCTCCCTCTCTGCAGTCATTAGTTGCCCATAGTTCTTCATCTACTAGTGGGACCCTATGAGATGTCCTCCTTCCACCTTAGCGAGACGGCTGGTGTCACTGCTCTAGTCTTGTTGAAGCAGCCATACCATTGAGGTATTATGGATACAGCTTCCCTGTCATTTCTAGGAGACACAACCTCATAGCCGATCTGGCTCTTACCATCATTCTGCCCCCTTTTCAGCAATGTTCTGTGAGCCCTTGGTGTGGGAGTTGTGTAGTAAACAGATCAGTTAGAGGCTGGATTTAATGAGGGCTGAGAACTGCCCGTGTCTGTTCTCCCAAATATCTTAATTCAGAGCATCATTCTGAGAAAGCTGGGTCCGTGCCCTTTTCTTTTCTTTTCTTTTCTTTTCTTTTCTTTTCTTTTCTTTTCTTTTCTTTTCTTTTCCTCTTCTCTTCTCTCCTCTCCTCTCCTCTCCCCTCCCCTCCCCTTCCCTTCCCTTTCCTTTCTTTTACGTCATCTATCATGAGTAAAGAAAAGCTTTGAATGCAACAGAAAACAGTGCTGATTTGTTTGTGCTCACACTGCACACATCAAGAATGCTGCAGAGGAAAATGTATAGCTCAATAAAATTAATAAAGCAAAAAGATGAAAATTCCTCACTGAGAAAGGTACCAAGCCACGTGGCTAACATAGACAAGAATTATGAGCTAATTTATGATATAAGAAAGAGTTAATAAGAAGCATAAGCTAATAGGCCAAAACAACAACAACAACAAAAAAAAAACAGCTTGAAAGTAAGTCAATGTGACAAACATGTTTTATACTTAACTAATAAAACTTCATATTTTCAATTAAAAAAAGAATGCTGATCATTTCATCTGGCAGCTCTGTTACTCATAGGGTGGTCTGGGCTAGAGCTATTTGAGGATGTTACTTGACTACCATTGCAGCTCTCTCCTTCTCAGTGTCGTCTTCTCTCTCTGTATGTGTCTCATCACTTTACATTCTGGCCTAACCTTTTTCAGAGCTGGGCTTCTGGCTCCCTGTGAATGCAGAGCCCATGATGGCCTTGCGATGACCAGACCAGAACAGCTGGGCTCTTTACCGGAATTGGTAGCATCACACACACCATAGCACCCTAGCCACAGGATACACCAGGCCCAGGTAGAGAAGTGGGAAAAGAGAATCCAGTGCTGTTTGGTGCTTTGAGTCTTGTGCACATACCAAGTAGGGAGGAACGAATTAGAACCAGACACGGCTCTCTCTTAGCAAGTATTTGGTATTTCTTTTCTGGAGCCCAGAACACATGTTTTCTTTTCTTTTTCTTTTTTTCAAACCTGTGTTTATTTTAAAGCATAAATCAGAACAAGAGTTGCACCTATGCTTATGCACTTGGTCCTTTTCCTTCTTGACTAGAGCTAGAAGAGTCCTGTTGTGAACAGGCTTCGGTCACCGCGGAGTATACGGGCCACTCCTGTCGAAACCTGTTTCACAGTCAGGGATTCACGTGCAGCTTTAGTTTTTTCATTTATTTCGCCCCTCCTGGTATTCACGAATAAAGGAATTCGAGTTTTAATAACTAGTTGACACAGCTGATTTTATCAATTTTAATAAATAATCAAACATGCCTAAAAGCAGAAACATCAAACAAATGATTTAAATCCCTAAAACCTTGCCTGGGCTAATCATGAAGCTCAGTTAAATGGCTAAGATAAAAACAGATTAGTGTCATTAGGCAAAAAAAGGAACATGTGCTGATTATAGAATATGTCTTATCGTTTTGTTTAATAAAAAACTGAATGAGCAACCATACTCTGAAGCCTGTGAAGTGCTATAGCTTTTTATTTTTTTTTACGTTGTCATCTCAGGGAATTTAGTCAACACAGCATATGGAAGAGTCGAAAAAAGAAAGTGCTTAGTGTCTACCTGTGTTGTCCGCCTTTCAGCACTGTAACAGAATACTTGAGGTTACCAACCTACAAAGAATAAAGGTTCATTTTGACTCACAAGTTTGGAGAGTTGAGTCCATGCTCAATTGGCCCCATGATTTTGGGCCTATGGCATGGCAGCACCCCCTGTCAGAAGTATATAGTAGTGCCAAGCCATCTGCCTCAGGGTTGGCTGCAAAAGAGAGTGAGAAGGGGTTGGGCCCTTATACACTGCTTCAAGGGCATTAGCCTACTGACCTCCAAAAAAGAGCCACCTCTCCAAAATTCCAGCACCCTCTAAGAGGAGCATCCTAGGGAGCTTAGCACACAGGCCTCTGAGGAACATTCTCGAGCCACCCTGCCACACAGTCCCTTCTGTTTTGTGTTTTCTCATGAGTCCTGTCAAGTTGGATAAAAATGGAAACCGAGGCTTACAGAGATGACGCAGGAGAAGTGGATGGAGGCTTTGAACTCGCGACTTGGTGGTTAACAGAGTCTGTGTGATTTCTAATCTTAGGCTGCTTCTCAAAGAGAGCCATATGTCTCACTATGCCCCAAGGTTTATTTCATGCTTCTGTCCTACTGTCACCAAAGCACAGAGGAAGGATGTCTGCTGGGAAAGGGGGCCTGCTATCCTCACTGACACGGGTCTCATGTAGTAGGGTTCTCTTACAACCCCCTCCCCACTGCCATTTTCTTTAATATCCAATTGTTATCATTATATGTAATCTGTTGGGAGTGATTGCCTCTGAAGATGTATACAATTTGCCGTTCTTTTTGCTTGTACTTCAGACACTTTGGCTTAGCAGCAAAGATACCCTTTCATGCTCCCAAATCTACAGAATAAAACACAAAGGGAGCTGCTTCTTTTGTAACATAATTAAAGGGATCAAATAGAAGAACACAGTAGGGCAGTGGCCTAAAGATTTTGTCTACAAATCAGCAACCTATGGCCTTGGACCGGGTCTTACCCATCTCCTGTATCTGTAGTTTATTGGAGCAGGTTACTTTTGTTTGTTTGCTTGTTGTTTGTGGCTCCTTCTAATGAGGTCAAAGCAAAGGACAATCATCTCATGGTTTCCTATGCAGAACAATGCAATTCTTCCCAGCCCTTCCTCCAAACCCCATCCTGGAACTCTTGAATTCCAAGATTGGGCTGTAACATTGAAAGGGTCTGTTAGGGTCTGACCAATGACATTCTTAAATTCAGGCCTCTTCTCCTTAGCTCCAATGTGGGATTTGAATGTAATACTGAAGTAGACATAGATTTAAAGATGTTGTTTATGTGTGTGTGTGCATGGTTGGACATGTGCATGTGTACTCTGCATGTGGAGGGAAGAATTCAATGTTGAGTGTCTCCTTAGTTATTTGCTACCTTAGTGCTTGAGCCAAGGTCCCTTTCTGAACCTGGGGTTCACTGGTTATATTAGACTGACTTCTAGGGAATTCCAGGGATCTGCCCGGCCCTCTCCCTTTGGGCTGAGGTTACAGATGCCCACTGCTACAATTGGCTTTTTATGTGGGTGCTGGGGATCTGAACTTAGGTCCTCTGGCTTGTTTGGTATGCCCTCTGCCCACCAAGCTGTCGTCCCGACCCACTTGAAGGCCTTGTTTAAATTTCAGAAGTGATGCTAGTTGGTTATGAAGTGTCCGTATTTGAGTTCCACTTCTGTGAAGCAAAGAAAACAGAGACAGGGGAAAATCTGACGATGTCTGGAGTCGAAGCCGAGAACCCAGACTACAAAACAAATAAACCACCTTTCATCTGAAGCATGGAAACCAATGATCTCAACCATAAAGATGGAAATAATCTGTGCTCCAAAGATGATCTAAAATACAATTATTAAGGCCAGACCTGTGGGAACTTATTCTGAAATGCACATATGGAGTGAAGAGGTGATGGCAGCTTGGCCATCAGAAGTGACAGTGGTGGGTTAAGGTGTTAGGATCTTTGGACAGGAGAGACAGATACCATGGTATGCATAATAACCCCTTGTTCTGAGCCCTGCCCTGGACAGACCGCAAGAGACACTGCATTCATCCTGGGATCCTGAACTGTAGGAGAGAGATGCAACCCAAAACTAAAATCATAAAGCTGGGAATAGCTGTCAAGTGATTATCTATTGGTTTCTAGTCAGTCTCTTCTGTATCTGAAGAGTCATGGCTTTGCAAAGATATCCATATCCTAGCCTTCCTTAAGATCTTTCTTACTTCATAACAGGTAACTGAAAACTGGGGTCCCCAACCGTGAGCTCCCAGCAATGAAGGAGGTAAGAAAAGACACTGCACACCCGTGGCACGTCTCCCTGGAAAGTCAACTCTGCTCTAAGGTAAATAATTTAACATATTTTTTCTCTTAAAGCAAACATGGATATATTATGAAGGAGAAATGCAAATTTTACATGAATTTTTAAGACTAGGAGTGGATTATTCAACTACTTCTTTATTGCAGCTTAGAAGTAGCTCTCCTCCAATCCTCCCCTCACCCCACAACTGGTTCCAGGAGAAAATGCCCGAGTCTCCTGGGAGGTTAGCTTTAGAGCTGTGTTTAGGAATGTTGGCTGGATCCAAGGGCTCTAACATCGTTGTCAGGAACCTTTATGTAGCCATGTTCCAAGTATGTTTTTCCTTTGCATTGGCTCCATTTACAGGAAAAGCATTTCTTTCCCCATGGCCACAATGGTCTTGGCTCCAGTTCAAAGCATCCACTCCAGTTTAGCAACCACTGTTTGCAAAGGGAAGAAACTGCCTCCCACTTCTAGGCTTCATGTTGATCTGGGACACTGCACTTATCCGTAGGACAAAGGGAGTGTGACTCTCTGCTCTAAACTGCCTTCTAGTGTAGCTGAGAGTCGGCATCCTCGCCTCGACATACCACCAATGCGTGGGCCATCTACAAAGCTAATAAGACACACTAGGTAGGAAGAGCTTGGGGACACAATCAACTCTTGTTCCCTGTAAGACAGAGAAACTGATGTCTCTGAACACCATGCTCCTGGTGTAATTCAATCTCATTCTAAAACTATTGCCTTTTCATTTCCCCCAGGGACATGTCGAGATAAACAGGCTCAAGAGAAAGAAATCTGGAGTGACTGCCTTCTCCGTGAAATCTGAGAAGGTGATGTTTATGGGGAATGTGTTGAGGGACAGGAGAAATCATCCTACGTTTCCTTAATCATGCATTATACTCCTACAAATAATCGCCAAGTGCACACTGGAGTTTAGAGGATTTCCATACAAGTCTTTGCATGCTACTGTGATTGTCCATCTTCCTAGATCCCCTAAAATTTGTAGCTTTCTTAAGATTCAGAGCCCCGTGATTTAGATAAACATCCTCTTGGCTTTGCTAAGAATAGCTAGAAAAATTCTAAAGTCCTACTTTTAAAAAGATAATTACTGACTTTGATTACTGAATCAAGAAAAATGGTAAGACAAAAATGAACAAGACATCAGGTCATCCCAAGCCTTGCCCAAGTCTTTCACAGGCACAGAGGGGCTTGCTAAATCCGTGAAATGTTTTGTGAGACTAGTACCGGATCTCATGGGAAGTAGTATTCCAAGTTAACACACTGAAGGGTGTTGCACAGGGATTTGGTTCACCTTTGACTGGAGTGACCTGTCTCACACCTCTCACACTTCGTATGCCACCTCTGATGGTTAGGACTGATTGACAACAGGATCAAAAATCACTGATTAGAGAAGCCACCAGGCATATCTGGGAAGGAGATTCTAGACTGGGTTCATTCAGGTGAGAAGACCCACGTAAAATATGGCTGATGTCATTCTACGGTCTGGGGTTCTGGACTGGGTAGAAAGGAGATAGTGAGTAGCCCAGCAGTGTGGACCTGTTAGCTGAGTACAGATCTGAATCACTACTTCTAGCTCCAGCCACCACATCCTCCTCACCGTGACATATTGTATCCTCAAACTGTGAGCCAGAATCCGACCCCTTCTTTAAGTTCTTATTGTTACAACAGCAAGAAGAGTGGCAAAAAGAAAAAAATTTGCCAAAACAAGTTTGGGAAATTTCTGCTTGGCTCTGCTTGTTCTAGACAAAGGATGTAAATATAAGACCCTTTTTCAAGTATCACAACTGGGCAAATTGCAGGGTTTCTATGACGCAACAGGCACCCCCTATGTGATGAGCCCAGTCCTTGGGTGGCACCTACAGAAATGTATACGGAGTATCCCGTTGGGTCTAGAAGTCATCTTTATTTTCTTTCCTCTGATGTTAAGACCTGTTTTCTCATCTCTTGCACCCAGATAACTTGCTGAAGACTTGAGGAGAGTGAGGCTGAGGGGTTAGTCCAGTGGTTAAAATACTTCCCTCGCAAGCATGAGGACCAGAATCTGATCCCCAGAACCCACACAGAAGTTTTAGGGTGGCCCATGCTTGTAATCTTAGCACTGGGGAGTCGGAGACAGGCAGAGCCCTGGCTCTCACTATCCAGCCAGTCCAGCCTACTTGGTAAGTCACAGAGAGGAGAGACCTACAGGAGAGGGCGTGTCTCTAAATACAAGGTAAGGACCAAGAGGCTGTCTCAGCGGGTAAAGTACTTGCCATCTAAGCATAAAAATCTATCTTTAATTCCCTGTATAATATCCAGGCATGACAATGTGCAGTCTAAGCCAAGGGAGGTAAAGAGAGACAGGAGGATTCCAGGGGCTTGCTGCCCAGCTAGTCTAAACAATCAGGAAACTCCCAGTTCAAAGAGAGACAAAGTGGAGAGCCTCAGAGGCAGACACCCAACAACCTCTGGCTTCCACAACTGGTACACTAGTATTAATATGTGTACAACACAAACACCCACACCCAAGCACATCCACCCACCACACATACACACACACAATTTCAGCAGGAATTAGGGATTTTAGGCACCTCAGATGAAGGAGTTCAATTTTAACCTCTTGTGTAAAATGATCAAAGCATTTAAATTATTCATGTAGCCTTTCTTTGCAGATTCTTCCACCGACTGCTCACCTATCTCCAGCTGCGGCAGTGGTAGCTTAACCAGAAGTATCAGACCAGGCTGCCAGAAAAATCCTCAGGGTTCCTGTAGCCTCCCTTCTTCCTGGGCAACCAGGCACCAAAACATCAACCCTCCCACCCCCACCCACGCACACACTACCTTCTCTCCGTTTTCCATCTCTCTGACTGGAGCAACATGGATCTCATTCCTTTTCCATTAGCTAATGGGATTAGTAATAATAATAATTTATAATAATGATGATGATAGCCGCCCAGCTACTGTGGATTGAGTGACTCCTATAATTTGCCAGGCACACTGAGCGTCTCTTCACAGGTGTCACTACCCACCCTTCCTTCTCAGCTGCCCTATAAAGTGTTCAGCATTAAACAAATGCGTTTCTCTAGTTACCAAGAGAGGAAGCGAGGCTTAGAATGAATATAGGCGGCTCCTTGGTTCCGTGGAGAGAAAGTGGCTACTTTTGGCAGGGCTAGTTATGGCGAGTGACGTGTTTGAGCTACCTCGTTATGCTATTTGTATTTCAGTGCAAGAAGCCTGGAGATCCTGATGCCATAACCTTAAGAATGAAGCCACAAGTGGGAGCCACATTTTCCAGGAAACATGATTTTAGGATGTGGTTTCTTTCATCGCATAGGGAGTCATGAAAATGTGTGTGTGTGTGTGTATGGGGTGGGGTGGGAAAACAAAAGAAGCCAAGAGGAAAGCCTTCAGCAAGAATGAAATAAAACTACTTCATGTTGTAATCAGTATGATGTGGGTTTGTCTTTACTTAAAAATGTACATTTATTTCAAGTTTGATTCTTCTTGTGCATGTTGGTTTCTGCTTGATGTATTTACTTTGTAAGGAAGAAGGAAGCATGGGAGCTGGAGAGGTGACCCAGTGGTTAAGAGCACTTGCTGTTTTTGTAGAAGACTCAGCTTTGGTTCCTTGCATGAAACTCAGAACTGTCTGACTCCAGGGCATCATCAGACACCCTTTATCTGGGCTCTGCAGGCGCTGCATGCATGTACACGGAACACTTACTGGCAAACCGGCACGCACACACACACACACAAACATACCTAAAATATTTCTGTATTAAAGAAGTCAACATGTAACCACTTACTCTGGTTTTAAAAATTAGCCAATAAAATATAAAGTATTTCTAACAAAATGAAAATTTAGCAAAATGTTAAGAGAACAACCGATTAAATAAATGTGTCTAAATAATGCCAAATGTGTGTCTGCTAGACATTATTATTATGCTTTTCAAAGGCCCTCTCTAGTTCTCTAATTAATTGTCATTAAGGACCCCAAATCACTTTCAGTTCAGTAGCTCAAAGTATTTCTTAGAAGTGATATTAGCAGGATAAAAACAACCTCCATTATTATTACACAGCTCTTGATTCTGGGATTGTTTTCAAGTCACAAAAGCAATTGGAGCATCATCTCCTCCATTAGTAAGATCTGAAATACACTTCAACAAACCCATGCCTTTGGAAGCCCCAGCCCTGACTTTCAAAATCTTGCTCACAAGTAAGGGCTCATCTCTATGCGTGCTTGAAGCTGGAGAGTCATTTCGTTCTTCATATTATTTTCAAAGGACCCTATGAAATCTCCATTAACAGTTTCACAAAGGTAGCCCTCATCAAGAGGAAGAAAGACCCGACCGGGAGATCTAAACCTGTTCAGGCACCAGATGTGGAGGTGGGGAGGTGCTGGCCTTTTGCATCACCTGCTGGGAAGGAACGCTGACTCGCTAGAAGGCAGGGCAGCGAACAAGAAGGGCCCTCTGTTTTGAACCGGCCCGGGGATTTTGTCCCTGGATATTCTTTTGTCCTTGAGTTGGGACTGAGACACTCAGGGATTTCTGCAAGCTGATCTCCAGTGTTATCCAGAGAATTCAAATGACAGCAGGCTGTCCCGCAACCAGGCCCCGAATATGCATCGCCTGACATCATTAAGGGCTGTGCTGCCGGCTTATGGTGCAAAACAGACACTTGATTATTTATAAGAGTCCCTGAGTTTTTCTGTTTTTTTTTTTCCTTCCCTGCCTTTGAATTGGGAACATTTATGGAATTAATTTCATTTCTTAGTACAAAATCTACATCGCACTTTGACTTGCATCGTAAACTCCAGAGGCAATTGTAATTGAATGAATGAAGTCAGGTCCCCTCGGATTCCGGATCTTACCGTCTCACTGTGTCTTCTTGGATTGTTTCTCAAAAATATCATTAAAGAACTCACTGATGCTGACCCGGTTTGGTGCCCATCTGAAAGGCGTGCCAGACTCAAGTGTGATTTGGCGTGACTTTCTCATCCGGGAAGGGCATGGCCTTCGCTACCATTTTCCAATGAAACGGCTCCTGTAATTGTTAAGAAAAGTACTTTTGATTATTGTTTTTATTCTGTGGTAGAGGGAAAGAATGAATGAATGTATTCATTTCGTATAAAAGACCACGTTTTTCTGTATGTTTGCTTTGAATTGGGGGAACAGAGGAAGCAGATGGCAGCCTCTTCCTCTGACACTCCCCTAGATTCTAAGATGTTTCCAGTGACCTCAGAATTGCAAAACCTCAGTTCATCTCATAATCTGTCCCCTGACCTTGGCTCCTTAATCATATTAATCAAATTTGCCAAATAATTTCCCCCATTCAAGGGTGTGAATCATATAACATTTTTTCCCCCAGTTTTTCACTATTTGCAGAGATTTCTTACACTGTTACTGTGCCGCATGACCACTGTTTCGAACTCACATTTGGGAGGCCGGCATTCTTAAGAAAGAAATTCTCACTGCCGAGTCTGCTGGCTCCCGCTTCTATATGAATTCAGACTATGGTGGGTTTTTGTTTGTCAAAAGTCCCAAATTCAGCCGCATGTGATTGTCTTTGTAATTGGTCTTTTGCTGTTTTTATTGAAGTTCATGCTACACAGTTCATTCTGAACTTGAACTCTCTCTCTAGTCCAAGGAACTCTTTTTTTTAATTAATTGATTTATTTTTAATTTATTTTTATTTATTTATTAAAGATTTCTGTCTCTTCGCCGCCACCACCTCCCATTTCCCTCTCCCTCCCCCAATCAAGTCCTCCTCCCTAGTCAGCCCAAAGAGCAATCAGGGTTCCCTGCCCTGTGGGAAGTCCAAGGACCACCCACCTCCATCCAGGTCTAGTAAGGTGAGCATCCAAACTGCCTAGGCTCCCACAAAGCCAGTACGTGCAGTAGGATCAAAAACCCATTGCCATTGTTCTTGAGATCTCAGTAGTCCTCATTGTCAACTATGTTCAGCAAGACAGGTTTTAACCCAGGCTTTTTCAGACCCAGGCCAGCTGGCCTTGGTGAGTTCCCGATAGAACATCCCCATTGTCTCAGTGTATGGGTGCCCCCCTCGCGGTCCTGAGTTCCTTGCTCGTGCTCTCTCTCCTTGTGCTTCCAAGGAACTCCTGAACTCAAGGTCCTGCGCCCCCAACCTCCCCAAGAGCTGTGGTGTGAATTGAAAACACTGCCCAACTGCTCCTCTGCTTATCTTGTGAAACAATATATCTCCTCTCTCTGTCTTTCACCAAGCCCACTTCTGTCCATATCCCTGTGTTCCTGACGGCTTTCCCAGGACACCCTTTTTTATTTCTCTTGTTTAAACCTCACGTTTTTATCCAGATTAATTTCTGCAACTGCTTCTTTTCCTTGCTCAACTGTCCCCGCTCACACTGGTGACCCCTCATGTCAAGTCTGGGTTCTGCCTGGGGACTAAGCCCTCATTACTGCTCGTCTATTTCACTTCCTCAGCTACACCGAGAAACTTTGGGACCCCAAACATAACATCTCAAAGCTCCTTTGTACTCCGCAGTGACTGACACAAGTCTAGACATAAAGCAGGTGATTAATGTTCATTAGTATAATACATGATTTTTCCTGGTTTTCGCTGTTGGATTGTGTCAAGACCACATCAGCGCACTGTTGGTTTTCAGCGTGTGTCCTTTTGGTTTTTGCAAACACATCTCTGCCATTTGCCACAAATTAAAAGTGAAGTGGACATTGCATTTCCTTTCTGAAAAGAGTAGAAGCTAGGAGAGAAAGAGGGAGGGAGAGAGGGAGGGAGGGAGGGAGGGAGGGAGACAGAAATAAAGATAACACCAGTCCTGTGTTGCTCATATTTTTGGGGATAATAAAAACAATTTGGAAACATTTACCAATAGTTTATCACATATCCTCAGATGAAGTGAAGTCAAGAAGAAGGAAGGGAAGCTGTCAAAGGGCAGGATAGTAGGTCCATGGACCACACCAGTCATGATGCCCTGCTCCCTTCTCCTGCCTGGTCTGCCTTGCTCATATCTTTGTGATCCTCCACAAGGGCCCAAAGAGACGCATGTACAGGAAAGGCAAAGGGAAGCAGCAGGGTTTTTTGTTTGTTTGTTGTTTTTGTCGTTGCTTACTGGAGATATGACTCCACACTGCACCCCCAAACTGGCTGGTCACAATGGGCTGCTGTGGTTTATCTTCAGAAATGGAAACCTAGTCCGGATTGTTGAGTCCTCCTCCCTCTACACACGCCTTATCAAATCCTGTCTTCACACCAATGACAAAGAAAGATGTGGATAAAAGGAGTGAGTGGGAGAACATTCTAGAAGATTCAGCTCTTTTGTTTACACAGTTGAGTGCAGAGTGAGTGCATAGTGAGTGCAGGTTGCCCTTGAACTTGTCCTGTAGACTTCCTTATAGGTGGGTCTCTCCTGAGTATGAAGTTATGTTATTGTACTGTGAGTTTAAGTTAAACTACATGTTTAAGGGGTGGGAAGCTGGACAATCTTAAGAGACATTGTTGCTTAAAAGTATCTAGAGGAAAGGGAACTTTAGGATAGTCTGCCAGCCCTTCAATTGTTTTTGTATTTAATCATATATCAGTCACCTTACCTCAGAAAAACCAGACATCATCCTTTGTTTCTTTTTTTCTTTCTTTCTTTTTTTCTTGATTGCTTTTTGAGACTGGGTCTTAATGGCTATATATCACAGACTGGCTTCAAGTTCACAGTAATCTTCCTGTGTCAGCTTCACAAGTACCGAGGTTACAGGCATGAGCTGCTTCGCCAGTCCTGTTTTCTAGAAGTTAGAGGAGACAATAAGAGAGGGGATAGGTGGGCATTGGTTGCTCATTACTCAAATCCCAGCACTCCGGAGGCAGAGGCAGGCAAATCTCTATGAGTTCAAGGCCAGCCTGGTCTACAGAGTGAGTTCCAGGACAGCCAGGACTATGCAGGTTAACCCAATCTCAAAAAAACATGTATATGTGTGTG
Source organism: Alexandromys fortis (assembly GCF_014885135.2). Lineage (NCBI taxonomy): Eukaryota > Metazoa > Chordata > Mammalia > Rodentia > Cricetidae > Alexandromys > Alexandromys fortis. The sequence goes on from NW_026067947.1 coordinate 1,940,115, forward strand.
TGTGTGTGTGTGTGTGTGTGAAGGGAGAATAATCTAATAGTATAAAAGTGAAAAGCAATGAAAATTTGGTCATTTATAAAAGTGAAGAGGGAAAGGATTTTGGAAGATTGTACAAGGATGTCATTTATCCCGTCATTCAGCATTTTATTTTGCTAAGTTTGCCAGACTTAGTTCCTAAAAGAAAATGATGACATTGAAAGGTGGAGCCTATGCTCTGTTAACACTGGAACAGGCTCTCTGACTCCCAAAACCCATGTTCTGTTTCCAGGCAGTCAGCTCATTGAACAGTGAACAACTTGAAGTCCAGCAATTTCTCTCCCCGACCTGTTTCTTGCGCATTTATTCTCCTCTCCTGCTTCCCCATCAACCATTCTGACCCACGTGTCTTTCTGTCTGTTTCTGGCCCAGTGAATTCAAGATTCCCTTGTGATTGTTGAGGTTTTTACAAATAACCTGTGGTATTGTTCTGCCAGGATAAAAGGTGACAGACTGAAGGAACATCAAACCCAGGATCCTAGACAAATAGTGTGGACTTGGGTTTTCCCTCTCATAACCTCCTGTAGATAGAATATTGTTAGGGCCATATAATACCATTTGTGAGAGATGCTGAAGGCGACTCCGGGACACTTTAGTGGTTCATGTTGGTGAGCACAGAATGAAAGGACCTCATGTTCTTAAAGATCATCACGCTATGATCCCAAACAGCTTATCCTATCAACACACTTGGATCGTAATTGTGTAGTTCTGAATACATGAAGTGCTGTCGCTGAAGGCTTTTTCTTTAGCATAAAGGATATTGATCAACTCAACTAAAGACGCATCCTTGGATAATGGCTCTGAGCTGGATTGAGGCATTGCTTCAGTGCTGAGTTCTGCAGGCATAGTGCTTAAAATGAACTAGTAGGATCAGTTCCCCAGACGCCCTTGGAGTTTGTAAAATGGGTGCTCTGAACCCATTTTAACCCAGACGTCTGTGACCCTGCACATGGCTCTCCTGAGCATGAATCAGGCCACGGAGGCATTTTTATTTGCTATAACTTTCTTTGAGGTTAAATGTTCATAATGATTTATTTCGGTAGTTAGCTAAAATATTTGCGTGCTATTTAGACAAAGTAGTGGAGAGGGCAGCGTTCTGGACTTTGAAGAATGGAAATGGGAGAATCAAGCTCCCGAGAAAAAATGTATCATCAACCATGTAAAAAGCTAGATTTTGGTCGAGACTAATTAATTGTGGCTCAATTTCTGTTCTAATACCCTTGAAGACATCAGACGTTAATCTCCTTCCTCTCGTTTGGAGAAGCTCCTGAAAAATTTAAGTGAGCAAGAGGTGGATTAAATTAGAGTTTTCTTGAAAGCAGTGATTGAAATTTATCATCAAGTGTGTGTGCCGAGTTATCCCTCAACATACCGACCCACTAATTTTAGAAACTGTCCTTCATTGTCGTCAAAAATCAATTTAATGCCATAAAATGTGTGTTTTTTTTTTTAAATCAGAGTCTCTGGAAAGATTGTCGTGGAGGGGTTTGTTGGGAACAACAAAGTCTGGCATATCTCAGAACAGCCCTGCAAAGGTGGGTCTCTGCATGCACACCCTTGCACCATCTATTCTGAGACTCATCCGTCCCCAGATGTTGACATCTTTGGAGCCATACATCATCAGAGTGAGGTGCTCTTATAATGTATTGCGCTAATACGTTGTGCGAAGGACAGCACTGATGATAAATTTCTTAAATGATGGTGCTGTCTAGGGCTAATGACTCTAAGAGCAAATGCAAGGGGTGCAGCTCTTTCTTTTTCAGGCCTGAGCAAAGAACACAGAAGACATCTCAAAGCCACTCTTACTTAGGGTGATGTTGAAATAGACAGGATGCCGAGCCCTGTGCCACACACTTCGGCAAGTTGAGGCAAATGTGAAGAGTTGGTCTTTTCAATTAAATATCATTGCTGATTTCCTCTCTTGGCAGTTTTTTTTTTGGAAGGGATTTTTCTTTGTTTTGGATATCTAAAAGTTATCCAGGTGTCTTGTTTGACAGGAAGCAAACAAATAGTTGAAGTCATACTATTTCTTGGGGGTGGGGAAATGATGGGCTTTCTGCTTCTTTGAATATGTACAATCTGTTCAAAACTCTTTCCTTTGCCTAGTAGATACATCTGTAAGACTGCTGATCATGGTCAGGATGGGTGATCTGCCAGCGTGTGTGCTGGGAGAAACTCTTGTTACAATACACCATTTGTGGGAAGATGACACATGGCTGTTGGGATTGGAGCTTCATCTCACCCAGGCCCAGGAAATTCCTATTGTTGTTGTTTTGATTGTTTGTTTGTTTTATGTGTTGGGAAAGAAGCTATCTGGCCATTGGAAAACTGGGAGGCAGAATAAGGAAGCAGATAACGGAATATTTTGTCATTACTGTATGCTGTGTCATGGTGGTGTTAAAACTTTGTACTAAAACAGGGAAAACTCTAATGGAATACTTTCTTTGTGTGTGTGTGTGTGTGTGTGTGTGTGTGTGTGTATGTGTGTTGGTGTAGATGCACAGGTGTGTGTGTACCTGTGTGGTCTGTGAAACTTTAAAGACACCTTGGCTATTGTTTTTCAGGTCCCATTACCCTGACTTTTGAGGCAGGTTCTCTCTACCTGGTCTGAGACTCACAGATTTGCCTAAGCCAGTGAACCCTCAGGACCTGCCTGTTTATGCTTCTACAGTACTGGGATTACAAGCACATGTCACCACATCCATTTATTTATTTATTTATTTATTTATTTATTTATTTATTTATAACATGGATTTGCCAAAACCAATTAAGCCATCACCACAGGTCTAGAATTTTGTCTTGATGCTTGGGATAGGACCTCTGTAGACAGTGTCATTCACATTTCTTAGTTATATGATGTGCAGTGTCCTTCTGTATATGTGTTGCTTTTTATTGGATAAAGGAAAAAGCTGTTTTGGCCAACGACTTAGCAAACTAAAGTCAGGCAGGAAAATCTAATAAAGATATACAGAGAAAGTAGGCAGAGTCAAGAGATGTCATTTAGCTGCAGAAGGAGAAAAACTTGCCAGAACCTTACCGGTAGCCACAGCCTTGTAACGATACACAGATTAATGGAAATAGGTTAATTTAAGATGTAAGAGTTACTTTATACAAAGCCTGAGCTAATAGGTCAAATAATGTTGTAATTAATATAGTTTTGTGTGATTATGTATGTCTGGGCAACCAGGAAATGAATGAACAGTCTCCAGTTACAGATATAGTAAAAAGAATATATACAGACACATACATATTTACATATTTACATATATACATACATATATATGTATATATATATATTTCCTGGATTAAAAAATTTAAGTCTAAATGTCACCTGTGTATAGGGCTTTCTCCCTGCTGATAATTATTACCATATAAGGATTCCTATTAGGTTTATTTTCTCTGCCAGTTAAAGTTAAAGTTGAAGACAGTCTCAAGAACAACAGACAGCGGCAGAGAAATCTTCAACAGAGCAAACAGGAGGAGGCAGGATCAGGCGTTAAAGAAGGGCTTTTATTAGTCCCCATTGTCCACTATGTTCAGCAAGTCCGGTTTTATCCCAGGCTTTTTCAGACCCAGGCCAGCTGGCCTTAGTGAGTTCCCGATAGGACATCCCCATTGTCTCAGTGTGTGGGTGCACCCCTCGCGGTCCTGTGGGTTTTTGTTCCTACTGTACGTACTGGCTTTGGGGGAGCCTAGGCAGTTTTGGATGCTCACCTTACTAGACCTGGATGGAGGTAGGTGGTCCTTGGACTTCCCACAGGTCAGGGAACCCTGATTGCTCTTTGGGCTGATGAGGGAGGGGGACTTGATCAGGGGAGGGGGAGGGAAATGGGAGGCGGTGGCGGAGAGGAGGCAGAAATCTTTAATAAATAAATAAATAAACAAACAAATAAATAAATAAAAAGAAGGGCTTTTATTTGGGGAAAGGAAACACACACATTCAGAAGGCACACAGAGAAAAGTTCAAGGAGTGATATTGGTCAGCCTAGTTTCTCCTTGAGGGTTGGGGGTTTTAAAAGTCTGTGAAGGGTCTTTTTTCACTAATTTAGTCAGTGTATGAAGAAAGACAGTATGGCTGACTGCCCAACAGCTGTGTGTAGACATGTCCTGATCCTGCCTTGAGCTTGTTGATTGAGTCCCTTATCAGAAATCCCACTAGCAGGAGAAAACATTTGCCCAGAAAACAAAATATCTAGGCATTTTTTTTTTAAAAGCTGATAGGCATTTATCTCATGTCAGGACATGAGGAAGAAACCACCATCTTGGGAGTTCATCGTCTTTATTACTTAGTCATGGCCCCCTCTCCCTATCTGAGTGCCTGTTGGAAAATCTAAATTATACTCCCTCGTAAAGACAGTAACCATGAAATATCTGGGCATTTCCAGGCACCCTTTCCAGTGTTCCCATGGATTGTGCTCTGAATGGAGACAGGCTCAGCTTTTAGATTCATTAGACAGACGAATAACAGACTTAGAGAGAGCATAACTTGTTCCTGGTGACTATATGGAGCCCACATTCGGACCTTCTGACTCCCGAGACAGGTTATTTCATATTGCATCTCACATATTTTAGAACTAATCTTGAGTCTCATTTCACATCACAGTATCAGAGGGTGAGCATCAAGTTGTAGGCTCAGTGTTAAAGCAAATAGCATTATTGCTTAGTTTATTGTTTTCCAACAGGCCAGATATGCTTAAATCATCCCTTCCCTTTGTCAATCGTCCATATTGTCAGAGCAGATCCTTTACCCTTCAGTGGGTACACTATGAATGTTGATACTTTTATAAAATTGTGTGCATGTGTTCTCATGTGTAAATTCAGGTGTGAAAATGTCTTGGCTTGTGTGTGGAGGTCAGAGGACAATCTCAAGTGTTGGTCCTTACTTTCCATCTTGCTCCAGGCAGGATCCCTCATTGTGGACTGTTGAAAATGCAGATTAGCTGGCCTGTACTCTTCCAGATGTTCTCCCGTCACTGTTTCCCAGCTGCTGGCACTGTAGATGTACACTCGTGTTTCGGAAATCTGTGGGCTCTGGAGATGTTTGTGCATTGAGTACTTTACACCACACACCATCTCCTTGGTCCAATGTTGAGGTATTTTAAGAATTTATTTCACTAGCATTGGGATGATGGATAAAGATAGGATGGAATCTTTCCTTTATCAGACACAGTCTGATGTCCCTCTTCAGATTTTTTTTGTCTACACTGAAAGCTACAACAATGGGATTAAATTCTCTTAGCAAGAAGACAGCATCACCTTTCCATTAATAATCCCTGTTGTGTAGCTCTCTGCTCCCAGCAAAACCAGCCACTCCCTCCACAGGATCTGGCTGTTGTCTGCTTACAAGTGGTCATCTCAACTGGCCTGTTCACTAGTAACATTCCTTCATAGAAGGAAGAGGTGTGGAGGGTTGCTTGACCTTCGTCTGAGTATCCAGCCACTCCACTCAGCCAAAATCCTATGCAACTTTATCCTAGTAGAAGTTATGGAGGGGGCAGTCTCAGGGAGGGGATAGATGGCATAGGCTTGGAAAAGCTAAGAGAAACAGCTGTCTACACAGCATGAGTGGAGCATCATCCTTGTACCAGCTTTAGAGAAGCAGAGCTCCATTTACTCAGCATCTGTGGAGCATCGTCCTTGCGCCAGCTTTAGGACCATGCACACACCTTTGTAACCCCTTACCCATCCTATGTAAGCAAGTCTAATAAACTCATTGTTTCCTGTGGGTGAATTTTTGAGAGAATTTCATAGCAATCTTTTAATCGCTTGATGAAAATAGCTATTTGTTAATTTGGGTTCTTTGAGTCAGTGGTTTTCATGTCTTCTGACAGAAATATGCAGGGGAAGCCCTTACTCCTTACTGCTTACCGTGTGTTACATTAGAAACGTCTCTTTTTAACTGCCCATTGCCTGAAGTTTTCTTGATTCCATAATTATTCTGGATGCCTTAATTGTTGTAGAATATTATTTTAAGGTCTGTTATTTTTGTTTATGCTCTGGAACATTTGTTAACAAGGTAAAGATGTGTTGCTTTTGTTTATGCTGCATTTGTTTAAGTCTGTGAAGTTGTGATTCTTTGCCTGTCTAAAACACCTGATGGTCTAATAAAGAGCTGAACGGCCAATAGCAAGGCAGGAAAAAGTATAGGCAGGGCTGACAGGTAGAGAGTATAAATAGGAGGAGAATTCTGAAAAAAAAGAAAAAACAAGAGAACAAAGTTAGGAAGAGGACAGTGGCCAGTCATCCAGTTACACAGCCCGCCATGGAGTAAGAGTGAAAGTCAGATTACAGAAGTAAGACAAAGATAAAAGCCTAGAGGTAAAAGGTACTGGGGATAATGTAAGTTTAGAAAAGCTAGCAAGAAACTAGCTAAGCTAAGGCCATGTGTTTATAAGCAAAAATTAACCTCTGTGTGTAATTTATTTGGTTACAGAGCAGAGCTCCCCTCCCCCTGACAAAAGAATAAAGAGTAATAAAACAACCAACAACATTTAATTATAGGTTAAAAAAAACTTTCCATTTTAATGGATTTTTCTTGATGAGTTTAATTTTGTTTCATATTTTATAGAATATTTATCAAATATAAATGTCAGCAATGGAAGAAAACAAATGCACATTTTTACACTTGATGAAAACATCAAATGCTACTAATGTTATTTAGTTCTGGGTCTTAATACTTGGTTAAAAGGTTGTGTGTGTGTGTGTGTGTGTGTGTGTGTGTGTGCATGTATGCAGATATCCACAGATGTCAGAGAGGGGCATTGGATTCCCTGGAGCTGGATTTATATGCTGCCTCATTTGGCTGTTGCAAACCCACTCTGGTCTTCTGCAATCAACAAGAGTTGACAATGCTGAGTTATCTCTCCAAGTCCGAGTCTTAATGTTTCACTTTGTTCATGAAAAAGAAGACTACCTGATATTTTACTTTCTATGCTTCACCAAGATCACAGGACTTCTTAGCTACAAATATCCCTACCTCAAAATGGCTCCTAAGTGACCGGAGAAGGATGGAACAAAGAAGGATGGAACAAAGCTTGTTCTAGGATTCTGTTACTCTACATTACACTTAGTCTTCTGTTACTATACTTATATTTATTCTTCTGTTACTATATGTTACATTTATTCTGTTACTATGCATTACATTTATTCTTTCAACTTCAAGAAAATTAGTAAAGAAGAAAACTTGAGATAGTAGGCGGCCTTAGTCTCTGTCATTTCTACAAATAAATTAAAAATCTAAAAGGGACAATATATCAAAACTAAAGGGAATTTTAAAATGCGTATGTCTTTTGACCTGACCGGGTGGAAGATTATTCAATGAAAGAAAACATAGTTTTTCAAGAAAGGGTGCTTTTAAAGCTGGATACCCACCTGCAAAAGAGGGATGCTGAGCTCCAGCCTTAAGCTACATACAGAAGTAACTCGAAATGAATCAGAGATTAGAACTGAGGAGGTAGCCCTATGAAGCCTTGTCTTGGGGTTTCTATTGCTGTAAAGAGACACCACGAACTCTTGTAAAGGAAAACATTTACTTGAGGTGGTAGTTTACAGTTCAGAGGTTCAATTCATTATCATCCCGTCAAGGAGCATAGTGCCATGCAGGCAGAATCACTGGTGTTGACTACATTTTGATCAGAAGACAACAGGAAGTGGACTCAGAAACTGGGCAGTATCTTAAGCACAGGAAACTTCAAAGTCCACCTCCACAGTGACACACTTCCTCCAACAAAGCCATATCTACTCTTAACAAAGCCACATCTCTTAATAGTGCCATTCCCTGTGAACTTCCATTCAGAATGGAAGCCAATTCCATTCAGACTACCACAAGCCCTTAGAAGATGCGAAGGAAAACTTTTATGACATGGCGATTGGCAATGATTTTTTTTTTTTTAGAAATGACACCAAAATTACTGGCAACAAGTGAAAGATGAAGAAAGAACTACTTTAACTTTTGAAAACTTGTTCATTAAATGACAATGTCCAAAGAATGAAAGTCCAATGTAGAAAAAAAGGATTGTACTCATGAATAACGTGTATAAATGACTAATATTATAAGACATAATGAACTATTGTCACTTAATAATAATAATCTACTTTAAAAGTGGAAGAAACACATATTTTCTTTGATTCTTTTCCTTTTGGTTGTTATATTTTGAGTTGTTTTTTATCAAGTTTTATTTTATTATTTTTTAGATGTCTGTATTCTAATGAAAGAGAGAAAGAAAGGGTGTGGATTTGGGTGGGTCAGGAAATGGAGGGAACGTGGGATGAGCTGAGGGGAACCGGAACAGAACAGATTGTATTAAAAATCTATTTTCAGGAAAAAAAAATAAAGTGGGTGAATGTAGAAGTAGAGTATACAAGGCAACAAAATTCGGAAGCATAGTAACGTGTAGAAGAAACAAGAACCATATGCTAAAGTGGCAGAAGCAAGACAGAAAGAGAAAAAATGCTACTTCAGTGGGGTGCTAGACAAATCCACAGAGAGAGCAAAAGGGGGACTACCAGGAGGTAGAGAAGAGGGAGATGGAGAGTTATTAATGTATGAGTTTAGAGATTCTTTGGAGGATGATGCGAAGTTCTAGAAAGGGTGGTGATAATCACACAGCATGTCACACTTAATGTCACTGAACTATGTATTAAAATTGTTTATGTCATGTATATGATATGTACATCTAAGTGGAACAAAATACTGTTGGCCATAGAACAGGCTAAGTAGGCACTAAAGAGAAAAGCTAAATATAGACATTGCTCCCAATTATAGGGACTATCCTTTTTAACAGGTGGCAAACGTCCTTTCAGGAGATTATAGAATCATCATCTTAGGTGTACGTATACTTAGTGGGATATTGGTTATCTTGGGAAAGTGGAACCAGCTTAGCTCTCTGAGAGAGTTTGGTTCTAAAACAAGTAAGTGATGGTGGATGAGCTTGACAGTGGCAGAATGGTTCCTCATAGCTACCAAATGCCATTAGCACAGTGCCAGCCACTCAGAAAAGAGCTGTTATCTGTATGATAACATCACTAGATCCCAACAGAAGCAGGCCAATTTTATATGAATTCTAAATATTACTTGGGAGTTGCTTTTTTACACAGTTTTTCCTTTTTTTCTTTTAAGTCAGTGATGGTTTTACAAAATGGGAAAATAATGCAGACTGCCCCCTCTCAGTCAGGGGCTCTGAGTTTCCACTTTGAATTGATAGGAGTTTGGAAACATGATTCTTTTAGGGGTTGAAGCCCATGATTTTGATCAGTCAATTAACATTGCTGGGCTGCCTCACTGAATGGCCACCCGTATTTGTATTGAATTTATGTCAGAGTGTATCAGGCAAACAGGAGGAGAAGAGTATATGGGAAAAAATCTTTCAAATTAATTTCAAGAAGTCTAGAGTAGAGAAAATATCGCCACTTACTTAAATTACCTTAAAGCTAACTTTTTATCAGTTGAGTCTATAGCAACAAAGATTTTTTTTAAAAAATATTACTAATAAGATAAAACATATGTTAAAACACATCAGTGAGTTATGATCCATATACTTACATGTATACACCCATATGGATTCTTAAATATTTCTTTTCCCCCTGTTTCCTTTACTTACTCTTTTAAATTTCAAAGGATAGGAAGAAGCCCTCTTTTTTTTTTTTTTTTTTTTTTTTTTTTTTTTTTTTTTTTGAGACAGGGTTTCTCCTAGTTTTGGAGCCTGTCCCAGAACTAGCTCTTGTAGACCAGGCTGGCCTCAAACTCATAGTGATCCGCCTGCCTCTGTCTCCCGAGTGCTGGTATTAAAGGCATGCGCCACCACCGCCTGACCTTCTTTGTAACAGTTTAAGCTGAAACAGAAGTCCTTGGTCATATATTTTGATAATGAAGGGTTCAGACCTGAAACTTTGTCTTATAGAGTTGGTATCTTAATTACTTAGACGTGTTCAAAAGACATTGATTTTGATAAGCGGTGCCTTGGGAAGAATTAAAAGGCTTTTGTGAATCAACACGGCTAAAAATTGTTTGAGGGATTCTATGAACCAACCCCTATCAGAGCACCTCCTCCCGGAGGTGGGAGGCCAGGGCAAGAGAGAAGCCAATAGAGATTTGTGGCACCCAGTAGTAAGAGCTGTGACTGGTCATGCACAGAGAACTGGTGTTATACTCCTTGTTCAGATGACCAAGTAAAATCTAATAAGTTATATCGAGTACTCTGGGGCCTGTAATCTATCTCAACCTTTAGATTGAGAGCTGTGCACAGGCTACTTCGAACACAGTAGAATTGAGCTCTGCCTCTCAGCTTTTCTTTGAGGATTTTCTCTGAAGGACTTGGATGTACAAAATAAAAGTGCCCATTAATCAGACCTCACAAGGTCAGCCTCCCAGTGAGCATCAGATGGAAGCCAGTGGTCTCTTGGTAGACAGTCTTAGAAACAGTTTGGGTAATTCTCAAAGGTTCCAGTGTTTCCATGTTGATGATGGCAGCTGCACTGATGTCTCTTTCTTCCTCTTCTCCTTCATCCAACCCCTGTCTCCTGCTTTGGAGGACTCTTTTTCAAGGGACTAGGAAGCAGGACTCTGATTTTGGCTGCCTTATTGGAGGACCTCAGAGTAGGGGAAGCAGGGTTCAGGCTCCTCTTCATGTGATCCTATTCAACTTTACACCAGAAACACCAGTGTAGATCTTGAGTTTCTTCATCCCTCTCTCTCTGTTTACCTCCTCCCATCCTCCCCCTTCCTCTCCTCCTGTTCCAAACTTTACCCCCCATTCATCTCCCTTTTCCGTCTCCCTCTAACAGCTAGAGAAAATATTCTTTCCTTTCCTCCTTTCCCACCCCCACTTTTCTCTTCCCTCTTTTCTTTCTTTTTGGTGCTGAGGATGGAACCTAATGCTTTGCATATGCTAGGCAAACCCTCTACAGCTTAGCTACATCCCCAGCTGTTTATGGGCTCTTTGCATTTTTAGCAGTTGGTTATTTGGCGTGTGAGTGAGCAGGGAGAGATCACTTCTGAAAGCTAAGTTGTGTTATTAACTTGCAGGGAATTTGGGGGTGACGATTGTCTTTACATTGACTTCTCAGAGATAGAAATGACCTCTCATCGAAACAGGATGGATGAACCTGCAAAGGCCCACAGATGCAAGGCTTCCGCCATGGTCCTCGCAAGGGCTGGGTATCATCAGAGGAAGAGTCTTGGGAGTACAACTTTGATTGAAGAACACGCGTTTGAGCATCCCTTTTTATGAAGGGCTTTGGAGGATGCTGCAGGAATAGACGGGAGAACATTTAATTTATATTAGCTGTAAGTTAAGTTTATGGCTCTGCACAAATTCCTCCTCAGTATACTGTCAGTTCTCCCGAAGCTCTTCTTATCAGCCATTTGTTAGTATAGTAGTGTAGCACAATGATTTCAACGTGTTGGGCTTTGAAGTCCAACAGATACATGATAAATCCCAGCTTCCCACTTACCAGCTAAGCACGATTTACACATATAAATTAAATTCTAGGTTTTGATTCAATGTCTGTATGAAAACTCTCGTAGCAACTGCCTCGGTGATATATTGCAAATAATAAAGTTGACATTGAAATTGTACATGGGAAAACAGATAATGTCCCTGGTAAATACTGAGCCAGGCAGTTGGTTACTCAGCTTAAAATCAGTATCAGGGTGTCAGGGTGATACCGATCACAGCAGATCCCCAAAGCGGGTATCATCTCACTCATGTCCTGATGGGGACCCTGAGGCTCAAGGAGATTAAGATGTGTGCACAGTCACTGGACTAGGATGCAAAGGAGATGTTTTTTTCCCCTGCCTATCCATGTGTGCACATGCTTATGTGTGAATATTGTTACTTGTGCCCATGATGTATGTGGAGGCCAAAGACAACCTTAGGTGCTTTTGCTCATGTTTCCTTGGTCTTGTTTTGTGAGGCAGCATTTCTCACTGTCCTGAGTTTTGGCAGTTCAACTAGACTGATGGACCAAGAGTCGCAAAAATCTCCCTCTCTCCCCCCCCCCCCCTCTGTTCTGCTCCCCCTGTGCTGTGTTACAAGCATCTGCCAACAAGCTCTTCCATGTGGGTTCTGGTTCTGGGAATCCAGCTTGGGTCCTTATTCTTCCATAGCTACACTATCTTGACTCAGCTATGTCCCAGCCACCGTCAAAGTCTATTCCACAATCCTGGCCTCTATAGAGAAAATCTAAGTGCAATACTACTGCTTAGCTTCAGTTAATCGGGATCCTGTGCATTGAGACTCAGATGCTACTCTGTAAATATGAAGTCCTGTCCTAGGATCTGAAATTCTAGGTCCATGCTGTGGACTTTCGTGGCTGTGGGTTACCCAAGCAAGGGAGATAAGATGGCAGTGTTGAGGACATATAGGAGAGGATGCTTAGCCACTACATCCCATTTCAGTGCCTCTGTTTCTGTCCCTCCTTGTGCTATTCCTAGCACCTGCCAGTCACTCCTGCCATGGGTGCCTTGGGAAACTGGGTAGAGGAATTTTTTTCTACTTCATTTTGTATGTCATAATTAGAATGCAAATCAGACTCTCCAAGGCTGCAAGGGTCATAAACGGAAAACTTGCTACATCTCCGAGTTTCCACAGATCTCAGTGTTTTGGTTCAAATCCAGAAACTGTCGGGAGACAATAAAAGAAGGCTGCTGAATGGTAACTGGGCAGGAGTGCTCAACTCTCAGTGAGATACTTTGCTGGAACCAGAGGCATTTAATTTTCACAGTCTTGCAGTAAATTTAAAGGCAAATTATAAAAGCAAGGCTCGGTTTTGGTAAGGCTCAAATTTATGTGCGCTGTGACTTCTTCTAACTAGACTGTGGGGGCGGCTGGCTAAGGAAGTTTCAATTGAAAGACCTATGCCAACGTGTCCTGAGTGGAAACTTGCAGCCTTTGTAGAATTTCCAGTGGCGCTGCTCTAAACATTCTTAGGTCACGTAATAGACATAAGTGTGAAAAGCGGCATCTGGCCACTGCTGAAAAAAAAAAAAAAACTGTTTTAATGGCTAGGGCAAAAGTTAGGGACAAAAATCATTGTGTCTAGTGTATTTAAGGGACTCTCTTTGTCTCTGTCTCGGCATTTAAAGGTAATAACTGCTTAATTTTGGAACTTGTCTTCCACCACAGGACGTGGAGGCCTCTCTGCTTGGTGATAGCATGGTATTGCGGGTGGCCGAGCCTCAGCTTCTTCATCTGCTGTATACAGATGTCGACGACCTCATCACTGTGATGCCACCTGGGATTCACCTCAGTTGGGCTTGCCAAGCTCTGATCACGGTCGCCGTGAATAAAATGCTCATGACAGGGGGTTAATACGGCACTCATTAGCAGCAAAGAGCCTTTGTATTCAAGGAGGAACAGAAATTATTTGTGACTCTGGAGACTGAGAAATACAGCATCTGCATCAGTGATTCGAAACCTTCCTAATGCTGCGACCCTTTAGTACAGTTCCTCAGGTTGTGGTGAATCTGTGTCACAAAATGATTTTTTTTTGCTACTTTGCAGCTGTAATTTTGCTACTGTTATGAATCGTACCAAATGGGTTGCAACCCACAGATTGAGAATCACTGATCTGCAGGTTTTGGTTCCTGACAATAGCTTGGTCCCTAGATTCAGCGGCTTGGAATGAAACTGCCATCCAACATAGGCAGCAAAAATACATTCCTGCCTACACCATACTTCTTTCCATACCACTAAGAATACAGATCTTTTCATGGTGAACCAGGGTTCAATTTTCACACGTGGCTGCTCATATCTTTCATTTGTGGTTCCAAAGGGGCAATGTAGGAAGAGAAAATGAATGTCTATGTTCTTGAAGACTAACCTGGGAGGACAAATCAAGCTTTGGAGATCCCATTAGAGAATCTGTGCTATTTAAATCTCTAAAATGAGCTGTTCTAATGTGTCCTCAAGCTTCTGTCTGCATCTGCTTGAATAAGAGCTGCTAGTGATTTCTTCCACCAATGCCTATGAAACAGCCTCGGGTGAAATGCCATTTAGCCATTAATTGTAGACTCGTCATAAAGCAACGAACGACCCCAGATTTTGGTCAGTGAAATAGAATTCAAGGCATTGTTTTGGCTTAAAAATCATCACAAGAGGCTAAGAATGTGGTATTGTGTGCTTGCTAAAAGCTCTGCAGCCAACAGCACACTGTACCAGATCTTACCTTCTTTTGCTCTTTTCTGCCACCCCTCCCGTCATCTCTCACCAGAGAGAACAGGTGAAGAGGTTGACTTGTAGATCTCATTTCTTCTGTTTTGCTGCTTGTGAAGTCTGCCAACAGAATCCACCTTGACAAAGTCAAGGACTGTGCGTTTAATGTTGAACCGAGTGAATAAATTATGCATGAAATTGTGCCGGAGTCTCTAGTGTGCAGAATTGCTCCTTTTGATATGAAAGGTTAATTCAGAAAGGAGTCCAAAATAGCTGGAAATTGTGAGGATAAGTGGAGAGTATTCACTGTTGTGAGCTGTTATTACTAGAAATTGCATTCCCTCTCCGGCTTCCCCGGAGATTTCGCTTTGCCAGTGAATATAAACTGTACTCAATAGAATGGCATTTAGGAGTAACAAGAGTGTATGTCCACACACAATAAAATATTCTAATGGTGTTTTAAAAAGAAGTTGTACTTTTTCATGTATATCATGCACCCCAAGGAAGAGTTTCTATTGCATTTAGGTTCAGAACAAGGCATATTGAAAGTAATGAGTTTTGAGCATGTATGCATTACAAGAGGCTGCTTGGGACTCCCATTCCCGAGCCAGGCTGGTCCTGCCTCAGATCAGTTATGCAAACCTGATTTCTGATAAGGCCCAAAGCATCCTTGCTCAGAGAAGGAACCACCCCAGATTGTTCTATCGCTCCATCTTACACATCCAGCTCTAATTTAATCATCGGGAAATTTATGGGGCTTTTCAACCTGCTTCACTTAAATGTCCCCTTTACACATATCCTTATATCATTTTTATGTTAGTTCATTATTTTCAGCAGGCAAAAAAAAAAGTGAAGTTGGCTAGAAAGCTAAATTTTACTTAAAATACACATACACATATTTTTGGAGCTTGTTAGAGACTCCCTTTTTGTGTTGCTATCACAGGGGAGCGGAATTATCCTCCAGACTGGAGAAGTTGTTTATTTCTGTCACTCGTGTGTACATTCTCAGAAACCATCTCCTGAGCCTGCACTGGGCACCAGGAGTTTTTGTCCCCCCCCCCCCCCAGTAATAAAGTGAGATCATTGCTGACCTGAGGTAGTTTCCATTTTAATTCTATCCTTGTATTTATAAACTGTGAGACTACATTATCCTGTTGGGAACATTGAGAGAGAAACTTCAGTGTTCCATGTTTTTTTTTTTTTTTTTAACAATTTGATCTTGTTCATGTGATGTATTAAAATGGGTTTGGGGCCAAGCAGATAAGCATGTTTTGTGTGCGTTCTTTATCGTTTGGTATTTGATTTATTTGTGTATTTTGCAAGGAAGGAAACTTTGGGAAATGCTGGATTCAGGGGGACAAATTGCTATGGTTTTTTAAAAAATTGAACACATTGAAAATATTGGTGGATTAAAACAATTGATCTGACTACTCTTTTAGACCTTTTTAGTCTTGATTTTAAAATGTTGATATACATGTGTATGTATAACCACACCTATATACTTTGGCATGGGAAGGTCTCTACATATATGGACATATGCTAATTTAAAAATAAAAATGTTCCCTCAAGCACCACAGTGATGTTCAAGGCTGCGATGCTTCCTGGTATTGCTAAGGGGCATCTGAAATGACTAGTACCGGCCTGATCATTAATTCCAAGAGCCTCAAGTTTCTTTATTCTGCTGTCTGTGACAGTAATCTGAATCCTGGGCAGCAAAGTGGCTGCCCCTGTAACCACCCACAGTACACAGTAGAGTGTGCTATACTGGTAGGAGTGGCAACCAAAGCATTTGTGGAATGGACCTGGGTAGCTAAAACTGTTAAGACTTGCGAATTCAGTCCTCAGGCAATGTGGAATTGGGCTTGACATGCTCATGGCTGCAGGCATGTCTGCCGCGATCATGTTCTATCCCCACGTGAAGACCTACAGGCCACTGAGGGATGCTGAGAGGGAAAAAAGGACTCTCTCTCGGTGGTGTAGTCCCTTGCTTGGTTATTCAGTACCGGGTCTGCCTTAAAGTCATGCATATGTATCACTGAATAGACACAAGTTGTGTGTGTGTGTGTGTAGTTAGGCATCTATATGCATATCTTTATTTGTAACAATAACAGAGAAGGGGTGGCCAGGAGTTTGAGAGGGAATAGAGGGGTCGCATTGGAAGAGTTATAGGAAGGAAAGGGAATGAAGAGAAATGATGTAATTAATTTTAGTAAAAGTTAATTAAAGAATCCCAAAATAAGTCAGAAGTAAACATATGTCATATATGTAGATATTATATGTATGACATGAAAAATTCCATTTTAATATTGTCGACCATATGAGGGAAAGAAAGGGTTCATTGTGAGGGGAAAGGGAGAGCAAGAGAGTGTTAAGAGGAAAAGAAAGAAAAATAGATGTGTTTCTCTTGGGCACACACACACATACTGTGGGACAGCAGTCTTTTATCCTGTTACTTGTATTATTTTTAATAAAACGCTGGTTGGCCAGTAGCCAGGCAGGAGGTATAGGTGGGACAACCAGGCAGGAAGTATAAGAGGGGCAACGAGAATTCTGGGAAGAGGAAAGTTTGAGTCTGCAGTTGTGACCCAGATGCAGAGGAAACAAGATGTGACTGCCTCTCTGAATAAGGTACCGAGCCATGTGGCTACCATAGACAAGAATAATGGGCTAATATAAAATGTAAGAATTTGTTAATAAGAAAGAAGCCTGTGCTACTAGGCCAACCAGTTTATAATTAATGTAGACTTCTGAGTGTTTCTTTGGGACTGAACAACTGAAGGACCAGGTGGGACAGAAAAACCTCTGTCAACACACACACACACACACACACACACACACACACACACATTTGTGTGTGGAAAGAATAGGGAACCATTGGCAAGGAAGAAGTAGGGAGAGAGAGAAAAGGATAGCAGCAAGGTATAGGAAAATAGCCCCATATTTACCTATATATGAAAATGTCACAACAAAAGCCATTGTTCAGCCTGCTGGGTAAACATTTCAAAAACAATTTCATGATGCTTTGGACAAATTGAAAATGCACTTTTGAAATGTAGGCTCAGATGTCCTGAGAAGCTCAGACTGGGTACTACTGAATGCCCTGGTCTGTAGCATTTGGGGAAAGTTGTAGAGGCCGTGGAGTAGCTGATTCTTAGCATCTCCACAGTGTGTAAGATGAACCGTCACCGTGCCACACTCATGGGCACACGCAGGCACAAGGGCATGGAGAAACAGAAATTGTGAGGGACATCCAGTCTGGCGTTTGCTTATACAGATATTAAATATATAGAACTATTTTGGATATAAAGCATATAATTTTACATATAAATATTCTTAAATGGTTGATAGTTTTAAATGTTTGCTGTGGCTATATTTAAATCCATTTTCTTTCGTGTGAAATAACATATTTTTAAATATAACACTGTATTATAGTATAAGTAGTAAATTTAAACATTCTATTTAAGCATGTTATTTAAATTTATAGTGGCAGAATGTTCACTATTAACCCAGTCATTTTTGCAGGCAAAGAGTCATGCAAAGAAACAATTTAGAAGCAAATGGAGACTCTTTTCTGCAAGTAATTAATACCTTTAAAAGCATGTTTAAAATAATTAGTTAAGCAGGAGAATCAATCTCTTTTAAAAGCTCCCAATTCCCCAGAGGCCCATTCACCAGCACACACCTGCTCACCAACTGCCAAACACCCTGGTACCTTTTTTTCCTTTTGTAATCTGCCCATCTTTCACTTTGGGGAGAGGAAATAGATACTTTTTTCTTAAAAATGCATATACTCCTATGCCGTATGACATTAAATGATGCATCCATTTCTCATTTTGATGTGGCCAGTGTGTAGAAGTATGGTCTTAAAACTGTATCTAGAAAATGCACATGCATTGAATATATTGTTTGTGAAATATTAAATGCTGAGGCTTCTTTTTCTTCAGTTGTTAAGCACAGATATGGGCATTTATTGCTCACATGTTACCTTGGGAGAATCTGGGGCTTTATTAGCTCTTCTTAAAACCATGTAATCCATTTCTTTTAACTGTTAATGATCTTGTTTTGGCAAGTTTTTTTTTTTTGACTAAAGATAACATCATAAAAGCATGCCTAAGTTAACCAGGAAGAAGGAAACAGCCGCTTCTTGTTCCTTAGTGGTTTATCATTGCGTGCCTTTTTTGGGGGCCCTAGAAAAGGCACTTTTAGAAATGGAAGTCAAGTTTTTAAAGCATCACGGTGGGTCTTTGTTGGAGTTCTCAGTGTTGTGTGGTAGTCTGTGTCTTTCGAAAGGAATTTCTTTGTAAGGACAGATTTTTCTCTCTCTCACGAAAAACAAAATTTTCTCTTCTCTGGCAAAAAGTTTAATCCTCTTTCTCTTTCACTTCCCAGTGGATGGGGTGATCTTGGAGGGAGATCCACAGTTTTGAACATACATGTTTAGAAGTGATGATAGCTCAGAGAAGTATTAGGAGTTAAAAACAAAGAAATAAAATAATTGACGCAGTCGTCTAGGTGGGAAGTTTGTAGTTATGATGATGGGTCCCCAGGAATGACTGTCTCTCCCAGCTGCTCAGGAGCTCATTCTGATCCACTCTGTATTGATGTTGGACAATCTGCAAAGTGATATGTGTAATGGATATTTTCGCAGCTGGTACCATGGGTATCCAACAGCAATATTTATTTTACATCTCATTATATTCTTGTTCTTTCTTATTTTGAGGCATTAAAATGAATATTTACCACTGAGGCAATCTTTTAAAAAAATTAACTGCACTATTTTGAAACCAGAGAGTCAGTTTCTTTCACTGCTGTACAACACATTTTTTTTTCTATTGTCAGTCATCACAAACTTGGCAGCTTAAATGATACAACTCTATTAGTGTGTGCTTCTGCTCGTGCTGGGAAAATGGAGGTGTGAGCAGGCCACACTTCTAACACAAGGCTGGAGGTAGCATATTTATTTTCTGGTTCTCACTGGCTAGAGGCTGTGCACACTCCCTGGCTCCTGGTGCCTGCATCCATCATCAAAGTCAGCAGTGCTGCACTTTTCTGCTCCTTGTTCCAGGCCCACATCTGCTTCCTCTGGGCTACAGAAAGGCTCTGTTAAGGACTCACATGAAGAGGTGGGGTCCACTTATTTCAAGTTCCTTCCCTAGTTGTATTTTGTGAAGTTACTTTTGTTAGGTAAGGTCACATATCCACAGTTCTAAAGACCTGGGTAGAGCCATTACTAGGGCTCTATTATCTAAAGACTTGGGTAGAGCCATCATTAGGACTCTATTATCTCAAGAGCTATCATAGGGCTCTATTATCTAAAGACTTGGGTAGAGCCATCATTAGGACTCTATTATCTCAAGAGCTATCATTAGGGCTCTATTATCTAAAGACTCAAGTAGAGTTATCATTAGGGCTCTATCATCTAAAGACTTGGGTAGAGCTATCATTAGGGCTCTATCATCTAAAGACTTGGATAGAGCTGTCATTAGGGCTCTATCATCTAAAGACTTGGGTAGAGCTGTCATTAGAACTCTATTATCTTGCCTGCAGTACACAGAAAGTTGGAAAAAGTGAGCATCAGTTGCTGCCTGCTATGGGGACAATGGCCATTTATCCTATCACTTGTATTATTTTTAATAAAATGCTGATTGGCCAACAGCTAGGCAGGAAGTAGAGGCAGAACAATAAAAACAGGAGAATTCTGGGAAGAGGGAAGCTTAGTCTCCAGTTGTGACCCAGCCGTAGAGGAAGCAAGATGTGACTGCCTTGCTTAAAAAGGTACCAAGCCATGTAGCCAACATAGACAGAATTATGGGCTAATATATGTTATAAGAATTAGTTAATAAGAAGATCCCAAGATACTGGGCCAATCAGTTTATAATTGATGTAGACCTTTGTGTGAGTCTTTGGGACTGAATGACTACAGGACTGGGCAGTACAGAAACCTCAGACAACAGGGGTCATTCATTTTATCTGTTTTTTTTTTTTCTTTACACCCTTTACAGAAGGAAGTATGCTACAGTATAGGAGGTACCCTTTAAATATCTGTTCGGGTAAACAAATCAAGGGCAAAGCTATTGCACTGAAGTGATGAATACAGCAAGCACCCAATAAACAGTAAATATTAACATGACTGTTTCTGGGTTGACTTTTCATTCTGCCATTGATATATGCACTGATCCTTTGTGCAGCTATGACAAAATGACTGAGACTCGGTAAAGAAGAGAAAAGAGTTCCCTCATAGGTCTAGAGGCTGAGACATGTAGGATTTCTCTTAGGACTAAGATGCCTGTTAGCTTCCAACAGATGAATTTGAAGAGACACATGGATGCCATGGAAGTATGTAATAAAAAACATTATGAAATGTTATTAAGAAACACAATTTTTTTTAGACAGGGTTTCTCTTTAAATTTAGAACCTGTGCTTGAGTTAGCTCTTATAGACCAGGCAGGACTCAAACTCACAGAGATCTGCCTGCCTCTGCCTCCCGAGTGCTGTGATTAAAGGCGAACATCAGCATCTCCTGGCAAGAGACATAGCTTTAAAAGATGTATTTACTTTTATGTTTTATGTGTGTGAGTGTTTTGCCTGAACGTATGCATGCATGCATGTATGTATGTACACTGTGTGTTCTCGGTTACCACAAAGACCAGTTGAGAGTGCTGGCTTCCCTGAAACTGGAGTTACAAATGGTTGTGAGCTGCCCTGTATGCGCTGGGAACTGAACCTGGGTTCTCTGCAAGAATAGTCAGTGTTCTTAACCTGTGAGCCAAGTTTCCAGTCCCAAGAGACATACTTTAGTTAAGTACTTAGACTCTGGATTTATTTGTTTATTCAGGTTTTCCTTTTGCCTATTGTTCACATTGATGGACAGAATTCTTAGTCTAGGGCAGTGGTTCTTAACCTTCTGAATGCTGAGAATCTTTAATACAGTTCCTCATGTTGTGGTGACCCCCAAAACAAAAGTATTTTTACTGCTACTTCATAACTGCAATTTTACTACTGTTTAAAAGCATAATGCAAATATCTGTGTTTTAGTTTGGCCTTAAGTGACCCATGAACAAGGGCCATTCTACCTGCAAAGGGATCACGACCCAGGTTGAGCACTGCTGGTTTAGGGAACTAGCAAGTCTGAATAAGTCAAGTCAGGTCACATTTGGGTTTGCTGTGTACCAGCTGTGTGATGTAGCTCTGGGATGAAGACATGACCTCTGTGAAACAGCACTTCCTCAGACCACAGCTGAATTTGTTGAACTAAATGTTTAGCATCATCTTTAGCATGTAAGAAGTACAGTTTTGCCATGGCCTGAAGAAGACTTGGATCCGACTGGATGAAGGAACTGTGTTCTCTATAAGAGCCACATCGATAGCAGCATCAGCTATAAGAAAGTGTGATTCTGTCCTGACTGTTCTTCCCTGGGTTCCTAAAGATTATTTATTTGTGGACATGTGCTTTCCCTGAACGAGTGTAAAAGCAGTGTATATACAGATGGTGATGGCAGAGGCCAATGACGGTGCTGGATCTCCTGGAACTGGAGTTAAGGATGGTTGTGAGCTACTGTGTGGGTGCTGAGAACTGATGTAGGCTCCTCTGCAAGACCAGATAGCATTCTTAGCCGCCGAACCCTCTCTTCAGTGGCCCCTCATTGTCCATGTTCAAAATTTCAGAGAATACTTTTATTATCAACACTGCTATTAAGCAAAGATTCTTTTCTCTTACAATAAAATCTGAATAGAGTTTCTCCTCCCTCTACTCTTTGCAGTTCCTCCCTACATCTTCTCTATCTGGACCTTCTCCTTTTCTGTCTCTCATTAAACAAAGGCAGGCTTCTAGGAGATAACCACAAAACATAACATAATAAAATATAATAAGATATGAAAACTGTCATATCAAAGTTGAACAAAGCAAACTAAAAACAAACTAAAAACAAAGTTGAACAAAGCAAAGCCCCCAGAGAAGCACAAGAATCAGAGACCCACTCATTTTATAGGACTCCTATAAAAGCACTAAATTGAAAGCTATAGTATATATGCAGAGGACCTGATGGGGACCCAGGTAGGCCCTGTGCCTGCTGCCTAAGTCTCTGTGAGTTCACATAAGTTCACAACAGTGTTGCTAGTAAGTCTAGGGCCATTCATGCTATGCTGTGACTAAGCCGCTGTATCAGTTATTGTTACTATGACAAAATACTATGACCAATGGCACTTAGAGGACAAAAGGGTTTATGTTAGCCTCTAGTTCTAGAGAGATAAGAGTCCATCATGGTGGGGACATCATGGTGACAGAAGGAGGAAGCTGGTTGATTACATTTCATTCACTCCCAACAGGAACTGGGGAGAGGCTACAAGACCTCAAAGCCTTCACCAAGTGACATACTTCCTCCAGCAAGGCTCTACCTCAAGGTTCCATAACCTTCCCAAACAGTGCTGAGAACAAGATGTTCAAATTTATGAACCTCTGGGGAGCATTTCTCGTTCAGTTCACCACAACCGTCCGTAATGGCGTTTGTTATGCATCAGATTCTACTCTAATAACTTGTCAGTATGATGGTTAGAAAAAAATGGCCCTCATAGGCTCATATATCTGAATACGTGGTCCTCAGTGGTGGAGCTCTTTGGGTAGGATTAGGAGGTGTGGACTTGTAGGAAGGAGGTATGTCATTGGGTACAGCCTGCTTCATTCTCAGCTCTCTCAAGCTTTGTGCTTGTAGATCAAGTTATAAACTCTCAGCTACTGCTCCAGCGCCATGCCTGCTAGCCTCCCTGCCTTCTGCCATTTCCTTACCATGATTGCCCTGTATTCTGGTGCTCTGAAACCTTAAGCAAGGGCCCAGTTAACTCTTCTGTAAGTGTCCTTGGAGGTGGTGTATTATAGCAGCAGTAGACAAGTAACCAAAACAATAGTCATTATTGTATTTGGCCTACATCACACATCTTCTGTATAGATTAGGTACCATTACCAAATCCATTTTGTAGGTTAGAACACAGAGGGAATTGGGTTAACCTTACATGCACTCCAGCTGAGTGGCAGCAAAGTTTCTAACCTGGGCAGTCTGACTACAGTGTCCACTGTTCTTTGGAAGAAGGCAAGACTTGGGGTACTTTTTCAATGGTGCTATTTTGAGAGGGTGTGAAACCTTAAACTTAACTGTCAGAAGTGAATGGTGGGGGCCAGACCTGAAAACTTACACCCACCTCTGGTTGAAGTCACAGAAAGTCTGTTTCTTGATTGGCTACCACTTGGTGATGAGGTATCTCATTGCTGACTTCTGTCCACATGACTCCTGACACTTGTCTTCCTCATCACGATGGACTGCCATTTCTTGAAACTCTGAGTCAAAATAAATTTTCCCCCTTAAAAATTAATCAATAAGACTGAAGGTAGAGAGTCTGGCTAGCCTGGAGTTAGCTGTGTAGATAAATCTGGCCTCAAACACAGTGATCTTCCTGCCTTTGCCTCTCCAATACTGGATTTACAGGTGTGTCCTACCATGCAAAGAAGAATTTCAAAGAAAACAACAACTCATTTGCTTTTGTGCTTATTTAAAAGAAGTTTTCTTTTATGTGCATGGGTGTTTTGCCTCCATGTATGTCTGGGGATAACTTGTGTGCCTGATACCCAGAAAGCCTAAAAGAGGATGCCCACCAGATCTCCTGAAACAAGACTTGTAGAAGGTTGTGAGCTACTCTGTGCATGCTGGGAATCACAGCTGTATGTATCCTCTGGAAGAGCAGCCAGTGCTCTTAACTGATGAGCCATCTCTCCAGCCCCACCGCTTTTCAATCAAGCACCAAGCAATAGCTGTTGAAGATATTGCAGTGTTTGTTTGCATGCATGTATGTGTGCATGCATGTGAAACTGCAGTGCCCATACACAGACTGCTCCAACAGAGAAGGTGGACCTGTGTCATGAAGGTCTGTGGGCATGGAACTGAGGCAAACCCAGTGCACTTCAAACAACCTTTTCACTGAGCCTTCTTGTCCAGGAAGAACATCCCACAGCAGATAACATCCTGAGTGAAAAATCTGAAATTACTTCCTAGTGGCTCAGAACGTTATGTGCTGAGTTGTGTGAATAAGTGTTTATCAAAGTGGTTCATAGGACTGGCTCTGAGTCCAGACTGGCTGTTTGGGGCCTTTCTCTCTGCCATTTAATCTTAATCAAATCTTTAATCTAGTACCTTTCAACCTTTTGGAGATTATGTGTGAAAGATGAGTACTGTCTTTGCAGCATGGTGAAGGCCATGAGTGCAGCTGTTGGGGCAGCATCTGGAATATGGTCACGGTTGAACAACATCAGCACTTATTAACATCATCTCTCTTGTCACTGTCCTCATTGTAGGCGCTGTGTGTTTTAGAGCTAAATCTCTAACAGCACAATGGGTCATTCCAAGAGCTTTTGTGTGCCCCTGCTGAATTGCTAAGCAACAGAATATTGGTCCTAATTTTTAAAGCTGGAAAAATGTCAGATCCTTTATAAGTCCCTGTGATCTCACAGAAATATATGTTACTGGAAGTGATGTGTGAAGTGAGCAGTTTGTTTTTACCCCGATTGAAAATGTGCAATGACATCATGTAACCCTTTAAGATAACAGAAGCCAGCTGCTCCATTCAGACTCAAATATGAGTCACCTTCCAGGGAGACTTGCAAGATTCTATATGCCAAGCTGGAGAAGTAAAAATTGCCAGCAAGGAGGGAAAGAATAAATTCACACTTGGAAAGATGTTATAGCCCAGAGGCCCCGCTTAACTAATTCTCCCTTAGAGCAGAAGATGTTGCCTTAGTGGCTAGACATGAGAACTGCAGGCCCTGGCTTCATGGGCTAAGTTATTAAATCGTGGAGACCTCTTCATATTTGGTTAGTACTTCTGTCTAATTACACGTATCTCATGTTCTGTATAAATGGCACATATTTTCAGGCATGAGTCAGTCTATTGTTTTTTTTAAAAGAATATAATATAGTTATTTCTGAGCATCTATCACCCTCAAGAATTGGGGAATGAATGGCCACCATTACACATTCTGTGCAATGAAAGCACGAAGAAGAAAAATGACAACCCAGTGCTGTTAGAAGGGACAGAGGAGTGAGGCTACACAAGATGCCCGTCTGCGTGAATGCGTTCTGAGTGTCAGGAAGCAGAGCCATATGTGAGGTGGTTGGAAACATCATCATTGTCATCATCATCATCATCATCAATATCATCATCATCAACGTCATCATCATCATTTTCATCATCATCATTGTCATTATTATCATCATCATCATCATTGTCACTACCATCATCATCACCATCCTCGTCATCATCATTACTGTTTTGTGACACTGGGAACTGATCCTAGGGCATCACTCATGTGAGGCAGGTGCCTTGTCACTGAACTCCATCCCTAGCCCAGGAACAGTGTTCTAAAAAATTAACCACACCTTCTGACTGAATGGCCACATAAACAAGTAGACGAGGTTTGAGGTGTGCATAAGGAGTGGCAGATGGATGCCCATTAGGGCTATCTTCATGCCTGAGCCAGACTGCAGTAGTCTGTCTTTCCACACTTCAAACCAAATGGTGGTTCAGGGATCTGGGATCAAAACCAAAAAGTCACAATAGGTGAGGCAGTTCAACACAGGCTATGACATGGGGCAGATTTGCTCACCAGGAACCACAGAGGGTGAGGAATAGAAGCAAGATTAGACAACATTAAACAGAAAGAATTTAAGGTGAATTCAACTTCTTTTCCCAGTGACGTTTATTGGGGGAACAGTTTGGCCATATGAATCTTTACCTCAGATTCAAGTAGCCAAATTCAAATAGCTCAGAGAACATTGTTCACCCTAATAAAAGATGATCAATAATAAAAGTATTTATGATAGAGGATTCACAACACCCATAAAAGGAAATAATTTTGTGCTGTTAAAAGTGTTGCTTAGAATTATATTTATGATTACATGGATGTATTTATAAATGTATGGATACAGAAAGATATATATGCAGTTATATATTACTAAATGAAAATAAGAAACAAACTTGATTATTACTACTGTGGATCCATTTAATGAGAATCTTTTTGTGCAGTGCTCTGGGTTAAAAAATTGTGGAATTCTTTTCCTAATTGACCTCTTTCCATTGCAATCAGTTTAACTATTATATTCCTGTTGGTGGATTTAATTTTTTAGCTTTTTAAAACAACAATATTTAATTTTAGTTAAGAGAAGTCAAAGTATATGGCTAAATTTACTAGTCCTGCTTATTCACACAAAAAGCATGAAGAAGTTATTACCGATAATAATATTTGTACTTTAACAAGGATATGGTGTGTTGCATACTCTAGATGGCGAGACTTACATCCATACGACCCATTGCAAAGTCAAGCTATATATTATAGGGATAAATGACAAAGGATCCTGAGTCTGTTGAAGCAATAACCTTCTCATTGCCCTGTTGTGAGGAGGCTGCTTGTTCATATCCTGGCTGCCTGGCAGCTCAGACCTGAAATAATCACACAGAAACTATATTATTTAAATCACTGCTTGGCCCATTAGCTCTAGCTTCATATTGGCTAACTCTTATTTTTAAATATTCCCAAACTGCCAGTTTTATTTAAGAATGGGGACATGTATCTGCAATGAAAATACCAATTCCTACAGCAGAATATAACATTTTTATTTTTTTAATTTTATTGATTTTTATTGAGCTCTACATTTTTCTCTGCTCCCCTCTCTGCTTCTCCCCTCCCCTTCAACCCTTTCCCAAGGTCCCCATGCTTCCAATTTACACAGGAGATCTTGTCTTTTTCTACTTCCCGTGTAGATTAGATCCATGTATGTCTTTCTTAGGGTCCTCATTATTGTCTAGATTCTCTGGGATTGTGATATTTAGGCTGCTTTTCTTTGCTTTATGTTTTAAAACCACTTACAAGTGAGTACATAGGATAATTGTCTTTCTGGGTCTGGGTTGGCTAACTCTTATATCTTAATTTAACCCATTTCTAGTAATCTGTATATCGGCATGAGGCTGTGGCTTACCGGGTAAAGTTCCAGGGTCTGAGTTCAGCAAAGCTACATGGCTTCTCTCTGACTCTGCCTTCTTCCTCCCAGCATTCAGTTTAGTTTTCCCCACCTAGCTAAGTTCTGCCCTGCTATAGGTTCAGAGTAGTTTCTTTATTTATTAATGGTAATCATCACAGCATACAGAGAGGAATCCCACATCATTGCCTCTTTCCTCCCTGTTTCTAGCTTTCTGAAGTTATAAAGAAATTAGTGTTAACATTTACGCCACTATATACACATGAGGAAACATTTTATAATTTCATCTTTAGATTTTATTTGTGCATTGCACATGGGCTATTATGACATCACTGTCCACTGGGGCAAACACA
The DNA here is from genome assembly GCF_014885135.2 of Alexandromys fortis. NCBI lineage: Eukaryota > Metazoa > Chordata > Mammalia > Rodentia > Cricetidae > Alexandromys > Alexandromys fortis. Next base: position 1,967,673 of record NW_026067947.1, read on the forward strand.
AGTTGGGGGAATTTTATCCCATGTAGTAGAATTTGGTGGAGTATATTTGTCTTAGAGTTTCTATTGCTATGAAAAGACACCATGACCACAGAAATTCTTATAAAGAGAAACATTTAATTAAGGTGGCTGACTTCCAGTTTCAGAGGTTCAGTCCATTATCATCATGATGGGAAGCATGGCAGATGCAGGCAGATGTGGTGCTGGAGGAATAGCTGAGAGTCCTACATATTTCAGGCAACAGGAAGTTGTCTGAGACACTGGGTGGTATCCTGGGCATAGGAAACCTTAAAACTCACCCCCACAGTGACACATTTTCTCTAACAAGGCCATACATACTTAACAAAGTCACACCTAATGATACCTCTCCCTATAAGATTATGGGGGCCAATTACATGCAAACTACCACAGTGTTTTAAAACAGAATTATGGAAGCAGTGCTATATTGATGTTACATAGATAATATTCCTATTTTTGAAAGGGGGGAGTAGTCTTGTCACATTTGGACTGGATGCTCTATTGGTGGGTTGGGGGAATCTTTCTATAACACCTATGGCCTCTGTTTACTCAATGTTACCAGAACTTCTACCCTAGGCCCTAAACTGTATGCAATTGGTCTACAGAGCTAGTGCCAGGACAGGCTCCAAAGCCACAGAGAAACCCTGTCTCGAAAAACCAAAAAAAAAAAAAAAAAAAAACCAACAACAACGACAACAAAAACATGTCTTCAGAGCTTTCCAGATTCACCTGAGATGGGATGGCACCATTGCCCTGGTTTGAGTATCTCTCTCTTAAAATGGTACACATGCTTCACAGTGTTGATGGACATTCTTTCGGGGTAGTGAGATCACGAATGAAAACGTTCCCCCCCCCCTTCTTTATGCTTAGTTTGTAATGGTTTATACACCCAGACAAGTATTTCTCATTAGGTAAAAGTCAAAAGGAAAAAAAAAACCCTTACATAATAGACAAATCAAAGCTCTGAATAGCAGAACGGAATATGAAGTCCTGGCAGCAGTAGTTCCTGACTGGCTCATTGGGGGGAACCCTCAGCCTTTCCCTGAGTTTCCTGTCTGGGTCACTCAGAGTTGCTTTTGCCCTGGGGCTGGTGGCTGGCCTCTGTGGTCAGAAGAAATCTTCTTTAAGACACTAGAGTGAACTCAGGGAATCCACTGTTAGTAATGGGGGGGGGGTGTTCTTAGGTGGAGGGCTGACTTCCTTGATTTAGGTTCTTGGGCATAGAGTACCATGGGTTTGCAGTGTGTGTGGGAACTGGCATGTGGAAGTTTCCTAAGGCATTTTCAATTTGATCATTTGCACATTCAAATTTTCTGTGTCTTGGTTTCATATTATATTGCAATTTAAAAATTGATTATTGTGTATGTGTGTGTGTGTGCATGCACACACATGTGTGCCATAAGGTGTGTGTGAAGGTTAGAGAACAGCACAGTTAGTCTCTCCCTCTACAGTGTGGTCCTGGGGAGGATTGAAGTCCAGTCATCAGGTTTGGCTGAGCCATCTCCCTTCTTTTACAGGGCAGCAGACCCTTATCCATTTCTCATTATGCTCCATTTCTAGGCAGTCTGCTGCTGTCCTTGGTGCATTCCTCGGGTATAACTACCACTAATGGGAGGCATGCGTACATGTCTACCAAGGTATATTCCCGTATACTGGGAGTCAGATTTTTCAGTCTATGTATGTGTTGAATTTTAGGTATGCTACTTATTATTATCCATTTAATTCCAGAGTGCACAAAAATACCATGGGAAGTAAATGTTTATTATTTCATACCCATTGCCTTTAGTTTTTTTATTTACTGAGTGTGTAACAAGTAAATTGCACAGTTCTGGCTTTTTAGCCCTAAAATTTAGCTCATTTTGTTTTCAATAGCACCTCATCGTGAAACACATACCACTTCATTTTCTTCTGCTGAATATTGAACTGCAAAGACACCAACTGATAATAGGTAGAGGTGACTATAAGAGTCCCTGGCTTGGTTTTTAATTTCGGTTTTAATTTTCAGCATGTTAACCCCCCTCCCTGGTCCCTGCACCTTTACTTTAACCCACGGTGCTCACATTCTCATGTTTCCAGAGTGACAAGGGAACAGGGAGGAGGGGAGGCTTTATGTAGTGTTGAACTTGGCTTTCACTCCTTCAAAAGCAACATTACCCATCTCTGGATCTCGGAATGCCACGCAGCAAAGCAAAAAGTCCAGTGCATAATTTGTTCTCCAAATAATTCTTGAATTAATAAAAACAAACCCATGTCTTGCAACACCTCCATTGCTCCTTCTTGGCTCCCTTGTCTGTTGATTTTGCACCCTCTCTTGTTCTGTCCTTGGTTTGACCTTCAAGTCTGTCCATTTGTCTTTAGGGTGGTAACTTTCTGCTCTTAACTGACTTTTTCAGTTTGCAAGGCTGCATAATCGTGATGTTTGTGGTTTATGACATTGATCCCCAAAGCTAATGAAGGGGCCTAAATCCTTTAAAACATATGTTAGCTCAAATGTATCCTAAATCAGGAAGGTAAGGTAGCCAGATGGGGTAGGGTATGCAGTGAGCAGGACAACAAGAAGTCGGGAGCCAGAGAGTGTATGACCAGTCAGCTAGTCAGGGAGACCCTTCATTCCAGCTCAATCTTGCAATTCAGGAATATGTATGTAGAGTTTCTAGATTCTTATGGCTTTCCAAAAAAATTGAGAAATATTGGGTTTAAGCTTAAATATTTCCCCTTGCCAACACAACCCCAGATTCCTAATTCCCACATCACTATCTGTTACCTTCCAGGGAAATTTGACATTGAAATGTGGGCATTTGGTATTTTTCAAGAGTTGCTATTAGTTTTTGTGAGCTATTGATATTGTAGTTATGTTTCCAAAAATATCCTTATATGTTTGAAATAGTCACAGAAATCTTTAGAAGATAAATGGTGCCATTTTTAAAGTCTGCTTCAGAATAAACCTGGGGATGAGGTGAGAAAATGTGATATAAAATGAAGTACAGAGTCTAAATAAAACAATAATGGTTTTGGTTGATAGATGAATATATGCATATTTAAGTTTACATATGTTTAAAGTTTCCAAAACAAACCTGTTTAAAAAAAACCGATGTGTTGTTCTGTTTACTGGCTACTAGAGTTCTCACTGATCCATAAATTTTCTATGGACTTTCCAATCTACTTATAGTCTTTGTTTCTGCTATATTTGCTTATAGCACTATAAAATGTTTGTCATAAATATTTTATCATTGATGTGGGATGCCCTTCTGTATGCTGTGAATATGTTTTATTACCATTGGTTAATAAAGAAGCTGGTTTGGCCAATAACCAGGCAGAATAGAGCTGGGCAGGAAATCCAAGCAAAAATAAAGGGGGAAAGGAGGCAGAGTCTGGGAAGATGCTGGAGAAGCAAGATATGAGGTAACAAGCCACGTGACTTATGGTAAATTATAGAATAATAGAAATAGGTTAATTTAAGTTTTAAGAGCTAGTTAATAATAAGCTTGAGCTAGTAGCTCAAACAGATTGTAATTAATATTAAGTATCATGATGGTTATTTGGGAACTGGCAAGCAGGATAAAAACTTCCAGTTACAAATGTAATATCAATGCAAGGTTCTTGAGTTTTTATAGTGTCTGAGAAACCTTAAAAAGAAATAATTCCAAAGGCACAGAAATGGAGCCACACTGGGCTTCTTAGTCTCATAATCTCATGCTAGCAGCAGACATATCTCCCAACAACTGCCAGTAAGATAAAACCAGACACCAGCAACCACGAGCTAAGTTGTGTGGAGTGTTTCCACAGTCTCACACAGGTCTGGGTGCAGAGAAGCTATTCAGCCTGCACTGTGTGACAGATTTAGTTTTTGCTCATACAGACAAAAAAGGTTTGTGGGCCAGCTGCACACTATTTATATATTCCAGATAGATAGGTGATCTTCAAACACTTCTAAGACCTACAGAATATGGCATTTAAAATATTTTAACAGTTTAGACTTTTCATCACAGTGAGACATATCTGTTCCTGGCAGCACCAATGTACTCTAGAGAAGATGATGGGCACCAAAGAAACTCTATGGAGTTTGTTCTCTTTATGGCAAAAACTAGTCAGACAGTTACTGTACAAACTGAACCAGGAGGACACAAAGAAAGGTCACTGCTGAGCTTTGCTGAGATAAGGTAAGAGAGTCCTTCAAAATTTTTCTACTTCTGAAAATGGTCTGTCAGATACTCTAGGCCTATAGCCAGAGTTGGTTGCTCCAACATTGCAGAGAAACTTTGAGTGACTATCCAGGCAGTCAGCTGTTTTCTGTCATTTCTTGCATCTTTTGAAAGTCACTTACTTGTACTTTCTACTTACTCAGGTAATATTATTTCCTTTTCAGATCTTTAGTGGAACTGAAGACTAGATAATTATAGTTTTTCTTAGTTATGTTAAAAGATAAATTAGATAGGAAACTTTGAACTCGCCAAGATAGGATAAATAATTATTTTCTCTAATTTTGTCAAATATAAATAGACTGGATATTATAACTATAATTCTTACTTGATAACTGTTTTGTTATATGGAGTTTTACAATGTTAAAGTTAAAACCTTCCTTTTAAACTAGACAGAAATGCTGAGATGATGTGGAATGTCTTTCTGTATGCTATGAATTTGTTTTATTACTGCTGGTTAATAAAGAAGCTGATTTGGTCAATAGCCAGATGGAATAGAGTAAGACAGGAAATCCAAGCAAAGATAAAGGGAAAAGAAGGCAGAGTCTGGGAGATGCCAGCAGCCACCAGGAAAGCAAGATGTGAGATAACAAGCTACGAGCTTTGTGGTAAAATAAAGAACAATAAAAATGGGTTAATTTAAATTATAAGAGCTAGTTAATAATGGACAAATGGTTTATAATTAATATTAAGCCTCAGAGTGGTTATTTGGGAACTGACGTGTGGGAAAGACACCTCCAGTTGCACACCATAATGCTAAGAGCTGCTCCTCATCCTACAGTCCTGGACAAGCGTATCCATGTTCATCCATTTTCTCTGTAAATTTTGTCACCCAGTCTTCTATCCACCGAGCTTTCAACCTCCGCCAAAGAGCGATTCTCTCTTCCTACAAAGTCCCCAGTTTATTGAATTTCAATGATTTTTTTAAAATTATCTTCTGTGACTTTCTTTGGCAGGTGGACATTCACACAAATTCTCCACCTGTTAGGAGCTGGAAAGGGGAGAGTCTGCTTTCCATGGTCTCCATCTTGCTAGGTTTCTTTCTTTTCTTTTCTTTTCTTTTCTTTTCTTTTCTTTTCTTTTCTTTTCTTTTCTTTTCTTTTCTTTTAGGACTGGCACCAGCCTCTGCATCTGTGAACTGTGATGTCTGAAGGGGCAGTGGGAGTGACTAAGCAGAAAGTCCTCCAGGAGATATTCACTGAGCCCCTCCTCAGCTGGCGAGGATTCCATTACTTCTTGCTACTGCCGTGTTCTCCTCTCTTGCTTAAAACAACATTGTGCTCTTGGGAAAGAAGGATGTATTCCCTCAGCCAGCCTTTGGGAGTCTCGAGGATCTGTGTAGACTGGGCCAGCGTCCCATTTACTTCTGTCCTTCTTGTTAAACCTCAAAGAAATGAAAAAAGAGCCCTTTGGAATTACTTTTGCATTTTAAATCACTGATTCTGGATGTGTCCGGGTGTGTGCTCATGCCCAGCCAGCTTGCCTTTACTGCGTTATTCAGTGGAGTTTTATTGACCCCATAGTATATAAGATATGGTTCTACCCTGAGGACCTGGCAATGCACAGAACAGACAAAATTCTCTCCCTCTAGTTAATGAGGAACAATTAAAAATGAGATTTTTAACCATGGAAGGAAAGGTTTAAGAGTTTCTTAATACCTGTGTTTGTTACCTCCTTATTATAGGGCCTCAAAGTAGGCTATTTCGGCTCCCTTTCGGCACACATCTCTTTAAAGAATGTCCGTATTCCTCCCCTGCTTTATAGAACCCATTTGATATTTTACCCACGGTTTCTCTCTTTCTGTCTCTTCATTAAAAATGTTAATGGAAATATACTGTCTCGGTGGAAAATGATTTAACAAAGTAAAGTTAAATAACATTAAAATTCATAGTGTATCCATAAAATGTTTATATTTCACATCTAACACTTTTATTAGGTGTTAAGATACAGTGCGACTAAAATTAACAAAAGAGCCCCATTTGTGCGATGTACTAAATAGTCCTCACCCACATCTTCTACCCTCTGCAGCACCGGCCCAGGACTGTGCAGTACTGTCAACAGCAGATACTTTTCCTTTGGCAGAAGGCTGGCTTTTGATGCCAAATTTAACTGGCACTATCCTGGAATAAAAGCCCAATGCATATAAATAAACTAGTTTAAAGCCACTATGGAATTTAGTCAACTAATCAACTATGAAAAGAGCTGCATCCAGAGTAGGCATTTATCTCTAAGCAATATGTCGGTTGCATCACGAAGGGAGCAGGCAGGGCTGTGTGTATGACAGCTAGCCATGGCGACCTTCGGGGAACATCCCAATGGCCAATCAGACCTTTCCTTCCTTGACAAGTGTCTTTGTCACGCAGTGCCCGGAACTCATATGAGCCAAGTCAAAATGTGCTTTCTAGGTCTTTTAAATTTTCTTTGGAAATCTCTGTGTGTATAGGTACAGTATATGTGTTTCGTGCACATTTGTGTAGGGGAGTGTAGCGGTGTGCATCCTATAGAGTGTGTGTGTGTGTGTGTATGTGTGTGTGTGTAATTCAGAGGGCAACCTCAGCTGTTGGTCCTCGCTGTCTTCCTTGTTTGAGACAGGGTCTTCTATTGTTCCCTGCTAGGCTTACCAAGCTAGCAGGCATATGAGACAGGGGCCTGTCCTGTCTCCACGTCCTAGCTCACCTTAGGAATGCTAGGATTATAGATGTGTACACTGCTGCCACTGACTTTATGTGGTCCTGGTGGCATGGATTCAGGGCCTCATAATTACGTGGCCAGTATTTTGCCCACTAAGCTAGTTCCTCAGCCCCTTAAAAAAAGTATCCTGTATGGAGAAACCGAAGTCCAAGTCCACAAGTTCTTTAAATGTCTCTGTTTATATTTTCACCCCATCCTTATCTATTCTCTATTATAAAAAGAAGTGAATGTCTTCTTTTTAAAGTTGTCTGATTCAGGAAGGGTGGATTATTTTTCTGTTATTTAAAAAAACAAAACCACTGCTCATATACACTTAGAACACTGTTGACTTGTTTTTACTGCCGTCTCCCAGCACCGAGACCTTGTCTCCTGCAAATGCAGCGCAGTGAAACATTGTCTTTGCAGTGTTTGAGGACATTCGGATTTGAAATAACAGCATTAGAGTCTTTTGAAAATAACAGAACATGAATACCAAATTATTTCCCTTGGGAAAAAAAAAGCTTCAGCTAATTTTTACTCTGGCTGATTTGCTCCTGAAATCACACATTCGTGTAAATGCCAAGCCATACATATGCATATACATATGTATACGGCTGGGAGGGTGTGTGTGTGTGTGTGTGTGTGTGTGTGTGTGTGTACTCTGGTATTCAATAAATTGGAGGGTTTGTCATTTTAAATCAATACTCATTCACACTCAGGTCAGGCAGTAATGTAGAATGCTGGTGTGTGGCTACTATGTTTCATCTAAGATTTCAATTAAGTTTTACAATTCCCCCATGTGGTGGGCAAATGCTGGCATGATCACAGCTTTATGGATGGGCAAGTAAAGAGTAAAATCTCTTCAAGGTCAAAAAAACAATTCTGCTCTTAGGAGTGAAAGGAGAATCTAAGACATTTATTTAGTATTTTCGTTGAAGAGAAATATTTGCTGAATGAATAAAATATGCATAGTTTGAAAAAGATGTTGGATCTGAAAAAGTCAAAACATCTCTTCCTTTTCCCTCCATTTGAGAAGAATACCCTCTTTGGGTGAATTTCAATTGTATCTCATTTGGCTTCTAGAAAGTGGAGGAAGAGCGGGAGATTTGCTCCAGTTATGAGACACTCGCAGGTCAGGCTTTGAGGGGCGTCTTTCAGAAAAAAACAGATGTGAACGGTTTCATTCTCTCAACATTTTCTGGAGCAGAAGCATCCCGCCGTGATAACTGAGTGTGACCACCGACCTCCACCATCCCATGGCCAACGTGAAGCTCTTCTGCAGCCTCGTCATCCTGCTGAATTCACGGTCCACTTTACCTTCATTTTGGTACAGTAAAAGTTTGATTGATTTGGAACAGATTGGGGTATTCCCAAGAAAATCCTGGATTTCATAGAAAGAGCTCCTAAAAATCCAGAGAGGTTTCATGAAGCTGTGGAAGAAATTTCAGGTTTACAGCCCTGAAATATAATAACGTGTGTCCTGGGCCCAATCCTGGTTTCAGTGCATTAAAAACCCCAGGCTTTTGAGACCTCGGGTCTGGAGGGAAGAAAGAATGCTGCTTAAATGGGGTTCAGGAAGTTGTTTCTGTTCTCCGTCAACTTTCCAAGAGCCAGCAGGGCTATGATACAGTTCATCTCTCAGAAGGGTTTTTATCCACTTCACGATTGCAGGTTTCTTTGTTTCTCTGCGAAGGGACCTGCAAGCATGGACACGTGCAGCCTAGCCTGATGGTGACTTTGTGCGCCACTGTGTAAATCTCACAAAGGAAGGAAGGTTCTGCCTTTCCCTCCTATTTTACAACTAATGACACGGAACAAAAAGGTGGCAATAATAATTAAAATGAGGGCAGACAGCTGTCATGAAATGGGGTTCAGGTTTGAATCCCCTTCCGAGGACTTGAAACCCTAACTGTGGACATTATCATGAATCTTTCCCACAAGCAGGGAAGACCGGACCTATTTTCTGAGTTCCAGAGAATAAGGAGTTTACAGGAAGTCAGTCTGCAAGTCCAGACCAGGTATGTTCTCAAACTTCTAATGAGAAACTTATTCTATGAGCCATAAACTTGGACGATAATAAAAATACACATTAACCAGAATCCCTTTCCTCTTTATTATTTAAATGACACATTTTGTACAAAATACATGACACTTGAACTTGAACCAATAGGAATTCAGTCTTAAAATACAGGAAGAAAAGGTGAGGCCAGCATTCTAGAGAGTGATCATCCATTCTAACTTTGGCTACTCTACGAGTCAGGGTTATCTAGGAAAAACAGAACCACGTGGGGACACAAAGAGACATATGGCTATAGGTACAGATAGGTGTATATAAAGTGGTTAATTTGAATTAGTGGCTCAGATATATAGAGAGTCTAAGAGGTGGACAGTGAGTTCTCTGCAAGTCCGGGAAAGCCGGTGGTGTCCTTTCACTTCAAATTCAATGAGCTGAAGACTGGGAGGCGCTGAAAAGGTGATCCCGAGCTGAGTGTGAAGTCCAGAGAATGGGGCACGTTGGAGGAGGTGGGTGTCTTCAGGTCCTCAGTGATGCTGATGATGTTAGAGTTTGAATGTGAAATGTCTCCCCAAGCAACTTAGAAGAAGGCAAGTATGTTTTAACTCACGTTTTCATGGGTAAAACGTATATGCTTGACCTAGTGACCTAGTTTTGCCAGTCATCCATCCTTCCTTCTTAAAGTAGTGATTCTCAACCCATGGATCATGACCCTTTGGGGGGGTCACATATCAAATGTCCTGTACATCAGATATTTACATTATGATTTGTAACAGTAGCAAAATTGCAGTTATGAAGTAGCAATACAAATAATTGTATGGTTGGGGGTCACCACGGCATGAGGAACTGTATTAAAGGGTCATAGCAATGGAAAGGTTGAGAACCACTATCTTAAAGGCTTCACAACTTCTAACAATAGTGTGACCGACCAGCTGGAAACTGAGCATTCAAAGACATAAGATAAGTCTGTGTGGCTTCCAGAGAGAACATGTAACAGATGAGTCTATGTCGTCACTGAGCTTATGTTTTGTGGAGAACAAGGTAGACAATGAGGAAAAATACATTCCATAGAGCAAGGAGAGGTTGCCAATGCATCCCAGAAGAGTCTCGAGCTCTCTGTGTAGGCTAGATTGAGTTTGGACTTCTATACTTCCTGGCTTCACCTCCCAGGTTCTGGGCCATGGATGTATGTCGCCAGGCCCAGTTTGTTTAGTACTGGGGCTTGAACTCAGGGCCATGGGTGTCAGGTACTTGGTCTCAGTGGGTGTTGAAATAAGAGCGGCGGCGGGGTTGCGTCCCCAACACCCAGGCCGCTTGGCTAGCTCATGCCCGAAATAACAACACACAAACTGTGTTCATTTAAGAACTGCTTGGCCCATGAACTCTAGCCCTTACAGGCTAATTCTCACACCTGGACTAGCCCATTTCTAATGATGTGTGTAAGCACCCCAAGGTGCGCTTACCGGGAAGATTCTAGCCTCCGTCCATCATGGTGTCTCTGCTCCAGAGAGCAGAGTTGTCTGGTCTGTCCGGGAGCAGAGCAGAGTCTGACCTCACTTCCTCTTCCGCCTGGAATTCTATTCTGTTTATTCTGCCCACCTATCTTTTAACCTATCAGGGCCAGCAGTTTCTTTATTGCTCAGCCAATGAAATCAACAGATTGATATGACACTCCCACATCAAGTGGGGATAGCACTGATATAGGTGATGCCTGCTAACATTACAAAGATGCTCCTCCCCATACTTGCCTACCGATTCAATCATTGACTTTCCTGGATATACCCTGGCAGACTAGTTAAAAAAGAATGTGTTCGCAGCAACCTTGGCATGCTTTACTCCAGTCTGACCCACAGCATCAACTGTCAGGACTGCAAGTCTGCTTATGAGGTAATTTGCAGCTGTGGAAATGAATTGCGAACTACTTTATCTGCACAGCCTAGAGATATTTGGGATTATTGCCTTTAAGCGTAATGGAACACAGTGGTGGAAGAAGACAGACTCTCTTAGAGATTTTAAATTCCGTTGATGATGTGTTGGGGTAGAGCTACAGAAAACCAAGGCTGTCGTCAGATGGTACCGTAGGCCAGCGATGTCCTAGCGGATGCCATCCATCTTGAGCTAGCTCTTAAGGAAGGAGAAGAATGAGTTTTGCTGAGGATTTGATGTGAAGAACCACCCTATAGAGAGATGTGTTTTACACTGTTACGACACAGGCATCCTCTTGATGCTGGCCACTGAGCTGGGGGCTGAGATACACCTGTCATGATGCCACAGGAATTCTGTGCCCTTGTGGAGTGTGGCACAGAGAGGAGACCGGCAATTCAGCCTTCTTGTGAAGGTTGTGGTGTGAGAGTTCAAAACGGGAACTTGCCCTCCCCTGGTGTCAGTGAGACCAAATGGTTCAAGGGACGTGTTATCTAGTAAACAGGAGAAAGTCAAGAGATATGTGAAGTGTGGGGGCCAGCCCCTTAATTCGTTACAGAGTCACTTTTAATCACAATCACTTTATTTTTATGTATATATGCACATCTATGTGTGTTCAGATATATGTGTGTGCATGTGTGTGCATACGCACATGCTGTGCATGCATGTGCTTTTGGAGGAGGGAGGTGAGCTTCAGCTGTTGTTTCTCTTAAGCCCGCTACTGTGATTTCTTTGAGACAGTCGCTGTCATTGGCCTGATACTCACCCATTAGGCTAAACTGGCTGGCTACTCAAACTCCAGAGTCTACTTGAATCCATTGCTACAACACTGCGATTACAAGTGTGACCACCATGCCTAAGTTTTTTTTTTTTTTTTAAAAATATAGGTTCTGAGTATTAAATGCAGGTTCTCATGTTTGCGTGGCATGCCCTTCACAAATTGAGCCATGCATGTCGCCAGCCCACAAGCAATTTTCCCTTGTCAGTCCGCTTATTTTCTCAACACACTTTGCTATCATTTATGAGCAAATAGAGCTGGAGTTAATTCAAGGTGTTATTCTGGGAAAAATCGTATGAGGACTTAATTCTTCCCCTTACATCCTATTTGGCACTACAACTGGGAGGGAGGTGCTGAGGCCCATAGTGGGCGGAGTTTGGGACTGCTGCCAGTCATTCGCCTGTGCCTGTGCGGAGGAACAGACTCCAAACAGAGCTAACTGTCGCCAGAGGTCATTGGGGGAAATTCAAGGCAGCCTAAACTTGACGAGGAAAGATATAGGCTGAGCTTGGTAGACGGGGCACTTCAGGTGTATACAGACATGGAAGGAGAATTTGTCTACACAGAATTGGTCCAGGAGTGCTCATATAGCGAAAGCTTATGAATTCAGGTCAGCCAGTGTTGTTTGGACCTCACAGCCAGTGAGAAAGCCATTCCAATATGTCTGCTTTGGGGCTGAGGTGGGTAGAAAGAAATATACTGTAGGAAGTGTCCAGAGCCTGTGAGAGTAGCTCAAGGGGATTGTTGGTTTAGGCTGTGGTAGGAAGAGGTGAGAACTTGAATTACAACCCTGGCGCTCATGAGAGCAAGGCATGGTGGGCAGAGGGATGGGGGAGTTAAGGCAGTCTGGCTAAGCAAGACCTCCAGGTGGGACTCCAGAGAAGACTGTGACGGGAAACCAGTAGCTCGGAGCCATGACCAAGTGTCGAGACTGTTCTAACATCTTCTTTCTAAGCCAGAGGTCTCAAACTGGCACCGCACAGGCCCCATCTGGACTGCAGATGTGTTTGGCTTGGCCTGCGGAGCATGTTAAAATTCTTTCCAATTTCAACAGCGTACACACCAAGAGACAGCCCAGAGAAGCCCCTCTTCTAGTTTGTCTCGCAATGTCAGAGCATCCAGTGATCTGGGTTGCTCTGCCTACATCTAGCAGTCTAAGTTTAGGCCCAGTGATCCCCTTCGGACAAGGTGGATACCCGACAATTTGTCTCCATTTCACCTGGGTGGTCCTTATCTCTTGTGAACTCATTTCATTACCTGCCTGCAGTTAGAGTTTTCAGTGCCTGGACTAGGCTGGGCTTGCATCATGTAAACTCTTTTATTAAAGGGAAGAGAGAGAGAGAGAGAGAGAGAGAGAGAGAGAGAGAGAGAGAGAGAGAGAGAGAGAGGGGGGGGGGGGGGGGGGGGNGGGAGGGAAGGCCAGAGGATGAACAAGTCAGGTGTCATTTCATCTGTTAGGCTGGATGACTGGCTGATCAGTTTTCCCCCCGGGGATCTACTTGACTGAGTCCCTGGGCACTGGGATACTGGGATTACATATGCAAGTGACCACAACTGACACCTACCAAGGACCCATCACAAGCTCCTGCTTGCTAGGGCAGTGCTTTGTAGACTAAGCAGTCTCCCCAGACCATCATTTCCAAGCCTTTGAAGGAAGTCTTTTTCAAGTTGGGTTTATCACTCTTGCCGCCATGGTCACCCTTTGCCTGCCTGTGTCTCCTCAGGGGTACCTTCCCCCAACCCCCACCCACCAGGATGGTGTACTCCTCTGGCTGGGGAAGTATCACCTACCTTGCCAGAAGTTTGCTTGAGTTTGCCACCTGCCAGCAGCCTTGGTCCTTTCTCCTGAAAGGGTGGGTGATGTTTACACACTCAGAATATGTGTCCTCCAGTCCCTGGGGGCTTTTCCCAGGTTTGTTCTAGTAGCTCGATTGGTCCTGACCTCTGTATTGAGGACAGTCTCTGTGCCTTGCCTTGCTCCTCTTCTAGAGCCTACTCGAATTCCCACACTATACTAATACACCATATTAGGGGGAAACCTGTGAGAGAGATTCCACACTGTATGGATCAGAAGCAGTCAAGGGCTGGGGTGCAGCTCAGTTATTAGATGGTTTCTCAATATTCACAAAGCCTTGGGTTCTAGCACTGTCTAGATCAAGCATGGTGCTGTACATGCTTATAATCCTAGCATGCGGGTGATGGAAGCAGGCAGATTAGATGTTCAGACTCAATATAGGCAATAGAGAGAGCTCAAGGTTCTTCTGGGCCTCACTTGCAGTTTCGTACAGCTATACTGAATGTATATTTTAAAAATCTTTCTTCTTTCTTTGAAAACCTAAGCCCAAAAAGGAAATAGACTCAAGCTTGTTTTGTGTTCTATCTACAGCCCTCAGACTGTGTCAGACACATAGTAGATAATAAATATCTGTCAGATACAGAAATGCTGAAATGTGTTCCTAGCGACCGGATACCATGCTACTCTTTGGCCATTTTGATTTTCTTCCTGTTCCAAGCCCTGATTTCTCATCTGGTTCCTTCCTAATAATTCATATGTTTTCATTTTGGACTCTGGTGCTAATGGCTCCCACATCTGTACTTTAGGCATAATCTCACTCCAGAGCAAGCCGCGAGTATCGGCTCCCGTCTGGAGCATAATGTCTCTAAATGTCTGTATTTCCTCTTCTTTCTGAACATTCCCTTCCTCTCTTGCTTTCCCTATTTCTGTGTGCGAGTCTTCTCTTAAGCACCAGCACAGAAACAGTTGGAAGTTCTTTGTCCCTTACAAGGGACCTCCGCCCCCACCCCTACTTTCTTTGTACTGTTCTCTCACACTGGCCCCCTCATTCTTTCTCCTTGACAAATGTCTTCATTAGCCCTGGAGCTTTTATCTCTCTGCTTCCCACCTTTCCTTCTATCCCCTACTCAAGAACAGATGAACTTTTGTACACTATCTGAGTAGGGTCATTATTCTACATAAATTGTATCTTTCCACTCAAGGCAATTTTGTGAACATTTCTGTTTTTTTTTTTTTTTTTTTTTTCTAACCTGTTTTCAGACTCCATTTCCTGTGATTGTCTTTCATCCGTGAAGGCATTTACTTTCACAGGGCTCCCTGCTCTTCTCAAACACGCAGGAGTGCACAGTCCCAGTGGTAGCCAGTACCTTGACAGGTTGGTTCTTCTCATGATCCCCATCCCTGTTCTTCCTTTGTCTAGGTAAGATCTGTGGGCTTCCTCCAGAAATGCAGCGACCAGTTAAGTCACTCAGTGCTGTATGGGTCTGTGCTGTGCTGCTGTAACCAAACATCTGGGAGGCTGTAGATTTGATTTTTTTTTTAAGCCTATCGTTTTAGAGGTCAAAGTCAAAGATCATCCATTTGCTTTGTAGGAGGATCTTCAGTGCCATAGTACTGGCAGCACATGATGGAAAAGGGGTGACAAGACATGAAATAAAAATGACTAAAAGTCCGTATTTGCTCTTTTTGTGACAGCCCACTCAAAAGAACCAACTGTGGGCTTAGGAGAACTATATCAGTGCCTTCTATGGGTAGCTCCTAAGTGACATATTTACCCTACTCTGTATTAGTCAGGGTTCTCTAGAGGAACTAAACTTATACCACTGAATCTATCTATCTATCTATCTATCTATCTATCTATCTATCTATCTATCTATCTATCTATCTACCTACCTACCTACCTACCTACCTACCTATCTACTTGTCATCACTCTACACACACACACACACACACACTTTATTAAAGTGGTTTACATGTTGTGGTCCAGCTAGTTCAACAATGGCTGTCTGAAACAGGTCAAGAATCCAGTGGTCGCTTAGCCTGTGCTGCTGAATATCTCAGCAGATCGTTGGTATTTGCCAGAACCCCAAAGAAGTAGGAACTCTGCTTCTACTAGTACCAGTGAAGGAAGGGGCTTACCACTGAGAGCAAGGGCAAGCAGACAAAGAGCAAGAGCTCTCTTCTCCCATGTCCTTTATAGAGGTTGCCATCAGAATGTCTGGCCTAGGTTAAAGGTAGGTCTTGCCACCTCTAAAGATCTGTATTAAAAGTGGGTCTTCCCACTTCAGATGATTTAATAAAGGCCAGCTGGCCTGGATCTGAAAAAGCCTGGGATAAAACCAGACTCGCTGAACATAGTGGACAATGAGGACTACTGAGAACTCAAGAACAATGGCAATGGGCTTTTGATCCTACTGCACGAACTGGCTTTGTGGGAGCCTAGGCAGTTTGGATGCTCACCTTACTAGACCTGGATGGAGGTGGGTGGTCCTTGGACTTCCCACAGGGCAGGGAAACTTGATTGCTCTGTGGGCTAACGAGGGAGGGGGGACTTGATTGGGAGAGGGGGAGGGAAATGGCAGGCAGTGGTGGGGAAGAGTCAGAAATCTTTAATAAATAAATAAATATTTAAAAAAAATAAAAATAAATCCCCCATAGCTGTACCAAGCCACTGGGTTTTAGTAACACCAGCTGTAGTCAAGTTGAAAACCAAGAAGAACCATCACAAGGTCCCGTTGCTTTTCAGTACCCCCACATTAGGGACCAAGATTAGAGCACATGGGCATTAGGGGGCACACCAGGGCCTCATCCAGGCCCTATCAACCACCCTACTCTCAAACAGATTTCCCCCACTAAATGCCCCTTCATGGAAATTCTAGACTTCCATGACATATCCTTCCTCCCTGCAGACCTCACTTCTCATCTGTCCCCTTGTTTGCGAAGCTGAGTCCTGTCGTGGGGGACAGCACAGGTTTGTTCAGAGCACAACTTGAGTGTTAGCCTTTTCTTCTCCCTGGCAGGACATGTGGGTCAACTGCGGCATTGTTTGTGAGTCTCTAGGCACTCAACACGCCTGGACCACATCTCTGTTGTCATTGCCAGCGTCCAAAACCTGCTGCAAAAGACATCTTTCCTATAAGGTTCTTGTGTAGATATTCCTTCTACACTTATTATATGTATTATTAAGATTTCATACACTTTACATTTTAGAATTACATTGCTAGGCTGTAAACTCTCAGAAGGTCGGACCACCTTCCAGACTCGTCTGGGCTCTAGTTCTAATGTCAAACAAATATCTATGTGGCTTCTGACAAATATTTGTGAGATTAAAAATTTATTCAGGATTGTGAGTCAAACAAAGATATTTATTAAAATACCGTCCCAACGAAACTTAACTGACTAGAAAAAGAATATCCTGTATTTCTTATGTAGCTATTATGCTCTCTGAAAATCCGAATATTCCAAGTTCTTTCTCAAGAACTTGCACTTCAACATCAGACCAGAAGATGGCGCAGTGTTCCAGCAATCGCTTCTTGTCAAAGTCAAAACTAACGGGAAAAACGAATGAAATTGCACTCGGACCAAGTTTATAAAGAAATGGGAGAAAGTGATGCCAGTTCGGCTTTGACACCATCCTAGGGCTCAGCAAGTGTCACGCTTTCATGTGGTGTCTTCCTTCCTACTGTCTAGCGTAATGAGCTGGAGGATTCTTCTAATTAGCTAAATATTATTGTACATCAGAGCGGGGCCAGGCTTCCTGTACATTCTTATTTGCGTTTTGCCAGCCAAAGGAAAAAAGCTGTTAGAGGCAGGGAGCAGATGTAAGAGAGACACAAAACACGCCAAGAAGTCACGGCACTGCTGTGCTGCTGGGGAAACGATTTTCCTTCCCATGTTTTTATTCTCATATTAGCAGAAGCACTTCAAATCAGCATGTCTTCCGGCAGGGGGAAAAGCTTTTCGCATGGAGAACGTATGCCTGCTTATGTTCAGTGTGTGTCTCAAAATCTTCCCTAACTCTGAGAGAATGGCAGGAATGAGCTTTTGTAGACTGTGAAAATAGCCAGCGATTGCCACAGCCTCTCTCTGTCCCTTATGATCATCAGCAATGTCCTGCGTCGACAAAGCAACAGCGCAGTTTGCTTAACTTTCCCACTGCCCTTGGTTGCGAAATTGTGCGAAAGAGATTCCAAGTTGGTGCTGATCCGCTATCTGGTATCAAGTTTGGGCATCGCGTTCTTGATCCACTTTTTTTTTTTTTTTTTGGCCATGTAAAGTCTTCTGAAAATTGAAAACTAATTTATTATCATGTAGTTATTAACACAACCACAAAAGAGGTCACCGGTCTTCCCTTGAATTTCTGTCACAGGCTGCAGGCCGTATTATGCTAAATCAAGGAAACGGGAGATAATTAACACAGAACTCTGGCAAGTTTAATAGGTGAGTGATGAACACTTAGAATTGCGCTTCAAAACCAATGTCTTAATTACCTCCCACCCGAGAGCTGTGAGGAGTCTGGGGCCCGAAGCACGTGTCCCGGATACCCTGGGTCAGCTTGAAGTCGCCATGGGTTTTCTGGAAAATTGTTATTAGACGGAGATGTGCCAAAGCCAGGGGAAACTTTTTATTGTTCAGGCGTTTTTAATTAATGTGTATGGGGGGTGGGTGCTGCAGGTGCACCTGTCTGTGAGGGTGCCGGTGCACGGGTGTTCCTGTGAAGGTCAGAGGACAACCCCGGGGATTGCTCAAGCCGGTGCTGTGTACTTTATTTGAGACAGGATCTCTCATGGGTGTGGAGCGCACTAGTAATATTCGGGATGAACTGCTTGTCTACCTCCAACTTGCTTCTGCCCCTCCAGTGCTTGGACCCTTCATGTATATCACCATCCCTGGTATTTTTCAGATGGGGTCGGGGGCTTGAACTCAGGTTCCCATGCTTGTATGGCTATGCCAGCTCCCCAGGCCCTCCTGTCTGTGTGTGTGTGTGTGTTTTAAGTGTGAGAAATCTTTAGCTATCTAGGCTAAACGTTCTAGCTACCCAGAACTTTCCATTGGACTAAAAGAATCTTCACCTAGAGTCAAGCTAGTTCCCCTCCTGTGCCCTGGAAAGGGATATTTGGGACGGTCTGGAAACACTGGAGGGTGCCATGTGTCGGGGAGACAGCGCCTCTAGCATTTGAAGGCAGAGACTGGTGCAGTGCTGAAGCCCCGAGGATGCACAGCACAGCCCCCACCGTAATGATTCCGTCCCAAGGGTCACTAATACCAAGGCTGGGAATCCCTTGCTCCAGTGACGTTGTTTTTCTCTGCTTGTTGCCAACAGGTGTCACCACAGACCCTGTTGTGTTTGCGTGCTGTCAAGAGCCGTCCACTCCTGTAACATATGGAACGGAATCCCAACTGCAGCGCGTTTGTGGAAAGCAGTTACATGCTGGGGAGGCGAGGCCTCTGCAACCAAAATTGATCAATTACACAAATTAAGCAGAGCCCTTAAGGAGTTTATTTTATTGGTCTGGACATCTGTTGCAGTATTGTCCAAATTCAAAACTCAAATGGTGCCTCGGGTTGCCAAGTTAGGCAAGAAAAATCTAGAAGCTATAAAAGCACAACTGAAAACCCTATATTAATATCACGCCCATCTGCTGAATGTTACATAAATATGCAGACTTTTTTTTCCATGGGAATAACATTTATTTTTACAGTGCCCAGTTTGACATTCTTATGACATTCTGTTCAGTTTATTACGTTGTAAGTTGAAATGTTTCTTAAAAAATGCATTTATGATGTTGGTGTTAATCTTTTTTTTTCATTTAAGGATTTCTTCCACCTGTTTAACATATAGCTAATAGAGAAGCCCTTTTTCTTATAAGAAGAATGGGAAATCTTTGGACAAAGAGGCTCAGAAAAGATTCTGAGTAACACTTGTGCAGCGTAAAGGGAAATTATGCAACAGTCACAAATGCTAATATTCCAGGCTGCCCCTTTACAAGTTGAAATGTAATCTCCATTTTAAACTAAATTAACATCATTTCCAAACAGAGGATCATATTTATATCAGATTTATACAACCACATCAGATTACTATTAACATGTAAAATAGTCTCTTTTATGCTGTGGGTAAGAAATAGATTGGAGAGAATGATTTGATTTCTGCTTTAATGCCGAGGTTTTAAATTAATCAGAATGGACATGTTTAGGTTGCACGAGACTCCGATGCCGGGAAAACAGCAGGTAAGGACAGACTTACCTCTAGAACCTGTTGGGATCCTGGCATAAAAGAAGCATTGCAGTTAGAAAAAGTACATCTGAAAATCATGATGTTTCTGTCATGTCCATCTGCCGAATGTTAAATAAATATGTTGGTTGGTTACTTAAATATGTTGAGTGGTTAAGCCAACTGGAAAATTATAGGATGTGGTAAGAAAGCCTAGAGGCCGTTTGTCATCATGTCCGGTCCCCCCTTCTTTGTTTTCATTTCCTGCGTCCAATCAGACGCTTGCAGTGTCCATCATCGAGTGAGTTATATTAATAAATAGAAATAAGTCTAGAATGGACAGGAGAGTTAAAACAAAGCAAAACAAAACGAAGCTAAAAATGAAACAAACCAAAAACAAAGAAAACAAAACTTGGCATGGGCTGTGGGGAGACTTCCTTATGGTATTTTCTATTTTAAAGGAAGAAAACATATATATAGAATTTAATCAAATTCACTTCAAAGAACATGTTTAACTACAAAAGCAGTGCAAGTTTACTTACGGGATACTTAATATAAATCAAAATTGGGTTTAAAATAAATTTTATTTTCTATATTGTCAGTGAGGACTCATGATCTCTAAGGTAGGTGATTCAAGGACAGGGTGATGATGTGTGGTTTTCTTTATCAGTCACACTTTTAAAATTGCACATTTTAATTTATGAGCCTTTGCTCCATGACCCTCTCACGGAAGTCAGGGGTGTTCTCTCCTTCTGCCAGGTGGGTTCCTGGGACTGAACTCAGGTCATCAGGTTTGGCAGTAAGTGCCTTTACGTGCCAAGCCATCTCCCCCTCCCCCTTTCATTTTCATTGACAGCAAAGCTTTAACAGACCCCCATCCTTGGAATTAAGGAAGAGGAGATTATTTAGCTAACTACCCAATGAATCAACTTTCAGGGAAACGCGTCTGCAAAGTTAAAGGAGAGGGAAGATGTGTGAGGGTTGGGATGGACCCGGAAGGCTAGAGGCGCCAGTTACTTGCCATTTGTGTACTGGTATGTCAATCTTGTCTGACGTACCATGAAATGCCTATTTCATAGTCATGCCTGTCCCAGGAAGCAAACAGCATATCCTGGAATCACCAGTTAGAGTTTGCTCTCCGAGGCCAGAGGAGCTCACACAGGAACCCTCAGTAAGGACATGTGGCGCCCATTTTTCCGAACCCGCTCCAGCCATCTCTGCTGTCTTAGATTCCCGTTACAACACGAAGTAAAGCTTTGGAGACTGTCACAAGACAGTCTGTGGTAGTGGACAAGAAAGCATGTAAAAAGGCGTCCCTAGCTGAGGGTTTAGTGGTGTATAAACATCTAGGGACCCGCGGGTTTATATTCATGCACCTTCGTAAGGATATGGAAGCTGAGGAAGTGACAGGATATCCGCTCTAAACTGGACGAGCTAAGAAGAGATCTTCCATTCTCAACAGCCGTAAAACCAGCAGGCATTTTCTTTTCCCGTTCTGTGTTCATGCCCTAAGCTCATGGTCTATCTTTGGACCCCTGATGTAATTTCTGGATCACCAACCTTTTTTTTTTTTTTTTTTTTTTGAGACCATAGGAGAGTCACCAATAAGGTAAGAAATACTGACGGAGACTCCCTGCAGTCTGCAGGGGAAACGGAGTCACCTCAGCTGCGGCTGATAAGGGACTGTCTCCCCTGAAATCCCTGCTTGTTGAAAATGCCATGATCTAGCCCAAGGAAGAACTTAAAGCCTGATCCACTTAAACAGCTCCCAGTGATTTATCATAAATGTGCTTATTTGGAAGGCTGGGCTGTAAGTGCTTGTGGGAGGTGCCAGGGTTAACTACCCAAATTGTACATAACTCGAATCCTGTGTATGGCAATTAATCAAGAAATTATATTCCCTGACTTTGTAACAACCCACACAGAGTGCTACATCTGTGCTGTGTTTAAACAGAGGGAGAGGAAAGATGAAATATTTCTTCTAATAAAATGCTAATGGCTTTGTTTTCAAGAAGAAATATTGAATTATTGTGGTGTTAGATTTATCTGTGAGAGGCTTTCTCAAGTGACAGTCAATAAGTACTTCTGACAGAAACGCAACTCTTTCCTGAACACAATATTCTAGTCCTCTGAGTGACTTCAGGATTATAGCAAGAGCCTTCACGGGGCTGACAAGTGAACCCAGAAATAAATAGCGCAGAGCAATCCCTGTGAGTATCTGTCACATCTCCCTTGAGCTTTATTTAAGGTGTTACAGGTTGGAAGTTGCCCATAGAGCAGTGAGCCATGACTACTCATTTCTGGGAACCTCCCTTCCGGGTGTCTCTCATGCTTGTAACATTGTACTAGTACCCGGATATCCACAGCAAAAGCAATTGGAGGATGCTATGGGGTTTAGGAGGCCCAGAAGGAGTTATTCTCTTTTGTGAACTGGTTTACAAAGTCACCCTTTGGAAGCTTGAACAAGTACCAGAAGCTGAAAAAAGAAAAGATTGGCAATGAGGGTGGCTCTATAACATCATTTCACCCCTATGGGGAGGAGGCTCAAATGCTAGGTAGGTTTGAATGTCTTCATTTTCAGTCATCAGCTTGTAAACACACACACACACACACACACACACACACCTCGCTTCACAAGTATCAGCATGGATGGCATGACATCTGACTTTGTCCTTTCAGATCTTGTACTGCAAAACAGAGTCAGACTAAATGTTCGCGGTGTGAAAACACTCATGGAATAACATGCCATAGGCTGAGAAGCCCCAGCCTTGGCTCCTCGTCAGGGTACGCCTTTATAAATGCACTGGGCACCTACACAGGCTACCTTCTAACCTTAGCCAGAGGAGTGAAGACACAAAGGAAGATCTGATTGACTTTGGGTACATCCCCTTGACTTTGTTTACCTCTTGAAGTAGAAGTACGGCTGGCTCGCCCCTAACCCAGGTTTATAGGTGATCTGTATGTACCCGGCACTCTGCAGATGCCAGGCACCATGGGGGTGGGGCTCTGTCCGCGTGACTCCACTTAACTGTTGTGACAGGGATACTGCCCCTCCCCGTTTTACACATAAGCAAACTGAGCTCTGAAAAGGTAAGCAGTGTGACAGGGTTACCTAGGAAGTGTGGGGCAGTGGTTCATATTCAAGGGGTCAGTCAGTGATTTTTGTGTGCGGGGGGACATCAAGTCTGATGGAATATTGGGTCATATCAAGACACAAGGGACAAAACAATGAGGAAAATTAGAGATATGGTCTTGATCATGTCCTGGAAGATGATACAAATTAAACCAGACTTTCCTCTGATCTGGGGTGATGGAAGGGTGCATTGCTGAACTCTTGCAAAATCTCTCTAGACTTTGGGTCTGCATTTTAGTGAGAATCGGTTTGATTTTTGCAGTGTGAAATTTTCAACATGTCTGGGAAGTCAGACTTCTAGAAGTCACGTAGAGGTAATTTATTTTTACCTTTTATTTTGCAGTAATTATAGATGCCGAAGAAGTTGTAAAAACAGAAGAGAAGTACCACATATTCTTCACCCAGCTTGCCCTAATGGAAGCACTTTAAAAACCACAGCACCTATCAAAAGTAGAATCTGACTGACAAAATTCTGTTAAATACAGTCTGGATCTTAGTCTCATGCTAGCTGATTTTAGGTGTTTTCACATGTTTTGTAGGGTTCTATTCAATTTAACCACCTGCAGAAGTTCGTGTAACTACCAAGGTAATTGATTTTTAATTTTGGAATTAAGAAAAAGGAAAACTAAAATGTGTGAAACAATCAATCATTTTGTTTTATGACATTTTCTTGTTTGGGGTTACATTACTGAAATTCTTACCCTGAAAAATAATTCATGGTCTAATGAAATAGTAACATGGTATAAGAATGGTTACATATAGTCCAAAAGTTAACATTTGTCTAAGGAAAATGATGGCCCAGAGAGGGCATAAAAATGATTCCATTAAAAAAAATAAGGTCCCTATACATTTAGTACTTAAAGCTTTCTAATTAGATTTAAGTTTGAGATATTCACAAATGAGAACGAGAGGCTCTTGATTTGTATACTGCAAAGGAAAGAGCGTCAGTTTTGTTCTAATGGTTATACTAAAGACACAGTGTCCTATTAGCATGGGCTATTATTCATTGCATCTCCGTGGTTTCAATTTTCTAGCTCTTGTTTTGTGGAAAGCTACAGAGATAGAAACCCATCTTTTAGCATGTTCCCCAAAGCTGCAGATGTGAGCTTCAAAGGGGGTTAAATTTTAATGAAAACATAGCCTTTAGTCAATGCGCTTGAAATTATAATTTTAAAAGCCAATCATTTTCTCTTTTGACTGACATGTGGCATTTTGGAGAAAAAAAAAATTTAAATCCTCCAAGTCTGTAAGGCATGAATTGGGAGGGGGTGTTGAAAGTACTGTATTTAGAACAAGAAAAGGGGGCAGCTCGTGCATCAGGGGCTGAATTAGAATCAGTTGTAATCATGAACACAAAGAGGCACCGTCACAGGACAGCCATTTATCCGCGCATCTGTGCCTTTGCCTCTGACCCTAGATTTCTGGTTTCTGTCTCTTTTCTTTAGAAAATCTTCAGTTAGGCATAGATGCACACATTAGAGAGATTGGGGCTAATGATTTTGGAAGGCACTAATTAATTCTCATTATGCCCTGCGAACCGAGAGCGGTCGTGAAAGGTTGTGTGTGGGCACGCACACACTGTTTGCAATTTTTTTTTCTGCACAGCATTTTCTTCTGACGAAAGTTCAGCTCTTGTCTGAATGAACCCCCTTCTGCCCCTGTTCTCATCTGAGTGTGGATCCCCCCCATCCTATTCTCACATGCACACAGAGCCCCCAGCATCGGCGTTGCTGATGTTAGGACTTAGAAATCGTGATGGAGAGAAACATCCAGCGTCATCTGTGTCTGGTGTGTTTGTGGCACAGAGAGAGCTCTGTAAGCAGATACCTGGCCCTCCGGAGTTTCTTCATTTAGGCCTCCGGATTCTTAACGAGCAGCTGGATTGCATCCGTTCTATTAGCTCCTGATTATCAATGGTGATCAATCTTTGCTAAACAAAGATACGTCATCCTGCTGGGGGGGATACTCATGGGTCTTTTTTTTCTAAAAGGTTTTAACATTTGATAATAGGTTTTCCAATAGCTTGAAGGGTAGCGTTTAACATTTCTTTTCCATTTGAAGTATTTCCTGAGTTGTGTCCAAGCCCTCTGCAGTTAAAGAAAAGGCTTTTTGACACTTAATAGACAATGTTGTGGCTTTTCTTTCTCCTTCAGACAAATGTATAGCATTTAAACAGCCGCGTCGTGTGATCTTAATTGAGACACCTTTCAGGAACGGCAATTAGGGGTGACTTGTGTCAAAAATGTTCAGCACGAATTACATTTGACCAATGTGTTACAAACTTTCAAAGCTACTTCTTTCTTTTCTCATCCCACCCCATTCTCTCCAATACTAAGTGAGCCCTGCACTTTGTGTGTTGAAGTTACTGAGTGTAGCCTGAATCTCAGGCAGTGAAGACCTCAGAGGCGAGTGAGCGAATCTCACGGTCGAGGCTTTCTGTTCTGTGAGGGCTACCAGTTGGACTTTGAGATAGTGCCTATTTCCAAGTCAGTTCCCCTCTGTCTGTTCTGCGCTGAGCTGAGCGGAGCCAGGGGGAGCTTCCTGCAGCCACCGCCTCCCTCCAGTCACGTGGCTGGTCTTGTTTTTGTTTTTCCTGAGGCAGTTTATTTTACCCCTGCCCTCCTTTCCCTGAGTCCCATGAATAATTCTAAGCACAAAGAGTGGCCTTCCTCTCCACCCGGGAGAGGAGGGTGACTCCAGAAGAGAACAATGAAAACCGCAGCTTTGACCTCCAAAGCTTGGGAGAGAAAAAAAAGTGTGTGTGTGTGTGGGGGGNGGGGGGGGGGGGGGGGGGGGGGGGGGGAGCGTAGAACCCCATGCGGGGGAAAAAAAATAGAGAAATGAGACAGCTTAATAAGGATTTCAGTACAAAACAGGTGTTGGGTAGAACCTGGGTAAAACAAACAACAAATGCAGCATTTCGTGGCCAAACACTTGACACACATCTTCACTGCCAGGCTATTTTCACTTATGAAATAAACACGCAGCATTCCAGACTGGAATGTGTAGCCAGTGTCTGCACATTGAAACATGAGTTCTTGGTGGAGAGTACAAAAAGGGGTGAGAGCCCTAATGAACGTCATTTGAGTTGGGATAAAATGTAAAATTAATTGGGTGTGGGGGCCAGGGCAGGGGAAGAAGAGAGAAAACATTTGAGTGAAACTTGACCTCTGTGGAATGTGAAGCTCGCTCGCTGACATTTCTAATGGCGAGGTGACCCCCATCGCAAGATAGGAAACTTCATTTTAAAGAGCTGAGAGAAGGCAGGCGAAGTCTAATTTTTGTTTTACATTGCCCTGTGTCCAACTGGAGAGGAGAATGATCTGGGATGTTGATTGCCAATCTTATAAAGCCCCCAACAACAGCAGGCATGAGGCGACCTCATTTGGACCTGAACAATGCCTGCTTGCAAATGTTTGGGGGCAGGGTCATGCAATTGTTCTAGCTCTTAAGGTGTTTGGTATGGACGTGTCCGTGGAGGAGGACATAAAGGACATGACAAGGGAAACCCCAAGGCCATGGAGACAAAGGGAATTGTGGTTGGATTTCATTCGCCAAGTGTATACAGTATTCTGGTTCCGGGATAGCCACAGTGGGGCTGGGGTGACACAATGACACCCAAGGCACGTGCTTCCTGACCTCACACGGCTTAAAGACAGGCTAGAGGCAGAGGTAGTAAGTGTGGCCAGAGCCCTAGAGTAGCGAGGTTTTAAAATAAGCAGCTTTTCCATCAGCCCTTTCTTTCTCCTCCTTCCATCTCATCCCCTTCTTCTTTTCTTCTTCTGTCTTCCTTCTCTTCTCTTCCCTGTCGAGACTTCTTTCCCAAGCTAAATTCAGACAAGTTTATTTATTAACGAGAGAAACAGTCTATTTGTGATTTACAAAAAGGCAACACATATAACAATGTGAGTCATAGACTTAGAAGGGCATGGTCTGGGTTCGAATTTTGACCCTTCCATTGACTGACCTTGGCCAAAATTAACCTCAGTTTCTTCTCCTTCTTCTATTAAAAAAATTCAGGATTAAAAAGCACCCTTTCATAGATATGTTCTGATATAAAATGACATCTGTTAGAAAAGTTCTTACCCACACATGCTATGATGATTAGCCGATACTACATCAGATTCATTGTTTGTCTGTCTTTTCTAGTTATAAGGCACATATTATAATATGGCTAGGAAATAATGATACTTATTAATCAATCAAATTTTTTTCTTCCTTATAAACAACTGACTGACGTTGGTAGTTTATAACTCTTATGCTTAGATTCATTTCTTCAATCATAAAAGTCACTAGCTTGAATGTTAAAAATAAAAACAACGTGAATGAATTAAGGTTTTAAGCAAACGTCTCAGGGCTCTGCCTTGTCATGGCTCCATTTGTTGTCCTTCTGGACTCCAGCTCAAGCCAAATTTCCAGGATTCAACGTAGAAGGCAGAGGCATTTCTTAATACTTACTGTTCAAAGTGACTAAGACATGTCCTTCGTATGCCTAGGGACTGCCATGTTGGGAGGCTTCCTGTGTGCCCCGTGAGATCAGTCTCCCAGTATGACAGACACCTCTCATGTTTGTGCTATGCGAATGTGTATTCGTGTAATTGGATAGCAGGAACGATAAACTTCAAAAATGAAAGTCAGTTATACATTTTCCTTTCATCTCTTAACCTTTGCATCAGTATTGGAAGAACAAGCCCTCTTCCTTGCCTTGCCCCGCCCCCCTGGGGGAGGGGATTAAATGCACAAAAGGTCAGATTGACATGTAATCATTTGAAGTGTTTAGATGTCTTTCTGTTGGCATGGGCAAAGGATGCTCTGCTCTCCCCCAGCATCACCAAGCATCTCTTTCTCGTGAATGGACCGTTTACTCCTGTGTCTTCTGCTTTGCTTAGGTGGTTCAGTCTCTCTGAAATGCCTATCCAGCGAGGGAACAACCTTACTTTTCATTTAAGGTCTCATTCCACTGTCATCTATCCTGTAATTTCTGTCTTGGAGCTCCAGGAAAGATCAAGGTGTCTTCTCTGTACCCCATGGCTCTTTGCTCCCGTCCCTAGTTTGTGGTATGTCTTTCGCTTCCTCCAAAGAAATCCTGGATGGTGGGGCCTTTGTCTCTTTTAGGAAGCTAGATTTCAGGGGTTCCCTGTGCGGGTAGGGAGACAGGCACACACTCACAGAACTGCTTTGCAATATTTGCAGTGTGAAAAGTGATGCAAAGCAGTGGTCTGAAGGATGCTTGCTCGTGAACACCAGTTTACTGAAGAAACTTGCTTTGTTTGTGCAAGAACTGAGCCGTCAGCATGAAGGTCTAGCGAATTCCTTAAAATTCTCCAGTCTCTGTATCAACGGTTGTGTTGTTGCACGGGCTCTCTAAAAAAATAATAATTGGGGGAAGAAAAAAGCTAAAACCAACCAACAAAATCTCTTAAGGATATGGGATCACTGATGGTAGGATGAGCGGTTTTAGAGCGCGTCAAACCCGTGATACTCAGCAGGAATGGGGCTCAGCCTTCCAAGCCAAATAAAGTATCGCTGACTGTCAGTGGTAAGCTAAGACCTTAAGTGCCATTTGTTTGTTGAGTTTTGCCACTCTAAATTGCTCTGTTTGGCACCAGACCTCTAAAAGTATTTATAGTTTAATTGCTACGTGGTTTATTTTAAATTATATTAAGACGATCTGCTTATATTAAAATGACATGCTTTCTAAAACCTAATATTCCCTTAAAAACATTGTTGTATTGGAAGGGGGGTTGTTTCAAAATGTTATTCTAAAACAACCAGAGTAGAGATTTCAAACACACAGCCTAAAATCTGCGAATTTGATTATGGCCAGCTCTCAGGACGCTATAAAACAGTCATCTCTTTTATGTACGTCCTGAGTTTAGGTCTTTTGGAAAATGTTTTTGATTGTTGCTATTTCTTAGTCCTGATATTTTTTTTTTTCCATCCTCACTCTGACACCATCAGTGCAGGGCTCAGAATGCCATAGTCTCTATCCATATATAGCCAGGCAAGGCGTTCTGCCGTTAACTAGAACTTGCAAGTGCTTTGCACGGGGGATGCGTTGCTATTCTTGAGCAAACCAGGAGAGTTTAAAAACATTATTTTGAAATGTGCTTCCTTTAAGTCAGAAGAACTTAATTAAGTTTCCAGGGTTAATTGTTTCTGAAGTGTTAACGTGTCATTTGTCTGTTCAAACTCCAAAGCAAATCTAATACGGGATTTAATAACCTGTTTATGTGAATAGAGATTTGGGGTGGGGGTGGCGTGGGAGAAGCCGGGGGGAAAAGCTAACAAGCTTTTTAGCTAGTTAGTGGGTTTCAGAAAGAACTCTTCCTGCCTATCTGAAACAAAAGGTAAAATCCTATGTTCGAAACTCCTTCAGTGGGGATCAATTGGGATGACAAGGAAATTTGGGGACAAAACAGTATTTTTTTTTTTAGACTTTGTTCATTTCATATTTATCACTGGCTTGTTTGCTAATTTTCATTTGCAAGAGGCAATTCTTCCAGCTAACTGGGTGCCTCAATGGGCCACTGATTTCTTTGAAGTGACAGTCTGTAAATATGCATAAAAAAGGGATGCAATTAGCGCGTGTGTGGTTCAGTGCAGCCTGATTCCATTGGCAAGTTTACCCACACTGTTGATAAGCTACATTATCTAGAAAATTGGCCGCTGAACAACAGCACCTCTGATTGCCAGCAAAGGTTCCAGATAACAGGGTGCTGAAGAGAAATATAATTGAGGTTGAATATATTAACCAAGGTGTCACATGCTCCTTACAAGCTCCAATTTATCAGCATGTTGGAATTTTTATTAACATTTGGAATGCATTTCCACCACGCTAATGAAGTGGAATTGGCAGTCCAGCCTTTCGTTATTGTCATCTCTGAGAAGTTAAATGTAATTTCTCGTTAGACACAGTTATGTAAATATATTTGTTCAGGGGCTAAAAAAAATTATACACTTTGCAAAACACAAATATGTTGTTAAGGGCAGTGTGACAAGCCGGTGATGGCTCACGTCCCCAAAGCCAGCTACAGAGTCACGCTGTATTCTGTACAGGGCCTTTCTCTGTTGGATGTGTGTGTGTTGTGTGTGTGTGGGGGGGGTTGGGATTTGTGAAAAAAAATGAAGGAAGGTTAATTTTATTATCTCTGCGACCTACTCACCATTGTGAAACACAGTTTAAATTAGCCACTGTTTCTGTAGACTCCCGCACCCAAAAGGACATCAGGAGGAAACTAATTTCTGTCAGTGAGAACTCAAAGTATAAGGCAAATTAAGCATTCATGGAAAAAATACCTGCTACCCCCGCCTCATTCTCCTTGGAAATAAACCAAGACTTCTCCCTTTCTTGTCTAATTCGAACAAGTACATTTTGAAAGGCATCTGTGGGCACGAATGTGAATTTCTGTGCTTTGGAAATTAATTGAGGTGTACAAATTGGAAACACTTTCAGATTGTATGCCTGTGTGAAAGGTATTTGGAGCAGGGCAGCACACACAGAGAACCTAAGGTTGGGGATAACAGTCTGTTGGGAATGAGAGAGGGGCAAAGAACGAAAGGCACTGGAAGAAATGCATTGACCACCTCAGTTGTTTGTCTCTTGAGGTGGAGTTTGAAGAGCGGTTGGATTACTATAATTTATAACTATGTATGCATGATGCACATGTTTGAACATCACCCTGTAAACTATTTTACACACAAAATAACTCAATTTTTGTTGAGTCATAGATTTTGATTTTCTATGAAAGCTTAGGAGTTGCAACCTGCAGAAAATTTGTGTCTCTGTCCTGCTCAGAGTTAGTGCCTGACCATGATGCCAGCATGTTCCCTCCATTAGTAATAGATACGAACACGCAGGTAGAACTTCCTTAAGACAACCTAGGAATGGAGATCCTCTCAGCTTTCTCTTTGCCTTCATTTCTTTTCTTTTTTTAAATTAAATGTACGTGTATGTATATATGTACAAACGTATGTATGTATTATATGTGTGTATGTATATATGTACAAATGTATGTGTGTATTATACGTGTGTGTATGTGTATATGTCTGTATGTATGTATGTTTTGCAGACACCTGTGCCATGCACTTGGAGGTTAGAAGACCATTTCCTGGAGTCAGTTACCTTCTGCCACTCTGTGTGTCCTGGTACTTACTCTCAGGGTGTTAGGCAGACTGCTGAGTCTTCTTGATGTCTCTATACACAGTTGTTTTTTTCTTTCTCTCCTTTTTATACAAGGCCTCGTGTAATAAACCACTATTGCAGGCACATGCTGTCACACTGGGTTTATGCAGTGCTAAGGTTTAAATCCAGAGTCTCATGATATGAATACAGCACGGGCTGAGATGCATTCTCAGTTCCCGACATTTATTTCTTAGCGACTCACAGTTTTCTATTGTCCTATCCTAAAGTCTCCCAAAGCTGTTCCTTTTTCCTCTGCTGTCTGCCACAACTCCTGGTGACATTCCTAGTCACCACTGCAGTTTTTCCTTGAGTGTTACACGCTCATCTTCTGTCACAGACCAGCTATTGTATGTTACTGAATGGGGCTAGAAAGCAGAGGAAGGAATGCCATTTCCCCATTTAGATGTAACCTCAGGTGAAAATCCAATTTGGCATGGGAGTGCCATGCTTCTTTGACAGAGGCTCTTAGGATGCCGTTTATGGCCAGTGGTAACTCAGCATACATTTTACTTTTTTCTTTCAATTGTCACTGAATGGCTTAAACAAAACCTGTGGTTCACAGGCTCTCTTGCAGCTAGGGTTCTGAAAAACACTAGATTCCTACAGATATACACAGTTACTGTTTGGATTGGGTGTCTCAGTGCTCCCTACTACCTTCCTGGGTTTTCAGGAACAGTGTAGTTGTCTTAATTCTGGGTATTGACTGCATTGTATTGTCTTTGAACTCAGTTCACTGGCAATTTCCAGGTCCCCACGCTCACCAGAAAGGCAGGTATTGAGGTTTCCCTCGTAGGCAAGTGTGTCAGTATGGTTGCAACCTTCCATTCATTTCTTGGCACTTTCAACCATTTTTGCAAGCCCTGAATACCAGGTGTTCTAACTATTTCTGCTTCAGAGGTTTGGTTTTGAACACAGGAACCCATCTGTCAATCTGGTTAAGGTAACCGTGTCATAAGGCCGGGTTCCAGGTGAATACAAAAATGATGCTCTGAGCACACATTTGAAAGAGGAGTTCATCAAGTCTGGGCGGGGGGTGGGGTAGGGGGTGGCTCAACAGTTAAGGGCATCTGTGGCTCTTGCAGAGGATGTGGTTATGTTACCAGCACCCCCATAATGGCTCATAGCCCTTCGTAACTTCTGTTCCAGGAGACACTACTCTCTTCTGGCCTCTGTGGGTGCTGCATACATGTGTTGTACAAGCATACCTGCAGGCAAAACACTCACACACATAAAATAAATGAACCTTAAAAGAGGAGCTCATTTTCATGGTTGTTGGCAGTTTTCCCTTAAATTTTGCTCCACAGACACCCCTCTTACCTCACTCCAGTGCTGGCCCCGCTTAATAAATTAAACAGGACACATTATTATAAAAACAACTGAATCATATCCACAGCAGATCTTGGCAAGAATGTAATCCACGGACCCATTTGTAAATAAAGTTCACCTGGAGCCCAGCTGTGCCGTTCTCGTCCATGTCTGTGGCTCTTTTCCTGCCAAAGTTCCAGAACCGAGATAGCCTAGTCAAAAAGAAGCCGCCGTTTACAGTAACAGTGGCTGGCGCTTGCTCCTCGGCACTGTGGGGGTCACTTACACTTACGTTCTGGACTAAGATTGCCCCGTGTGTCTTTGCCTCAAGCTCCAGGGAGTGGAGCCAGTTACAGCCAGAGGTCTCGCTTCCTAGTTTCTGGGTTCATTGATCCTCCTGAGGGCTCTTGAAATCCGCGATGGGCGTGTTTACACCAGGAAAATCGGCAGATGCTTCCCATCAATGCCTCCCTTAGACAACCCCAGTAATCCAATCCTGTTTTCAAACTGATGCAGAAGCGGAAATGAGGGTCCCGACTGTAGCCTGTTCTCCAGCAAACCCACCCCAGCTGCTGTGGGTTTTGCAGCTGATGCTTACTTACATCTAAGCGCTCACCCGGGCAACCATAGATTGCAGGGCCCGGGTTGGGGGGGAGGGGGCAGCAAAGCCCAGCTCTTTTGCTTCAGAAAGCCACTGTTTTTCCTGAGGCTGGACCTTGCCGGCAAAGTTGATCTAGGCATGTGCTTCCCCATCTCGCTTCACGCCCATTCCAGTTCTGTCCTAGATTTTACTTCTGGGTTCCCTTTCTCCACCCCTGCGGCAAGAATGACTTTCTGTATAAAACACTGGCTACAGCTTGGTTTCTAACCTACAACTCGTTATTCTTCTGTGTGTGGCTTTTTCTTTCCGCGTGTCTTTATCCTATAACGTGTTATCTGTGTGATGACATACTTAATATATCAGCAAACATGGCAAAGTTAATGTTACCGTAAGTCTTAGGAATGTAAAAATATAGGCGACTAGTGGCTTTGGACATGTAGTTCCTGGGCTTCTGACCCAGTGCTCAGTAAATGACCATCTGATCCAAGGGCTCATTTCATTTGCAGCCCAGGAGGTGGGCATTTGAATAGTTCTATATGAGATGCCCACAGAAATAATTTCTTTGGCTCTTCGGCTGAATTTTAGCTGTGGTATCAGCATATGTCTCCTGGTTTCTAACCAGTTTAGTTCACAGATGTTGTCATGGTTGGCTTCGGTAAGCCATTTGCTATCTCCATAATTCTCTTGGAAATGATCTAACTTGCTTATTGCTCAGTCCTTCTCTCCAACATTGCAGGCTGGGGCCTTCATCAGGCAGGTGAGTGTCTATTTTGAGGCTGCTGTGGCCCACCTGAGAAGAGTGTTCCTTCTACTCACTGATGTGGTCAGCACCTGCCTGAGGTTTTAATTTTTAAAAAAAGCAAAAAAAAAAAAAAAAAAAAAAAAAAAAAAAAAAAAAAAAAAAAAAAAAAAAACACAAAAACTCAAACCCAGGAATTGAGAATTAAAGTAAGATTCCAGACTCCAGATGAGAACAGATGGACCCCTGCACACTTTCCAGAGGGTTGAGATAATTTAGCCTTTGGGCAAGCAACATCTGTCTCTTGGCTTCCTGCAATGACATTCATGAAACAGTATCAAAATAAATATCCTTCACGAAATCATGCAAACACCTCCATTCCTTCAGGCTTAGTAGATAAGTCATGTTTAGTAACTACTTTGTGTGACCTTGTCTTGACTTTGGGAAGAATAAATGACTGAAGGTCACTTCTGCTTCCTCTGGTAATAAGATCATCGTGTTAGGGCCAGTATGTTGTCTCTCGGCGTTCATTCACCTTTATATCTTTGGCCCCTAATAACATTGTCCCTGGACCCAAATTCTATTCATCCAGTCATCCATCATGGAGTGGATGCTAAACACTGACTGGAGGGTACAGAGGCAACTTGGGCTAGCCTGACTCCTGCCCCCTTAGAATGTCTGTTCTCCAGGAAGAGGTCCAGTTAAATTGCTGTGAAACATAATGTTAATGCTGCTGTGATTGGTAAACACAGTGTTCTCTGGAGCATCTACTAGGAAAAACGGAATGTGAGCCGGGGAATTAGGAACTCTGTAGCAGCATCTGGGTAGAAATTCCATTTCTTTTCCCCTGAAGAATTGAAGGGCAAACTGGAATTGACCTGGAAGTTGATGGAAGAGGTGATTTAGGAGGCACTTGGTATATTCTCCAGCTTTTTTTTTTTTCCTTAGAAAAATGGCCCTTTAAGTTAACTTAGCTTCTAGGATGTTGTAGGCATTTGCAACTCTGTGCGCAGGTGTATGTGTGTGTGAGGGTGCATGGGTGTCTGGGTAGACATGCAAGCCAAAGGAAAACCATGGGGTCATTCTTCCTTAGGTACCACCCGCTTGTTTTATTTATTTATTTATTTATTTATTTATTTATTTATTTATTTTGAGACTGCCTATCTCATTGACCTGAAACCCACAGGTAGGGTAGGCAGGCTGACCAGAAAGCCCCATGTATCTGGACCCACCTATCTCTGCCTTCTTAGATGTTGGGGTACAAGCCCGTGCTGCTAAGCCCCTGCTATTTTCACACAGGTTCTAGGAACCAGTTCCTCACGCTCCTGCAAGTCATCTCCCCTGTCTCAGATTCTGGATCTTTTATTCCCTCATTTGCACTCATTTGTCAGATGCTTGGAAGGACAACCGTGCAATTAGAGGCAACAACGTGGAGCCACGGAAATGGGCATGAGCCCAGCTCTGCCCGTTGCTTAGCTGTGGGCGGGCAGCAGTTTTCTTTTCTTACCTTGTCTGTGAACCAGGACTCCCTGTGGGCTAGAGGATGAATGGTCTTCTCCTCATTGGCAAGTCCTGATGGACAGACCATGCAGTGCTCCCAACAGGCTTCTGAGCTAGGTGGGGTTGCTCTCTCCCTTTCTCCGCTGCGCAAACTGAAGCTTGAGACTCAGTGACTTGTTCTAGATCTTCTTGACTCATGGCTGACAGAGCTGGGAGTCAAACCCAGCCTGGCTGTAGGTTTTATGTGTCTTGCTTTGTAAAATGGTGAGTCTAGCAAGCCCTGGGAAAGGGAGCTGGAAACAACCCTATTTCTTTCCCCTTGGCTGCCGCGGAACCTAGCTTTGCAAAGACTTTTGATGGTCTCTGGGGCTCTGAGGGGCATGTGACTTGCTGGAAGGAAAAGCATTTCATTCCACTAAAGAGCTCAGGATTGTGACTATTTGCCAGACGTGGTCGTCTTGAAAGGATTTCATTGTTTGCCATTTGGTTTTCATTCGGAAGCCACATGTGAACGTAACATAAAGGCTTGTGAAGGGGCCGTGATTACTCTGCAGCTTCAAGTGTACATGTCAGCTCCCTGTCTTTACGGCCAGCGCTCTGGGTCATTTCCCTTCTGGCTTCAGCCAGGCACTCAGAAAATCATTCGCAGACACCGACTTCTGCACCGGCTGGGGCCCCAAATTCTAGAAGTTAGGGAAAGGACTGAGGGGGTCACGTGTGCCGACCCCTCCTTCTGTTTGTCCATCCTTACACCATCTAAAGTCATGTCAAGACTGTGGATTCTGAGTGAAGCTCCCCCACCGCCCCCACCCCATGGGGTTCTCTGGTTCTTCTCGTTGTTGAAGGCATCAGGGTAAATGCCTGCTCCAGGCAGCGAGACTCTTTTTGTCTGGCCACCTTTCCCTGAAACCCGTGGCTGACTCCTGCATCACCCCCAGACACCATGCTGCACCGTGTTTTGGATGTTCTTCCCACCTAAATTTAGCCTTAAGTATTTGTCACACAGCGTGTATCTGTATTTTTCCATTTGCCTGCCCCTCCCTCCTTCCCTTCTGCCCTCCCTCCTTTTCCCCTGTTTTTTTTTTTTTCCCTGCCTTCCTGCTTTTATAGACAGAATCTCATGTATCACAGGCTGACTTCAAACTCCTTATGTAGTTAACAATGACCTTGAATTTCTGATCCCCCTGCCTCTACCTCCTGATGCTGGGATTATAGGGGTATGCCACCACACCCAAGTTATGTGGTACTGGGAATCAAATTGGGCTTCCTGAACGGAGGGAAGCTCCCTACAACAGAGCTGTATTCCCGGCTCCAGTTTCTGGCTTTATGTTCATGAGATATATTTTAATGATATTACTCTGAAACTAGAAACTAGAAATCAAATAAGCTGTCCTTAAATAGTGCCTGCAAACAGGAATAGATGGAAACAAATAAACACTTAGAGAGTGACTTACCCTGTCCTAGCTATTTCCATAGTGCAGGTACAGCTGGCAACCCAATCAGAGACTTCAGCACTTGCTGCACGGTACATCAGCACTTTAAATTGATTCCTCCTCCATTGCACAGCCATCCGCTTAGCTCTGGGGCATCAGATTCACCTTGCTGTGCATGCTTCTCCCATTTTGGAGTTGTTATCCAGCTTGAGATCAGTGCAGACAGTGGAGGGGAAGAGTCCTAGGAGCTCAGGGGAAGTGTGCTGTCTCAGCACCATGCACCAGGGATGACCCCCAAGCCTGCTGCAATCGGCCCAGAATCCTGTCAGGACAAAATGGTGAGCAAGAAGGCTCAATTGGCACTAATGAGTAAATCTTTTGTGAGGAGGAGTTAGGTCACACAGAAGGAAAACAGCGGCTTGTGAACCATTAGGTGAAATTTGACAGTACTATATTCCTTTTCTCTCAGAGGAAGCGCAGGAATTGAAGAAGGAACATCTATAACATTTATTCCTAACTTAAGAATAGAAGGCTTGTATAAAGCCCCTTGCCTGTGCCTGCTTCTACCCATAGATCCTACCCTTGTGTTGAATTACTAACTCGTCCCATCATGGACCTAAAGCTATTATTTTGAAATTTTGGAAACACAATCAGGATTCCGACACCTTATGCTCTTAGACAAGAGCACCGGCATGTGTTGTGAAGCTATTGTATTCCAGGCTCATGGTAGGACAGTTCTAAAAGGTGTGTATGGTTCTCCTCCCTAGGATGGAGCTGGCACGGAAAGACTGAATAACCAGCTAACTCAGCTGATAACGAACTAACGCTGAATGTGGGCTACGCGATTACCCCTCCTCAATAAAAGGTGTGTACTCAGAGAAACAGTGCATCCTAGCTAAAGCGTGAGTGTGGTGGGTAGACCTGGGGAGTCAGTGACAGGGAGCTGAGTGCTGGAGGTACAGAGAG
Source organism: Alexandromys fortis (assembly GCF_014885135.2). Taxonomy (NCBI): domain Eukaryota; kingdom Metazoa; phylum Chordata; class Mammalia; order Rodentia; family Cricetidae; genus Alexandromys; species Alexandromys fortis. Next base: position 2,005,144 of record NW_026067947.1, read on the forward strand.
AGTTGGTACATATGCTAAAGAGGACAAGAGGCTTGCGTCAGGGCACTCCCAAACCAAACCATGCATTGCTTTCCCACCTGCGTGGGTGTCTGAACTTATCTGCACACGGACTAGAGAATATAATACTGACCATTCTAAACTGTTCACCGTGCAGTGGTAGTCATTTTTCTCTTAGGTATGACAAAATACCTGAGCGAAGCACAGAATAGAAGAAAGCTTTGTTCTGACTCAGCGTTCAGGGTTCATGGTGGCGTGCAAGATCTGGCAGATGGTATGGCTTACTGCTGTGGTAGCAGGAGTGCCAGGCTGCTTGTTCGGATCAGGAAATGGAGAAAGGGAAATGTTGGCATTCACCTGGATTCATTCTTTCTTCTTTTGGACTCATTCTGGAGCACCAGCCCTGGGATGATGTGAGCCACTGTTAATGCGGTGTCTCTGCATCAATGGATCCTCTGTGGAAACCGCTCCCCTCCACATATACACAGTGCACAACCTTACTAGTACCCTATACACATTATGCAGAGTGCACAACCTCATTATTACACCCTGCATGCATAGTGCATAGCCTCACTAGTACCCCCCACATGCACACAGTACACAACCTTACTAGTATCCCTCACGTGTACACAGCGCAAGACTTTCTAGTACCACACAAACATTATACACAGTGCACAACCTCATTAGTAACCCCTACATGTACACAGTGCACAGCTTCACTAGTACCCCTGCATGTACAGAGTGCACAGCCTCACTAGTATCCCCCACATATTGTACACAGTGTACAGCCTCACCAGCACCCCTCTATACATATTATACACAGAGCACAACTTCACTAGTACCCCTCCACAAAGATCACATGCAGTGCACAGCCTCACCAGCACTCCCCTGCCACCTTCTACACAAAGCACAGCCTCACCAATACCAAGGCACTTCTTAATCAAGTTGACAATTAAAATCAAACATCACAGTTGTCTAACAATTGACTATGGGTTTCTTATCAACATTGCTTTTTCAAGTATCAATTCTGAAGCCAATTTTAATATTTTCAGAAAATGATGATTGCATGCAGCAGGTCATTTGGACAAATGATTGGTCTGTTCTGAAGAAAACCAATCAAGGAAGCAAGCTTTATCTTTGGTACTGAAAGGAAAGTCCTCTCTTGACACTGGCCAGGGATCACTGTGTCAGCCTTCTGTTCTCGCCCTTCCTATGGGTTGAGGAAGACCTCTTCCTTGGGGACTCCAGGGGTGTCTAATCACTGTGTCTTTTGTCTTTCATACGAACACGCTTTCCTTTTACTTTGGCTGGTACAACAGAATGTTCCAAAGGGCTCCCGTGTTCAGAAACCAGACAGAAAGAAAGCCACAAAAGACAGAGCATGGAACTTGCTCTGCCCAGACACTCTCATCAGCTGTCCTAAGGTCTTGCTACCTGTTGGCCTGGCTGGAGAAGCTTCCTGGGCACCTTGCCTTGGTTTCTTTGGCCACGCTCAGTGCTGTCTGTGCTGGCTACCACAGCAAGGCCTCCAGTCCATCAGTCTCCAATGAGCTTATGTTGGACGTTCTGCCAGACTGATAGGATCTTCTGTGCCTTGTAGAATTGGCATCCTCAGGGGGCTGGAGAGGTGGCTCAGAGGTTGAGAGCATTGGCTGCTCTTCCGGAGGTCCTGAGTTCGATTCCCAGCAACCACATGGTGGCTCACAGCCATCTGTGCTGAGATCTGGCGCCCTCCTCTGGCGTGCGGGCGTGCATCGAGGCAGAGTGTTGTATACATAATAAATAGATAAATCTTTAAAAAAAAAAAAAAGAATTGGCATCCTCAGATGCCTTAAATTCAAACTGCCAAGACCTGGCCTATATATCGTTCTTGAGCTCTTGCTAATGTCCTTGTTAGAGAAATCTTTCCATGTGATTTGTCCTTATGGGGATCAGTTCGGCTTCTACACGAACAGTGGAATACTTCGTGAAAAGTAGCACCTTCTGTATTTTATGCAGGCAGAATCCGTTCATTTAATTCCTGTGAGAGCCCTATGGGATCTTATGAGTCCTATTTTATCTGAGAGGAGAGCGGTGCAATGGAGGAGCAAAGAACCATGCCCGAGGATGCAGAAGGTGTTGTCAAGCCTCTCAGAAAACCAGGAGCTGCCTGACTGAGGGAGCAATGTGACATGTCCCCTCCCTCCGAGAGGGTTCCCTCCCTCTGAGAAGAGCCCCTGCTCTGAGCTTTGGGGCATCTTGAATCTCCTTTGTCTTTCTGCTGCCGAATCCCGAGGGGCCCATACACTGAAGGCCCACGCTTGTTCTGGTTACTGTAATGTTCTGTTTCTCTGAAGTATGCCTTCTGGCTGGGGATTATACATATTGTTCCTGTCTAGTGAAGCTCAGTTTTGTAAGTGTTGACCCTAGCTCAGTAGCTGTTGGGTTGCCCAAGTTTCAGTCCAGAATTCTACCCGTGCACACACACCAACAGTCGCCCTGCACATGCATATGTCTGCTTCAGTACCTGCAGTCAGAGTCGTTCACTTTGAGGCAGATTCGTGCCGTTCTGGGAGTTCCAGTGTAGAGTGTGCTTGGTAGATCCACAAACACACAGCTAGATCCCACACATGGAAAAGGCAGCTGCTGTGCTCAAGGATCTTGGGACTTCCTCTACTTGGAACCCATGAGGGTCCAAGAAGACTAGCAACGGATGTTCTTACTGGTTCAGTTCACACTACAATTATTTTCCCACTGAGTGGAGAGAGACAGACAGAGAGAGAGAGAGAGAGAGAGAGAGAGAGAGAGAGAGAGAGAGAGAGAGAGAAGGGAGGGGGGGGGGGGGAGATATAGAGAAGGAAGAAAGAGAGAGAATGAAGAAGTTAGCTTTGCTATTCAGGAAATGAATGGGTAGAGGAAGATGGGATCCTCATTGTTTATCATCCAAGCTGCCCATGGACTCAGAGATATTTGTCAACTGTGTCCCTCTTGCTATGCAGAACTTGGCTCTGTGAATGTGGAACGTTGAAGCTCTCAAGGAAGGTGGTGTGCTTGGCCATGAAGGATGTGTGGATGGAGCATGTGCCAGACATCAAAACCACTTTCATGTGCATTATGATGGTGCATTATTGGATCATACAACTAAAAGTTCTAGAGAATGGCACTGCTTCAGGCATGGCTTGATCCAGAGGCTTGAAATGATTTCAAAGCACAGCTTTCTTTACATCATTTGGATCTGTTTTCCTTTGTGGTGACTTTATTGACAGACAGGATCTCTTCAGCTTGAGCTCTAAAATGCCCTACACAGGGTAGAATTTATGCCATCCCAGGACAAAGGCAGATTCTCCTTCCTGTTGCTCTCAGCACACACCAGACAACAGCCAGGCTTGAGATTCATGCCAGTCCCTGAACTGATCATGATGTATGTGTCCTGAGAGATTAAACCTGCAGTCCTCATGAGTGTCTAGCCTCATACCCGAGATGCCTTAGATCCTTCCAAATTTGTTACATAGACTGAGTATTGGTGAAGACTGACTTCAAAGGAAAGCAAAAGCAATAGGAGAGAGAGAGAGAGAGAGAGAGAGAGAGAGAGAGAGAGAGAGACAGAGACAGACAGAGAGAGACAGAGAGAGAGATATGTATGATTGATCAATCTGGGATGTTTGTCAAAGGCAAAATAACAGCTGTGATGCTGTGATGTGTTGGTATGAATGTCCTTTTGTAGTTAGATCTCAGAGGCCCCATTTCCTCTTCTTTGGAAATTGTGTGATGGCTTCTCTATCGTAGCTTCATTGTGAATCACACAAGGGATCCCTTCCAGGATGGAGGCTGAGTTTCTCTAAGGCATTATAATACGCCTTTGTATTCTCAGATTCACAAACATCTCCCTCGTCTAAGAAGGCATATTCACGATCCTTTTAGATCTCAGGTAAAGTTGTCAGGGAGACAGTGAGCCTTCAGTAGGTACTAAGTAGACAAGTGGGCACATGAATAAGTATATCACCTTTTTCCTCCCCAACCTTCTGGTAGGATAGCAAGATGTCAAGCAGATCCTCAGGAACTCTGTCCAAAGTCAAGGTAAATTTCTAAAGTGCTTTTCTATATAAAACTTGGATGATTACAATGGATACATCTAAAAAAAAAACATGACTGGGGGAAGCTTTACAATGTCTTCTATCTGTATTTGTTATTTGCTAGCATTAAAAAACCCGTCATTTGACAATCTTCCCAAATAACCAGATAAGAATAGAGGACTTTATCAAAGGAAGCTAGGAGGAGTCTGAGGAAAAGCTATAGAAATATATAAATTAGCATTTATTGATGAATATACGATGAGCCAAGTTCTAAACGCTTAATGTGCATCCAAGGGCTATAGTTTCATCAGACAAATATGACTATTAACCCCAGTTATTCTCGGGGAATCTGACTCAAATGGTAAATAAGCAAAGGAGTAGAGGTTCTTAGACTTGGAAATGATAAGTTAGGGTTTAAGCGTAGAACATGTGTGCTACCGGTGCTTCCCTGACCCAAGGTTGCATGTTTGTATACAGACCAGCCGGACTTGCTGTGTCAGTCAGACTTGCGTGACTATAGTAAAATACCCGAGGTAACCCAATTATTGGATGGAAAGGTTTACTTTGACTCGTAGCTTCATAAGTTCTTAGCCCAGATTGATTGGCCCCATTGCTTTGGACCTGCAATGAGGCAGCTAGGACCCTGTGTTGGAAGAGAGCCAAGGTTGATCAGGAGAAAATCTTCACATACAAATAAACAGATTAAAATTATATATATATATGTATATATATATATATATGCTGTGTGTGTACAGGTGTGTGTATGTGTGAGCTAGTGTGTGTGTCTGTGTATATGTGCAGAGATTGACTTCAGGTGTTTTTCCCTGTAGCTCTTCACCTTATTTTTTGAGACAGGCTCTCTCACTGGACATGGAGTTTGCCATCTCAGCTAGCCTACCTGGTCGGCAAGTCCCCAGGGTCTGTTTGTCTCCTCTCCCCAACATACATATCCACTGCTATTCCTAGTGTTGATACTGGGGATCTGAATTCAGGTCCTCATACTTGTATAGCCAGATCTTTAATCACTGTGTCTTCCCAGTCCTATAGAACTTTCAAAACAATATTTATTTATTTTTTTTGGTCAACACTTCCCTTTTATTTTGTCTCTATTCTGGCAGAACTAGGGCTAGAACCTGGAGACTCCTGTGTGTTGGGCAAGTGCTCTAAAACTGAGGTATAGTTCTAGCTCTTGCCCTAAAGATCCCGTACTTGGCCTAACCTCTCAAAGGCTCCATTACCCCCAATAGCATATATCTAAGGATGAAGCCTTTCACTCCTAGGCCTTTTGTGGATCTTCTACATCCAGATGTTAGCTCCTGAACACTCTGTAGCTCCACTGCTATCAAGAGCTCCGGCTTGTGCCCATAAGGACAGTACCCACATTTTGGAGAGAAGAGAAGGTGTGATTTATAAAAGTGTTTAGATCAAGGCTCAAATTGTAAATATTCTCATTAAAATACATTTTTCTAATAGTAATTTGAGGAGTGTGGCATTTTAAAAAATTAATTTTCAGGAATAACTTCTATTCCCATAGCGAGAGATCATGGAGTGTAGGAACACCTTTCCAGTCCCACGTCTCTATCTTTTGATGGATGAAATGCTTTTATTAAGCAGATGGCCGGGTGGATGTCTCCATTTTGCTGGCTTCACTTTTCATGAATGATTTCTCATTATAGGAAAGGAATATCCCATAATAATGAAAAATTGACAGTAGCTATTGATTAAATATGTTTTCAGAGTATTTTCCTTGAATCTCCCCCATTAGTTAAATATGAACACCTTTGAGATAAGTGTGGGGAGGTGAGGGGAGGTGAGCTGGGTTAATGCTGCCTTCTTTTTTTCCCCCTTTTAGGACAAAATATTATCATTTCATTTTGTTTTGCTGAAGCCCAATCTTCCTGAAAGATCAAGGAAAGAGAAAAAGTTACCCAATTACTGGCAAGAGATTATTTTCTTTCTCTCCGGGACATATGAAAGCTTCGGATGGCAAACACCATCTGAGAAATGTTCTTTTTATTTTGGTAACTTAGCGTCTCCAGAAAAATAGGTTAATTGGTTCAGAAGCTTGCTCCTACTGCTAATGGCATTTAGCTTATGATTCTGAACAACTGCATCTAGAGACAGAATGTTCATGCAATCGATATTCTGGTTGCTAAGTGTGTGTTTTTGAAGATATCATTTGAATTAATTTATTCACAGCCAGCTGGTGTTGTTCTCCATCTAAGCTGTAGGGGGAAACCTCACCCCATGTCCTGCGCAAGGAGCCTGCTTTTTGCATTTCGCTTGCACACACTGTATCTAAGTTAGTACTTTTGATATTTCTTAAGTTTTTTTTTAAACATTATGTAGAACACCACATAATTGCAGAAAAGATAATAGTCACATACCCTAGGGCCTACTGTACACTTATGTTAAAAGTACAGCTTTTATTGGCAACTAAAGTAATAACCTTTCCATGTCAAATTGCTTTAAATTAAACTTTAAAAAAAAAAAAACAACACTAGCTGATACCCACACTTAGTAATTGTCAGACGTTAGCATAACGCGGAATACAAAAGCTGCCTAACTCTTAGCTTTCAAAATAATTATTTATTTAGATAAATTTTGAGTGCAGTAGCATATTCAAAACCCACCTGCCTCCATTTCCTGAAAAAGGCAGAATCAATGCACGCATTAATTTTATGCTGGAGGTTGACATGTAAGTGGCAGTGTGGTTCAGCTTAGTCTCTAAGAAAGGGGTCCCTGGTAATCTTTGCTTCTCAATCCATCATCCACGATGTACAAAATGGGGTGCGGCGACGTGATGCTTTGGATGCCATTGCCTATTGCACTTCTCACCGAGGGACCCCGAAGGGGGACGTGCAGAAGTGGGATCTTGATTAGGCTGAAAAGTGGTGGGATGAGCGTAATTTCCCACTTTCTCAAGGCACATGGGGGGAGGCTCTTCGACACGAGTGTGAAGCTCTTAGGCAGAGGTCAGGGCAGACTTTCATGCTCTGTATTTGTAGCTTCTAGATCTCTCTTTTCAGGTGGAGAGCTTTCAGGGGCAGCGAGTGCCCAGTGGTTTTAGGCAGCTGGGATTTCATAAGGTCTTTTGTGAAACTGGGTACCATTTAGGCACATCTGCCTTCTAAACCCAGAAGGATGTCTGTCAGTGTTCTGACACAGTAAGAGTTTGAGGGGCAACCTCATTGATGAGGATCTTTTAACTTACTGTTGGTTACTGAGCCCCTCAAACTCAGCTCACAGCGACTTCGCGTGACTGCCTTCCAAGTCTGGCAGTCTGGGCCTATGGAAAGCAATCGCTCCACGGCAGATTGAAGAATTCTGACTTTCACAGGCATGAGAGACCCAAGGGCCCCTTGGGACTGCTGTTTGCTGGCAATGTCTGGCAACGTTAGAAACAGAATAGTGTGTGAATTCTTGGTGATGTATCCAGAAACTTCACCAGAATTTTCCTTGCCGTCAGAGACTCCTAGGCCACCAGTCACAGATTCATCATCTTCAACTGTTTTCTAAAGTTTGAAGATATGAATTAAAGATGACTAATGCCATGGGCTTATCTGGAGGAATAATGCTTTTCTTTCTTCAGTTGAATGTGACGTTCCTACCTTTGGGGGCCCTCTCTTCTGTCTGCATTTAGTTTCTAATTGAAGTAACAGAGCTTAGTGAGTTTTCAAAAACTTCTTCCTCGCTAAACCTGAAGCCATAATACCAAAAATGAATCTGAGAGTAAAGATCTACACCAGCATTAGCTCATTAACTCTGCTGCTTCCCTCTGATCTCAACTCATCCAAATGAATATATATATATGAAGTTGAGCAATGGGAGTGGGGGCAGGGAGATGAAGTAGTTGGCAGAGCAGTTCCCTTGAAGGCACCAGGACCTAATCACAGAGAATTCACGTGGAAAAGCCCAGTATGGCATGGCTTGTAATCCCGGTGCTGAGGAGGTAGGAACCAGTGGATTCCTAGAGCTTGCTGACTAACCAGCCTAGCTGAATCAGCAAGTTCCAGACCCCTGAAAGATCTATGGTAAGGACACAAGGTGGGTCTGAGGAATGACACCCAAAGAATGGCACCTGACCTCTAGTCTCCACGTGCACCCCCATGCACACACACACCTGCATCCCTCCCTCCCGTCTCACGCATATGTACATGCACAGGAAGAGATCTAGCAATGAGGCGAGAACGCAGTCAGCCAGATGGGGTTTGAAGAGACAATGCTCCTTCCAGCTGTGCGTCCCAGGGAATAGGCGTGATAATAATTTTCCCCAAACCCGCCTGACTCATCGCTTCGTCTTCATCACGCAGGACGACTTCGCCCGAGACAGCACTCACTTTCCATTGCGTCTTCTTCCCTGGCCTAGGCCTCGGCTTCCTGCCTTTCTAAAGCCTTTCTCTTTTTGTTCTAAAGTCACATAGCACAATAATTTGGCGGAACCTCCCACAATTTTACTATCCTGCTTTGGACCATTGATTTTCCAACAGTCACTCTTTGTCCCATCTGAAGAAGAACCGTTGTCCTTTGCTCTCAGGTTAGGGCCCAGCAGGAGGTCATTCCGAGTTTCATTCTGTTCTGCACACCTCTGGCTACATAGTCTGTGCTTAGTGTGTGATGGGTTGACTGCTCTAATGTCCAATGATTTTATTGTTTAGTCTTTCATCTTGTCCTGACCTTAGTAACTATATATCTTTGCATCTCTGTAATGACGCTTTCTTTCATGTGTGGAAGGGGACTGTGAGCCGGGCAGGTGGTGATTCCTATCGTGTCCATCTCGTGAGAGGGTAGCTGGACTCACCGTCTGCTTGCTTTTCCATCATGCCATGCCACTCAGATTTCCATTTGCGCTTTGATGCTCAGGTCAGAGCAATGGGAAAAAGAGGAGAGGGGAGTGGAAAGGGCCATGGCCTGGCTGGGCTTCCTTATTGACCGTTGTTATTACAAATTTCATTTGTTCGGGGGTCTCTTCCGCTGCCGACTCTCACCGATAAAAGCTGTCTTTTCTCTGCTGAGGGTTGTTGCCTTTTCCTCAGAATGGCACGGGATGGATCACAGCTATCATGATGGACAGGAACGGAGAACACACTGTGTGCTGGGCAATGTGTCAAGCGTCTGTCATGTATTAATTTACTTCATCCTCACAACAGTGTTGTAGCGTATATTACTATGCTCACTATTTGTGCATATGGATGTGATGTAGGTGTGTGTGTGTGTGTATGTTTGCATGCACATGCAAGTGTTGTCTATGGAGCCCATAAGACAACCCTGAATATTGTTCCTCAAGTTCTATGAAAATTTTGATTTTTTGAGATAGAGTCTCTCATTGGCCTGGGATTTACCAACTAGATGGGAGTGACCCCCAGCGGCCAATCTGCTTCTGCATTCTTAGTACTGGGATTATAAATTCATACTACCATACTGGCTTCTGATGATTAAATTCAGATCCTGTGAGGTTGAAACTTAGTTATCAACTTGGTTGGATCTGGAATCAGGAGGCAAGGCCCTGAGTCCAACTATAAGATATTTTTTCGATCAGGTTATCTGAAGTGGAAAGACAAACCCTAAATGTGGGTGTCACTTTCTGGTGGCAGCTAGATAAAGGAGGCTGGGGATACAAAACCTTGGTTTTTGCCTGGTTGCCTTTGTATCTTGCCTGTGAGTTCATCTACTTTGTTTGCAAATTTGCCTGCCCCACCCGCTGCTTCTCCTGCAGCCACTGCTGCTGCCTCTTTTGAGAGATATCAGAATGCAGCTTCTCCAAAGCCACAGAGAAACCCTGTCTCGAAAAAAAAAAAAAAAAAAAAAAAAACAGAATGCAGCTTGTTCCCATTTAGACCAACAGCAGCAGCTCTCTAGGAATCCCCCAGGCCCTCAGCAGTAGGGTAGGACTGCTGAGGCATTCAGACTTGTGGACAGAGCAGCTCCTGGGTTCTCAGCCTTGCGACCTTAAAGACAGCCATTGCTGGACTCCCCAGACCATGTGTGTGACCCAATCTAATTTCAGTATGTTCATTCCACTAAATGCCTCTAGAGAAGCCTGACTAATGTACAAACGTATCACATACAGCTCTGTCCCCAACCCAGTGCGCCCACTTTGTAGAAGAAAAAATTGAGGCCAGCTAAAGCTAACCAGGAACAGAAGAAACATGCGTTTACCTGAAGAAGAAAGCACAGCTTGGTTGTCTGGGGACACTTAGGTTACCCTCTGTGTCTGACCTGTGCCTCAGTCATCTTCTGAATGGAAGTGATGGTCTTTATGTCTATTTCTTCCTCACCTGGTGTCTGCTTAGCCCCTGTCCTGGTGACACTGAGGAATGTCTCAGCAAGCGGCCACAGGAATGGGCTTAGGAATGGGGTTAGGACATCCAGCAGAGAGACCTAGGTAGTTGCAGAAGGAGGAATTGGGATCCTGGGTTGCCATGAAGCTCTGGTGATGGGTGGAGCGGGCTGATTAGACTAAGTCTCAGAAATCCTTCTAAGAAGAGCGCCTTTGAAATGATGCCTGAAGCAAAACCATATTGGCCTGCTCATTAGAAAAACGTGTTTTCTAAAACCAAAGCTATTTGATTTTTAAATGAGTGATTGAAGTCCCCAGTCAAAGCCCTTAGGTGCTTTTGGGGGATGTTTTGCAACCTCTAACCTTCTGTAGCAAGTCCTCTGTGTTTTATGCTGTGATATACAGGAAACCACAAACCTGACGCCAGGGACTAACTTTCCCCAGGCGGTGCCTTTGACTTGGAAACCATGTAACCATCAGCAGCAGTTGGTGCAAACAGTATAAAACCCTTGCCGAGCCTGGCTGAAATCTAAGTCATTCTTAAGCCCTCTCACCTCCTCTTATCTATTTCTTCTTTTCAAAGCATCTTTGGATCATTACCACTCTCCTAGATCCCTGGCAGCCCCTCTTCTGCTCAGGCCACTGTATTCCCTTTTACTCAAGAGAATCTAATAGCCCCAGATGTCTACTCTGGACTCTTCCCATCTGTTCTCTCAGGATCCAGTCAGAGAGTCTCACAAAACAAGGGTAGCCAAATGAGTGTTCCTTCTCTGCCCAGTAAACAGCCTTTGGAGACACCTCAAACAAAGAGGAAGCCCCCAGTAGGGCTCACTATGCCTTGTCTAGCCCATCTGACCTTTCTCATGGCTTCCCTATATCACAGGCCCATTTGTAGTCAGCTTTCTTCCATCTGTTTTATACATTGCCATAGCCGCTTGGTGAGCACTCTCCTTGTAGTCTAGAATGCCTGTCCTAAAGAAAATATTTGTCATCCCTCTGTAGTTAAATGTCATTCAGTTCCTAGCTGGGCTAAATATCCTATCAGAACACTGCGTAGTACCACATACGTTGTCGTCATTGAACTCACCACTTTACTTTTGATTTTGGCATCTTGATTAAGACATTGGTCTAAACCCATCTCTGTCAGTTATCATGAATGGGGCTCCAAGCAATCACTAAGTTTTTTTCAGCTCATAAAATGTAGTCAATGCACTTTGATATGATGATTAACTCTTAAACTATACAGAAAATACATGGAATGCTTAGTAGCTCCCACACACTGTCTGCAAGCATTAACTTTAGTGGGTTACTCTATGAGACCCACTCTTCTCTGCTACACTGGATGTTAATGGGGTCAGAGAAGGTAGGTAATTTTACTTATGGTTATGCAGTGACCAGTCCTGACACATAGTTTATTAACTAATATCTAATTAATAATCATACTTATTAATAATTAATAATGCTACTTATTATGGCATAACAAATTATCAGCAACTTTGAGGGCTGGCGTGACTGTTTATGATAGCACAAATTCTGTGTTTGGAATTGCAGGAGTGTTTGAGCAGGTGGTTTGCTCAGGGCATTGCATTTACTAAACTCCAGATGAAAACCACGGATAAGAGTCCCTCTCAAGGTCGAATGGGGACGATGTATTCTAAGATTACATGGCTATTGGCAGGAAACTTCCTAGTAGGTCTTGGAGATGAAGGACCTCTGAATTTTTGTGGAAGCCATCCCTGATTCCGTGTGACAGAAATGGCTCTGTGTGGCACCTTGCTCCAATAAAGCCATCGAGAGAGAGAGAGAGCATACTAAAAAGGCAGATGCTACACTGTGAGTCACCTGGGAAAACGATTTTCTATTAGATCTTGGTTGAGAGTAGGTTCCTGCAGGAAGCATGTTAAAATAGGAATCACCTAGAATATCAATTACAGTCATGTGCTCCATAACAAAGTTTTGTTCCATAAGGAGCCGCATAGGCAGCCTTGGCCATTGAAGACTGTTGAAGCGAGTGCTGTAGTAGTCAGCTAGTTTGTGTAGGTATACTCTGTGACACTTGTACAACAGGTAAACCGGCTGTGTGTTTCTCAGACCATGTTCCCGTCTCCAGGCAACATATGGCTGTAACCAGTGAACAACAGTATGCTGCTCTGTCCACTGAGCAATTCACTTTTGTAGTGAAGTCACGGCATGGCTGTGTAGCAGCGCATTTCCCGAACCTCTCCTAGGCAATACTCGTGCGCTGAGATGTAGAAAGACCTCTTGGACCAGATGGGATTGAGAAACTCTGGATTGAACAAGGTAAAAATAGCTGGTGAAATTTCCTAAAAAAAAAAAAAAAAAAATCAACATGACTTCTGGCCTTTGCAGAAGAAGATTCATGATACAAGAGGGAAAAGGCGCCATAGCCTGTGTGCTTTCTCCCCTCACATATAACCCAGGAATGCTCACATTGGGAAAATTCATCCCCTCAGTGGAGGGTGGTAGGTACCACTCCAAGCAGTGGTTTGATGTCTTCCAAACTGACCTTGAGTTTATAACCCTCCTGTCTCAGTCTCCCAGGTCCTGGCCCCATAGGCAGACACCACTATTTGTTTTTAGATCCTATGCCTATAGAGGGCGAGGAGGAGTTGAGACCACCTATATTTTTAGTACTGTGTTATCAATACAGGACTTCAGGGGGTTCCTCAAATGGCTAGGCTTTCTGGGTGTATGGGGTGGTGGTGGTGGTAATCAATTCGCTTTAAAAGAGAAATGAGCACTCCTGACATTTTTTTTTTTTTGGTTGCGGAGTCTCACTACCTCTCATCAGCAATTGTCCACTTCAAGCCTGAGCCCTTCTCCAATGAGAGCGGTAGCTAAGAATGTGGTACAGAACCAATGTCAGCCATTATGCTTGCTTGCTGGAGGGAAAGCTAATTGAGGGGACCTCTGTCAGTCTCCTTACAGACAGCATATACTGTGTGCTCCTCTTCAGTTTTATGGCTTGCTTTGCTGCCTTCCAGCCCAAACTCAGCTTTCTCCCAGGACACCCCAAATCAGAATGTCTTTGTATTGGCAGACTTTGAGTGCTAAGGCCAAAGTCACTCATTCTAAAGTGTCTAGAATTATCGTAGCAAATTGAAACTCCACATACAATTTGTGTCATTAACCTCTTAGGGATTATATTTTTTTACTTCTCCTGTGTGACATCTATCTGGTCACACAGTCATTGTGAACCAGCGCTTAAAATGCATAATCCTCAAAGGTTACTCATAGCCATTTAAAAGACCTCCATATTCATCTCAAAACCCAGAACCAGGAGATAAGGTTTAAGGCAGTTCTGAATGGGATAGGGGAATAAACAAACCGTTCCGCACGTCTTAAAATAAAGTACTTATGGAGCACATTTTTATCTCCAAAGCTCGAGAAATGAATTTATTAATCCTCACAACATTCTCTGCATTATCGTCACCACGCAATACATAGGGAGCTGGGGTTGAAAGGTTAAATTAGCTTTGCTCCCCTCCTCCAGGACTCGGCTGTGACTTTTGATTGGGCTCAGCTGTGCTCTATAGCACTCAGTTTATGTTCTTTCCTGCTTAGTTCACCCACTTGTGGATGTTTGGATGGGTGGAGCGTGAGAAAGAATTACTGTGAAAGTCCAGACAAAGGCAGCATCGTGCCTGCTTATTTTTTGGAAGATAGGGAGGTTTTGCATCACTAGCCTCAATCCATCCCACTGCTCTCTCCTTGCTTTTCTTCCTCTCTTACCCCCTCTATGATCTAAATGATATTCTTCTTCTTTTTTAAATTCTGCTTAAGGGACCAAGGAGATGGTTCAATAGACAGAGTACCCGCTATAGGGACACAGTTAGAATAGGACAGTCAGCACAGGACCTGAGTTTGAATCCCTGGCAGTCACATAAAATGCTGGGGGTTGTGGTTGCCTCTGCAATCCCAGCACAGGGGAGGCAGAAACAAAAGGATTGCTGATGATTGTCAGCCATTCAGCCTAGCTAGCAGGATTGGTGGGTTCCTGCCTTTACAACAAGGTGGGAAATGATAGAGACACCTGATGTCAACCTGTGGCCTCTACACATATGCATGCACGTATGCAATATGTACACACATGTATGAACACAGACAAGTGCACAATCATACACAACAAAGTAATTTGACTGAGAGGTGTTTGAACATACAAGGTATAAAAATATTATAATGAATTTTTATTTTTTTACTGACCTGCTTTTTCTTAAAAAATTTTATTTCTTATAAAATATTACCAGAGTTAGAAAAAAGTTACAAGTGTTTTGGTCCTCCATAGGAAATAGTTTATGTGAAGCATGACAATTGCTGCTCCCCAGTTCCTCACCTTTCTTTGTATTTTGCTACATTTAGTACCTCCATGTTAAAAAAGTCACGTGACTGCTGTGATGAGGCCATGTCTTTCTCCGTGTGGCTTTTTATTTTCTTTACACAGTGTTACATTAGAGGATTCATGATCGATATGGTTCTCATTCATCCCTTCTTCAATGTACTTTAAATATTTGAAAATTGCATTTATTTATTTATTTATGTGTGTGTGCACATGTGTGTTTATGCACACACATGAGTACCTGTGAACTTTAGGAGATAGTTGGTTCTTTTTACACTTCATATGGCTCACAAACGTTGGATTTATGTCATCAGTCTTATTAGCAAGTACCTTCACCTGCTCAGCCACCTCACCTGTCCTTGGTATACTTAATGATTCAGCCTATGAATAACATACCTTTGCTTTGTGGTTATTTCATAGTAACCGATATTATGTATATTATGTATATCAATATTATGTATATTATGTATATATTTAACATTTATATAATTAACATTTATATAATTATATATTAGTATAAATATTCTCTTTTGTTTTGATTTTTTGAGACAGGGTTTCTCTGTAGCTTTGTAGCCTGTCCTGGAACTAGCTCTTGTAGCCCAGGCTGGCTTTAAACTCACAGAGATCTGCCTTCCTCTGCCTCCTGAGTGCTGGAATTAAAGACATGTGCCACCACTGCCCAACAAGTATGAATATTCTTACATGAATATGTTTATAAGTAAGTTTGAGACAATCTGAAATGATTATAAATATGTTAAATATTTTATATTTATAAGATTGTTATAAAATGTTTAACATTTTATTTTTCAAATAAACAATCAAATATTATAAACGATTACATTTAAATTATTATAAGGAAAGGTTATTCTACCTTGAAGGCCCAATGGCTATTGGCTGCCTTAAATTTTTATGGACATTGTCAAGTTTTTCTCTGGAGTAATGATAGCAATGTGGTATAGAAGGTCCTTCTGTTTATGTGTTGCCTTCATTGGTTAAGGAATAAAGAAACTGCCTTAGCCTTTTGATAGGGCAGAACTTAGATAGGCAGGGGAAACAGAACTGAATGCTGGGAGGAAGAAAACAGAGTGAGGGAGGAACACCATGGAGCCGCTAGAGACAGACATGTTGAATCTTCCCCCATAAGCCACTGCCATATGGCAATATACAGATTAATTGAAATGAGTTAAATCAAGATGTGAGAGTTAACCAATAAGAGGCTAGAGATAATGGGTCAAACAGTAATTTAATTAATACAGTTTCTGTGTGGTTATTTTGGGGCTACACTAGCCAGGAGGCCAGGAAGAACAAGCAGGCCCTCTCCTTACAACAGCAGTGTACTGGAAGAATGTTCTGATAGCGCTCATTTTTCTTACACTTGACACCATCAGTTTGACATCTGGTCCTTTTACCATAGTAACTTGTATTTTGAGTTCTCTTTTCCTGATTTCTGGGAGGCCTTACTTCTTTTTAAGAGTGTTCATGATCATGTAGAATTTGTATTCTAAAAATTGCCTATCCTTAACTTTTATTGAGTTTTCAGTTGGTTTGTCTTTTAATTGATTCCCAAGTGTTCTTTGACATTCTCAAGACTGGTCTTCAGGCTATGGTATCTTTGGCTAATATTTTTGGTGTATTCCACAGCTTGTGCCTTACTGTTTTCAGACCAGACTTGACCTTTTCTGTGTTTGTCTCCACTTCATCCTTGTGATTTGGTGAATATGTCTGACCTCAATCTCCTTATTAGTGTTGTCCCCTCTACTTAGGATTCATTTACCTGCTCTTTGACAGGTTAACTTTTATGACTGTTTCATTCCCAACCTCTTGGAAAAGTTCTCATGGTCCTAAGATCCTTGTGCCCCCTCTATACTTATAAAGCTCCCCACGTTGGCCCGTGAAGAACTTTTGGCAACTGTTCTCAGTGACATAACTGTCATGAAGAAGAAAGCAGTATGTGGTAGAGTTGCACCCACACAGCTGGCTGTGGATACATCTCCTAAGCAGCCTACCGGGAATAGGTGATGAGGTGACCCTTGAAACATTGTCAGCCCAGGCTCAGATGCAGGATTCAGCTCTTCCCACACACTTGATTGACTGTTGGCAGCATTCCCATTGGGTTCCATACCATCACACTTTTTTTTTAACCAAAGATTGTTTATTCCAATTTTCAAAGGCAAATTTGTGCTTAAGCAATGAAAAATGCTAAATGTCGTTGTAGGAGTCTAGGAAAAAGAATCCATGGATATTCTTCTCAATGCCTCATTCTTTCTCAACTACTGATTTGCAGCTTAGCATGAATTTGAATCTGGGACATAAACCAATGTATTCTGTTCTCCTGTGTGAATGACAAGGGTGTGCTCTGGTGTGTCTATTACTTTGAAGCTGGGATTTAACCCAACTAAGGGGGTGGGGGAGGAACGCAACACACCAAACTGTGCATTATTTACACATTTCAATATTTAATTTCCTGTCTCCATTACACAGGTTTTAGTATGCAGATTATTTGCCCAACATAATTTATCAGTTCCTTGTTAGATACTATTCTCCTCAGGGTACATATTGTTCATATTTAGAAATTCTTATTAATGTCGAGAATCACATTGTTTATCCAACAAAATTATTACAGCTTTGATGAAGCTTTTAAAGTGTAACATGTAAATCACTATTTTCTCACTTTCCTAAGCAGCTGAATTTTTGATCTGGTGGAGTATTATGGTCTAGAAGATATTTAGTCTTAGGCTGAGAAAATGCACAAGATGATACAGTAATGTGTAGAGGGGGCAATTTAATGAGAACGACTGTTAATGACAAATTGCTGTGGTGGTGGCTACCCCTTCCTCCAAATTGCCTTTTCTAAGGAGATAAATGAGCGGTGCTAACTAGTGTTTTTATAAATAGGATGAGGCCAATATTTAAAGATATAAGTGTTACAGTAACTAATGGCAGGATGGAAGGAGCAAATGAATATTTAACTATTTACCATCACTTGGCGTCTAAACTGTATGTTGATCAATTTACCTGGGAAAATATTGAAGTCATTTTTTATTGGAAAAATATCTTAACAACTTTGTATTGCATGAGATGATTGCTGTATTGATGATTGCCCTTGATGTTTACATAGGTTAGGGCTCATGTTCAATGACTCTGTCCCAATCATAATCATCATTGGATTGCCAATAAAGACAAAATAAATTTGTCTTTTAATTTTTTAGTGTCTTTAAGAAAATAATCTAACTTCCTTATTTGTAAGCATGGTTTTTACCTGTGATAATGAGCATTATGCATGCAGCGTGCTCATGTGCTAAAAATATCATGTATCTGGAGAGGATTGCAATTTTGCCCAGTCGTTTTTATATCCACGGTTGCATTTTGTCTTTCTTGTATCTTCAGTGTGTTAGACTCTTTCTCAAGTAACAATGGACCTAACATACAAGTAAGGAAAAAATATGCATTTTGGCTCATGGCTTCATGAGTTTCATTCCATTGACCTTGGATCTGTTCTGGCCCCACAGTGGGGTAGAACATTCTGTCTCTGGCTACATTTAGCAGAAGCTACTTACCTTATGGTAGACATGAAACAAAGAGACAGGAGGTATTCTGGGCCCCTCAAAAGCATTTTCCTCTTGTATCCTGAAGTTTTTCACTGCTACCCAAAGTGCTACCAACGGGGAACCAAACCTTTAACACACAGGCCTGTGGAAGACATTTCACAGTCAAACATATATCCTGTGATGAGAGGACTTTTCATCTGGCCCATTGGAAAAGAGAGAACAGAAGGTTATTTGGCTTGAGTAAACCTGAAAAATCAATTACCACAAAACAACCCCTAGTCAGGGCTGTTATGGGATAATCTTTTTGTACACTGTGAGGCTGTGTCTCTGCCCAGGCATTTCTGATTGTTTTAATAAAGAGCTGAATGACCAATAGCTAGGCAAGAGAGGATAGGCGGGACTTTTGGGGAAGACAGAGGAACTCATGGAAAGACTCAGAGAGGTGGGTATTGGCCAGACCCAGAGGGAATATGATGCATGGTACGGAGGAGAGATAACAAGTCATGTAGGAGAATGTAAATTAATATAAATGGGTTATTTTAAGTTATAAGAACTAGTTGGTGACAAACCTAAGCTAAGATCAAGCTTTTATACTTGACAAGAAGTCTCCATGTCATTATTTGGGAACTGGAAGTAGAGAGAGAATCTGACTACCCAGGATTTCATACATAGTGCTTTCCTGCAAGCAGACAAAGGGGAGCATGCTGAGCAACATGCATTGTACAGGTTTCGAACACAAGTCATGAAGGTGTGGAAACTGGGACTAAAGGGTTCCAAATTACATCTGCTGTCTTCTGTCTCTGGCATGTTTACAGCAACTTCTGCATGTTTTTGATTTTGTGCTTTCCTTTGTTGCTAACATGCAGTTCAGGGAGTATTCAACTGTGGTAGAATATTTGTCCTTTTCAGGATGTTGAGTGACCCTATTTTTGCCTTATTTGAATGAAGTTTGTAAGGTACAGAACATCTATTCTTGGAATCAGCATTTTCTTCTCTTTTTGGCTTTATTTTTTGCAGTAATTCAATAACTTTCAAACAAATTCTCAGAGACTGTTCCGATGAAGTATATCAAGGCAGTCACCAACCTTCTGAAAGCATGTGTTTATCAGCTGGTGGGTGTTTCATCTACTAGACCCACCATATTTGGGAGATCACCTGAGTAGTCTTGAGAAATTTCTCATCACAAAAGACTGTGACTCTTTTTCAGTCACACCCTTGATAAGTCATCATCTGGTTTCTTCTTGAATTCCTGTAGTGGCATAGAGTTAACTGCAGAGTGAGCTGCTCCTTTTGACAGCATTGACCACAGGGCATATCTCATTGGTGGAGAGTGGCATTCCACCTTTTCACTATTGGCAGCTGCAAAGGCATCTAATCTTTAATGAGGAAAATGCACTTGAAGAAATCATCTTAGAAATTAAGAGGTTGCTATAATTTCCTGTAACTATCACCCATTCTTGCAAAAAAATGGGCATTATTAAATTGTGATAGTTACTAATGGAATTTTTAATTCTCTTACAATTAAGGTCATTGAATCTTTATGTCTTGCCCTTCATCCCAAGACTATTTGCATGAAAATAAAGACTCCAAGTTTCATCATGTTCTATTGATTCATTTAAGCCCCCCTTTTTTTCTTTAAATCAGCGATTTCTAGGAATATAGACTTGGGAATTACCTAAGCCGTCTGTGGTAGAATAGAAAACTCAAGGGTATTGAAGTCAGAAGACTTAGGATTTGTTATTTGGCTATTTATTATGTGATGCTAAGCTGTGGTCTTTAGTTTTCTCTTTCCTCTTTTGAAATAGGTCTCATCTTTCCAAGACTAGTCTCAATCTTTCTATATAGTGAAGGATGACTTTTAACTCTTTGTCTTCCTGCCTCTAGTGCCCTGTTGTAAGGAGGCCACTTGTTTGTTCCCAGCTGCCCAGACTTGAAAGAACCACACAGAAACCGTTAATTAAATCACTGCTTGGCCCATCAGTTTTAGCTTCTTATTGGCTACCTCTTACATCTTAATTTAACCCATTTCTATTAATCTGTGTATCACCACGTGGTTGTGGCTGTGGTTTACTGGCAAGGTTCTGGCTCATGTGTTCCAGGCTACATGGTGTCTCTTGACTTGACCTTCTTTCTCCCAGCATTCAGTTTAGTTTTCCACCTACCTCTACTCTGCCCTATCACTGGACAAGGCAGATTCTTTATTCATTAACCAATAGAAGCAACACATAGACAGAAGGACTTCCCACAGCGGTGCCCAAGTACTGGGAATACAAGTATGCGTTCACACACCTGTTTTATACAGTGTCAAGGATTGAACCCAGTGCTTCACGTATGTTAGGCAAGCAATCTACCAACTGTACTATGTCTCCAGCCCTTGGTGTCATCTTCTTGGGTATGAGAGTCTAGTGAGGTTAGAAGACCTCAAGTTTGTGGAAGACAAAAGGAGACAGACAATAGACTGTAGGACTCACCCCAAATCTGTTGTGTTCCATCGGGATACTATGGACTATCTACCCTCTGTAACCCCCATCTTCTGTATCTGTCAAATTGAGCAAACAAACAGTTGCTGTCTGCAGGAGCATTTCAAAGATGACACAAGAAGCTGCAAGCATTTGCAGAACGCCTGCCTGACAGGCAGCAGACACACAGTTAATGGTGGCCATTAGAATTCTGACACTGTCTTATAAAGGATTGAAACTAGTGAGTAATGGGTCAAATTTAAAGCTGTCGTGATCACCCAGACTCTTAACTGTCAACATGGAGAGATATTTCTGAAGGCCCCCAAGAGTAGCTAGGTTAGGCTATATTGGAAGGTATGGGGAACCTTCTCAACACATGTGGTAAGGAGCTTAGATATAATTTTTAGAATCTTTAAAACAAGCAGTTATGCTATAGAGTACACTGGAAGATTGATGCACATTCCTGAGACAAAAGTGTCTCACAGAAAGTTTCCTTCAAGAGGTGGGAGGTCCTTGGACTCCCCACAGGGCAGGGAACCTGGTCTGCTCTTTGGGCTGATGAGAGAGAAGGAGTTGATTGGGGGAGGGGGGAGGGAATTGGGAGGCGGTGACGGGGAGGAGACAGAAATCTTTAATAAATAAATAAATAAATAAATAAATATAATAAAAGAAAATCAAAGTGATTCTCAGAGAACTCAGAAAGAAATGCAGTGTGTGAGGTCAGTTCTCCGAATGTTTATTCATCACTGATTTCTCAGATTCTCCTGTCTTGTTTCTCTTCTCTCATGTTTGCATGGATGCAGGAAGGACAGAGTATCTGCATCCAACACTGCATGCTCTTTATCAACTATGATTCTATAGTAAGAAAAGGGCTGGTACCATTAAATTATATATATCAACTTTTATTACAAGATTGTGATTGGTTCTGTTCAAATCAAGAGAATTTTCTCTTGAGCCTGTCACTATAAACTACAAAACAAGTATTTTTTAAAAATTTTTTTCTCTTTTTTGAGGATCTGTACATGAATACTGTATTCCATTTTTTCTAAAGCTACCATTGAGTTAGGTTTGTGTTGACTTTCTATTGCTGGGTATGGGGTCTGCTCTTAGGTGGTTTGCATACCCAGTGAGAATCTGTTAGAAAAAAACTAATTTTTCTTTTCAAGTGGGTGTCTCTTGGAGATAGCTTCTTGATTAGGCATGGGAGTTTTGGATTGTACCTGTGTCGAACCTGTGAATGTTTCCACGGTCACCAGGCAGGAAAATTCTGAAGTTTATCACTGAGACAGAATATTTGGTTCATAGTCTTCAGACACAACATTTTCACTTTGGTCTCTCACTCCTTATATTTAAATGAACTCAGCTTCAAAATTCCTTTGAACTGGAAGACTTCAGCTTTGGAAATACTGTGGATGGAGGTCTTTGCATTTCCAAACATCAAAGAGAATTGCTGCATGCATCTGAACTTTCAAAAGTGAAATGGTTCTTTTTTTGTTGTTGCTGTTGTTTTTATCATGTTAAATATCGCTTTTCCAAATTAAATACTGCATTTTACAGATTCTGCAGCTACAGAATTCAGTGAAATTTGTCATTTGAGATTTGCCTTTGTGATAGTTTACTGAAATGAGTCATTTTGTTGAATATTCAGTATACTCATATATAAGCATATTGGAAATTTTACTCAGAAAAGAACGAACATAAGCTACAAATGTACAAATGTACGATGTACTATAAAATTTCCTAATCTGTGATACTTAAGTTTCAAACACAAAGTGCTCAATATAGTAGGTAGAACAGTAATTCAAAATATATTCTCACGAGGGAATAATGGCGTTGCATTCGAAAGCTTCCTTCTACTTCTTCTGACGTCCCTATGTACATCAAATGGTGTCAAAGACAAGGAGATGAACAGCATGATACAGCCTCTAATGTTCTGCAAAAGCCAACCAGCTACTCAAAATTGGTCATGGGTCACATGCCTTTCAGCATTGCAAAGAAAGGGGTCCCCAATCTGACTTCTGGTTCAATTGCCCGCAATTGACTCAAATCAGCAAGCAACAAGGATCTTCTTCCCCTTTGCAAATATTAAGGCCCACTTCCTTTTGAATCCAACACGCCACAGCTTTTCCTGTCTCATTATCAATAGGCTGGTTGGGAGAGCAAGCAGCTGTCTCTCCATTACTGTTTTCCATGATGTGTTGCTGACTGTCACTAGCTCTTAGAAATTCAGATTGAACAGGCCGAAGAAGTTCAGTTCAGGGTCAGACTCCCTGAAATAGCATGAAATTGTACTTTGCTGGGAGTAGGGGGTTTTAATCTTCGTGGTAACAGTTGTAAAACAGGATCATCTGGTCTTTTTGAACCATTTTTCTTCTGCCACAGATAGTCAAGAGACCATTTGTAACTTTTCCTGGCTGAAAGTGGAAGCCATCAGTTGGTTAAGAAAATGAGGAAGGGTTCTCTTCCCTGGGGGACTTGATTGGGGGAGGGGGAGGGAAAGCGGAGGCGGCGGTGGGGAAGAGACAGAAATCTTTAATAAATAAATAAATAAATAAATAAATAAATAAATGAAGTTTCCTTTAAGCTGAGAACTCTGGCCCTGGGTGTGCCTTTTCAGCTGAGGTGACTTGGAATGTGTGAGACTCACAGGTTTCCAGGCTTCGATTTCTCAGCCACGAGGTCTTAAAATGAAGACAGCGCTGCAAGTCCTGTCATCTCTATTGCTCCATTTTGGGTACTAAAGCCCCTGCTGATAAAGGATGTCCATAGTCTAAATGAAGATGCAATTAATTAAAATTAGTAACCATGTGGAAACTCAAGGGAAACACACAAGGGATTAAATAACCACCGGAAGGGAGATGAAACACTTCCACTCAGAAAGTAACTCTAGCCCCCTTTTCCGTAAACATCCAATCTCAGTCTTTTTGTTTCCTCTCATAGTCTCCTGACCGAATTGAGTGAAATGTAACTCCAATTTTAAAAGATAGGGTGCCATTGTCAGAAGGGAGACCTTGCATTGACTGGTTCGCTGGCTTTCCTATTGTGACTAAAAAAAGTTGTTGGTTTTATACTTTGCTAAAAGCAAAAGGGACATAAAATAGCAATCTCATTTCCCCATTAGTCTGCCATTCTTTGTGTTGGGGGCATACCATGGCAGGATAACCATCTGTGATTCAGAGATAATGAGCAGGGAGAGGCTGTAGGTATCATTTATATGCAAGTACTTTTGTAGTGAGGACACAGAACAGTCTTAGTTGGGAACTGAATATTTGAGGGTTGGACCTCCTCCCCTCTCCCTGAAAGTGCAAAGACCCCAAAGCGACTGTTCCCTCCACTTGAGCGTTTGAGTGGCATGCCGGGATCCTTCCAGCACGAGGTGCATAATGCATTGTGCCGGCTGACTCCCATGTGGAAGGGAGCAGAAAACTTCCTTATGCATGAGGCATTTTTAGCAAATTGGACCCCATTTCAATCTTGATGAAACTTGATGACATTTCCAACTTGCAAGTGCACAAAATGAAAAAGCAAATTTTTAGCTATTTATGTGTCAGAACATCAAAAGCTCAAAAGCCATAATTAAGGGTGTCAGCATGGCAGGGAGGCCATATTTCCACTCTGCTGAGGGGTCTTCTGGGTCTCTCCTCAGAGGTGAGAGCTAAGCACTTCTGCTTCGTGTAGACATGAATCAAACAATTTGGATTTCATGAGCCCCACCTGGGACACCGTGTCTCCACTGCAACCTTGTCAGTTAGTATTTAGTGTTTTTCATTCCTCGCTTGGAAAGGTAGATTTGGGGCTCATCTCTATTGTTGAGGTGGTGCATCTTATTCCTTAGCGTTTTCCCCGGGCTGCTGTTTCAGAACCCCAAAGAAAGCAAAATATGAGAAAATGACTTGAGAAGGTATTTTAATTCCTTTTAAATATTTGTGTCTATCACGCATGCAAATCACGTCTCAGTGCTAAATGTACGACACAGACTGGGTAGGCTTTGATGATCAGTCTACTTAGTACCTAGATAGATATATTTGGACACTAATTTGATAAATGTCCACTTAAACGTTTAAAACCATAGGGTCTATGTTTGCCTTGTATTTGTCAAAATGCAGATCAGATTGACTAAATGTGGCCAGAGAGCAGTCTGAGATCTTGCATTTCTGACATGCTTGCAAGCTGAAGCAAGCTGATGGTCCCTGGACAGCTGATGGGGAGGCAAAGATCTCAGTAGCTTTCCACCCAAGAGTAGAGTGGGAAAATTGATTCGTGGTCATTGCAATCACCAACAGGCGCACTTGTCTGGGCTCTATCTGTTTCGGCGAAACTAGCCTTTGAATTTTATAACAGAAATATTATTAAAATTAGTCCTCCAGTATTGCTGCTGGCTGCTAATCATTCACAAAGATTCTCCTCTAATAAGAGCTATTTTCCAAAGAGCTCACATTGAATTGCAAATACCACTTTTAATCTGAGTGACATCCACAGTTCAGTTCACCCACATCTCCTGCGCTGGCGACAGGACAGCTTTTGCAAGTGTTGGGTACTCACTGTGTTCACGGCATTGTCTTAAGTTTGCCACTGGACACGGCTTTCAGTTTGTCAGTGGAAGAAAGGCAAAAGGGACACCATGGCTACCCACAAAAAAGCATTTAGTTTAAAGTTTGCTTAGATTTGAAGGAAAGGGACAGGAGAGTTCATCTAAAACCGAACTCACTGGCATCTCCCTGGAGAAGGTCGTGTTTGAATCATAGGATGGGGTATGTAAGAATGAGGCTGTAGGGTGTGGAACGAAGTGAGAACACGTTAAAGGAAAGGAAAGTTTGGGAGAATTTATGAGGCAGGAAAAGTCCCTTATGTGCCATAAACTGGGAGTCTTTTCAGTTTGGCTGAGAGACAGATTTCATGTAGAGAAACAGTTGACAGTAACCAATGGAGGGAAGCTGGGATTACACCGGAATGACCTCACTATTCAGTAGAAGGTGCTTGGGTTGATTCTAATGGCAATGGGGAGTTATTCTTCACCCAATCCACTTGTTCTCAATTCTGCTTTCAGAACGCATCCTTTGTATTTTTCCCTTTTCAATTTGAATTGTTTGTATGTTCATATTGACATTTTAATCCTCCTCACATTTCTTTTGATTCCATAAAGAAGAGATTAGAAAAGGAAAGTAGATTCACCCTATGGATTAATAGGATATAAAGGATGGGGGGGGGCAAGGAGGATTCTGTGTAGCAACCTCTGAGGGGTGACTCTAGCTCATAAATGGCAGCACATGGATAGATAATCCAGGGATATAGAGAATTTTAGTGTCATGTCTTTGAATACATGATTCTTAAGTTGAATTTATATACAAACAGAAGGTAAAGTTTCACTCTGTCCTGAAAACATATCACAATCAATTGTGTTTATACTGCATGCTAATTTACACCCTAATTAACAGTAGTCCAGGGTCAATCAGAGAGAGTATTTTTGTTTACATGTGTTTTCCTATTGTCATTTAAACATTAACGTTTAACCTATGCGGTTTGTGCTGGACTGAAGTTTTAAAGTGCCTCCAGTAGCAACCTTGGTGGCTGCCTACCAAAACTGCAGGTATAAGAACAAAGGGTCACGTGGATGCTAACCTTACTAGACCTGGATGGAGGTGGGTGGTCCTTGGACTTCCCACAAGGCAGGGAACCCTGATTGCTCTTTGGGCTGACGAGGGAGGGGGACTTGATTGGGGGAGGGAGAGGGAAAGGGGAGGCAGCGGTGGGGAAGAGACAGAAATCTTTAATAAATAAATAAATAAAAATATAAAAAAAACATAAAGCAAAGAAAAAAAAAAGAACAAAGGGTCAGTATTTGAGATGAAGTTGAGAGATTGACGAATGCCTGTCACCTCCAGCCTGGTATAGATAGCCATTACGCTCACCTAAGGATCCCTTTATAGACTGTCACCAACATGGACTCCTGCCCTGATACAAGGCTTTAATTCCTCATGGCAGGTGCTACTTCTTTGTGTTCTTCCAAAGTGACCTTTGAAAAACAGGGACAAAAGAATGAAAAGGTCCCATGAACTTCCTAGATTTTTCCTAAAAGGAAAAAAAATAGAATAAATGGGAAAATCTATATTATAGTTGATAATTTAAACTGTCGAATGTCAGATATGTGCTTTCGGATTGAAGAATTACGGAGACTCCTAAGCAAGGCCAGTTAGAGTAAACCAATGCTAAGAAATAGCATCAATAAGCTGTAGAACACTAAAGGTGAAATGAAGACCCTGAGATAAATTACCTACAAAGGAGCAGTAAGGCCACTAAGAATACACTTCTAGGCAGAAACACCAGGTGTTGGGAGACGCTGGAGTGTCTGTGGTGAGTCAAGCAAAGTGAGGTTCAGCTAAAATTGTGTATCCAGATAATGTCTTCGGTAGCAAGCCTGAAGGAAGCATGATTTCCTTAAAAGACCTTACTAAATAATCACCAGAGGATGGGCTACAGGGAGGAAGAAATCAGGATGCAGGAAGAAGAGAAAATGAGAAACAAGAAACTGTTGGAAATCACACAATTGGAAATTCCATGAGTCACCCAGTTGCAAGGCATTTTGAGTTAACTTGAGAAGACTTACATGGCTGAGGATAAAAACAGGCCAGAGCGTCAGTGCCTCAGTATACTTACTGGAGATGATCAGAGTCCAGTTTTGTTGAGTACATCAGGAAGTTTTCCACTGTTGGTTAAGAAAACATGACTCAAATTTAAGTCTCCCTGGCACAGAAGCATAAAAAAAGCCAAAGTAACACATGGCAATAAGACACTACAAAATGAATTCAAACATGCTCTTAAGAACCACAGGAGATACTAATGACCAACCTTGATAGGAACTTGATATTTCAGATAGTTTGGTTATTTTTAATTTTGTATGTGTGCATGCATCAGCTCATGTGTGTGTGCTTGTCTGTACACACATGTGCAGGGATGCATGTGCATGCGTGTTAGCTGTGTAGGTCAGAGGTTGATATCTAGTACCTTCTCAAACACCCTGCATCTTAGTTTTTGAATAAGGTTCTCTCACTGTGTTAGGTGACATTGCTGGCCCAGGACTCCTCTGGCTCTGCTTCCCCAGCTCTAAAAATACAGCCTCATACTGGTGTGCCTGGCTTTTAACATGGCTGTTGGGAAGACAAACTCAGATCTTCATGCTCATACAGCCAACACCTCACTGACTGAGCCATCTTCCCAGCCCCAGGAACCTGGTATTAAAAGTTGGCATTAAAAATAATCCGATTATGGACTTCAGAAGATAGACCTTACATCCAAAAATGCCATGATTGTAGTGGCTTTGGTTTCCTTTTAATTTCCTGAGGACATGGACTGATTCTAAGTATTTTTATGGAAAGATCTCCAAGCTCCCGTGCAAATATTCTGATGTACTGGGCACCTCCATGGGAGTAAAGCACTAGCTATCAAATATGGCTGCACCCGGGCTGCTCCATATTTACAGATTCAGACAATCAGATGGAAGAACATGTTGTTTGCCTGAGAATAAAATATATGAAAAGATACATATATCCCCATTTAGAAAGCAATGGCCACATATAATCACATATAGCATGGTTATTTAATTACAAAATTTTATCACACCAAAATTAATAATAAAATAAAATACAAAAAGACAATCATGTTGATGATATTATAGCCTAACATCTACACATGGTATATATGTAGATATACATAATCATTCTTTCTTATTTTCAGTAAATAATTTTCTAAAACTGTTGATAGTTTGAACATGTATTTAGTTCTTAAGAGTACAGTGAATAATGTACTTACTTATGTTTATATAATGATGTACAAATCAAATACACCATTATGTATAATAGCTGTATTTGCTAAGGCAATGGTCAATGATTTTTGAAAATTTAGATAATTAAGTCTCATGATATATTTATGTAAAGGCATTATTTGTCTTTTACCTGACCAGAGATTCACATAATGGAGGGAAACTTTGGCCTTAAGGGATTTGATCCAGTACAGTAAAATGTAAAAATATTTATCTCCCACTCTGAGTTTTAGAAGATGAATCTGGCCACTGTTATGTTGAAATAAGTGTTAAGGTCTGAATATCTGTTTCTCCACCAAAATATTCATATGTTGACGTTCTAAGCCAGATATGGTGGCATCAGGAGAAAGTGCCATTGGGGTGTCATTAGCTTAGATGACGTCATGAAGATGGGGGAGAACTGAGATTTCTCTCACCCTGGCTCATAAACACAAGGCAAGACGCTAGAAATCTGGCCTTGGGAGATGGCTCAGTAGGTAAGTACTTGCCCTGCAGGCACAAGAATTTAAATTTGAATCTCCAGAACCCATGTTTAAGTGTTGGTGTGGCAGAGGCAAGAGGATCCCTGAAACTCACTAGTCAGCCAAACTAGCTAAATTGGTATGTTACAAGTCCATTGAGAAATTCTGTCTCATAAAACAAGGTGGGAAGACACTCAGTGTTAACCTCTGGCCTCTAAACACATGTATGTGCATTAATGCATAGCTGCATGCACACATGCACAAGTTCACCACACACACACACACACACACACACACACACACACACACACACTAGAGGTTATGCATGTGTAATCTAGGAACTAGGTCCTCACCAGGAGCTAGACTGGAAGGAACGTTAGACTTCGGCATGAATTCTGCTGTTTAAGCCAACCTCTCTGTGCCATTGCTACAGTAACTGAGCAGACTGAGGCAAAAGGCTCTTCCGATGACAATGGAAGGGGTTCAAACTGGAGGTGCTAATTCATTTGTTCCAGTTTTGTTTGCATCAAAGAGATGTACTGGAAAGGGGGTGGGCTCCGAGGAATCACGTGGACAGTGATTTCTAGTGTGGGGTGCATGCCTGTCTACCTGTGTTTAAAACCAAACCTTGCCTCACATTTTGTCAAGCAGTAACGAACACGTCACAGTGATGTCATAGTGTGCTTACCAAACCTACAGGATCTGTAATCACCACAGATGTTCTTTTTCATTCCAGAGGGAAAATGCTTGAGGATTTTTTTCTAATGGTTGAAATATCTCATTACAGAGTAAATTATAAATCAACACTGAAAGTAAAGTGAACATTTGAAAGTTATTAGTTCAAGTAAGGATTAAAATACATGCGTCAAAGAAGCTTTCTGTTTATAAAGTTTGTCAAGAGATCTGTTTACGCTAAAGCAAACAAAGATCATTGAGCATCATCACCAGTACTTACAGATTTGTGCTCTTTGCTGCCTCTGGGTAGTTCATTTTTATCCTGGGCAGTACATATTTGGAGGAAGATTCTTCTGGAATCTTCCAAAAGAAAAAGAAGAGCAAGAAATAGAATTAGTTTTGATAAATCAAGACTTAGGCAAAAATTTTCAAGGTTATTCAAGAAATGGTAATAACAATGAGAAAACAGGGCTATAAGTACAAAGTCTCATTTTACCAAAGATGTCATTTATTCAAGTGTAGCTTTTCCAAAGTATACAGTGAAGCCATGCTGAAGATGAAGTTTTCTTTTGGGTGTTCTTTCATTTAGCATTTGAGGGCAGTGTTTTTTTTTTAACTGAGCATTTTTAGAGCCATTAAAATAATCATGTCATAGGACAGAAATCTGTGGGGATATTTCCAGGGGGAGAGAAAGGGAACACCATCCGCGTCAGTGGGAAGATTACAGAATCAAGAGTCAGATGCTGGATGTGACTGGAACTAATTTTCACCTAATGCTGTAGTTTTGCTGGACTCAGATGATGTTGGCAAAGATTGCAGAAGATGCCTGGTTTCCCGCTATGTCTCCCACTGATGAATCACTTATGTTCGGTAAGTGCCTGCTATGCACAGCCTAATCCTGAACTGAGAGTTGGGGGGACCCCTTCCCTTGCAGTCATCATAGTAGACCATGAGGTCTAAGTAATGGCTCAGTTAAATTTGAACTCAGATCTCGTGGTCTTCTACAGAGTATGCTTGTAGTTGTTCTCTCAAGTCATAATCATAATTGACTCAGTAAACGCATTTTCAAAACAGGGATGTAGTATAAAATCTGCCCATCCAAAGACTCTTCCTGATTATTTTTATGAGAAACCTGTTTTCAGCATATTCATATCTTGAGCACAGAGTCACAAATTGCACGGACATTTTGGCCAATGCTGGCTGTATCTGTGACAATAAAAGCTATATAACCGGAGGGGAGGTGGGATGTGTTCCCACCTAGGTTTGTTCAAGTCCAACCTTAGTGCTCACACAACAGGAAAATGTCTACCAATGTACTTGTCTTTCCTCTAGATGACAATTGGCAGTCTTTAAATGCAAAGCTGGGAAGCAACTTGTAGTAGGGAACCTACTTAGTAAAGTGAGAGGCCTTGCATTTGGTCGCTGACATTGCTAAGAAGCAGAGCAACAAAAAAGTTTAATTAAGCCAGTGAAAAATCTCAGCATCTGCATCTTGTAGAGGTCACTGTTTCCTTTGTCCTTGTGAGTCACTCAGAGCCTGTGCGAAGTAGAATTGGGGAAATCAGTAGGTGAAAGGATATAAAATATAGAACTAATTCATGTTTGTCCACCTTTATTTTCCATTGAAACAGGTGACAAACTGTTTTCCTTAAATATGACCCGAGGAAAAAATGGACTCTAAAACAATAGTCAACAGAAATTATAGAATCGGATCCAGGTTGCCCAGTTTTCCACAATGACATCTTAGCCATGCTGGCTTAGGTTCAGAGAGGAGCTGGCAATATTCACGAGACAAAAACTTCAGAATTGCATGTTGTTCCTGAAGCCACACTTTGTAAGTCTGTGATACGTTCTAGAAGTCTGCATGTGAAATCACGCAGGCTCAGGTCTCAATGACAAAGTTTTGAACAAATCTAATCAGCAGATTAATTTTGTGACACCATATTCAATTTAAGCCAAAGAACTTTAACAAAGGCAATGAAATTGATGGCAAGAGAAAGGCACACTTAGAGACATAGTGCAAAGAGCCTCATATTCATCTCAGCACGAACACAGCCACTATTGCATAGGAAGCAAGAATGTGATGGAGTTAAAGGCTTGTTTTTAAGTCCGGAAAGAAACTGGTCTCCAAAACTGGTCCCCTCCCTTTGTTTTTTTTTTTTTTTTTTTTTTTTTTTTTTTTTTTTTTTTTTTTTTTTTTGTATTTTTTTGTAGGAAATGATCTCTACTGCCATTTAATTATTTTATTTTGATTCAAAATATATCCTAAGATTCCATAGTTTTCCTGTATTCTATGCACTTTTCAGTAAACAAATGTTTACTTTTGTTTGCTTTTGAAATGAAAGGCAACATTCCTGATGCAAAGTAACAGGGAAGATGCTTGTCTGCCAATTTTAATGACAGCCAATGACAGTCACTTTCTAAAAATTTGGTTCTAGCTTTCATCTGCTTAAAATGAAAAAAAAATTCCTGAAGTGAAGTAAAAATATCATATTATCAGTATTTCTGGCAGCAGTGAATGAATACTTACTACAAATAGATTCCTCTGAATGGCCACTCTATAGCTACCGTGTTTTGTGAGAAAAGTATATTAAAAAGTAGAAACAGCATCATGAAGAAAGGGCGTAGAAACAAAGGATTAAAGTATGTGATCTTTAAAAGGGGTCTTATCAAGGAAAATCGCACTGAAACTTGAAATGGGAATCATGCAACCCCAAAGCTTTCCCATTTCCCATTAAATGAATAATTTACTTTTGAGATGAAATTCACTAACATTATTGCAGGATGACTATAATTGAAAATTATTAAAGCTCTATCTTTATCGCATTTTAAGCCGGTGCATTTGGTGTTTGACCAGGGCTGCTTCGTCCTTCGCAGTTTGGAGAGAAAGCAAAATGTGTCTTCTAAAGGATAGGGTACAGAACCCTTAATTGCTTTCATGTTTCCCACAAAGATGCTAATATGATGAACCGAATGTCAGGAATAATAAGACAAAATGATGGTGTACACCCCGAGAGGAGAAAATACAACATCTTTTTATGTAAACTGTCACACGAACCTCACGGAGACTCTTTGCTCTTTCCCTGCCCTGATTTTGAACTGCTTCATTAAAAGTCATTTTGTTTTTCCAAAGGATAACACCCACATTATTCTATTAAAAATTCTTAAGAGAAATCTTCAATTAGGAGGTTATTGTTGTCTGAAGGATTTTTCCATAGTTGGTGGGTAGCTGAAAATGTGATCTTCCCAAATTTGAATGGAAATATGACATTCATCATAGCTTAAAATAGATAAAATGTCTTGTCTGTTCGAAATGCCAGTGAACTTGGTATTATTTATCAGATCCTTTGAGCAGTTGGGATTTTCAGAGAAGGAAAGAATTTTTAAAAAGGAGAGACATGATTCATCAGGTTCTCCTGTCTTTGACTGTTGAAAAGTTTCTTATATTTACAGAGTCCTTGTTCCATGCACCATTTTGGTTTTTTTGAAAAGTAAGCAGGGGACAACGAATTTCAGCCCATATCCTGTATATCATCCTTTCAGTTGAGTGGGGAGAATGTCTCGCAGACTGATCTCAGTGACCATTGAACTTCTCCAGGGTTCATCCCAACCTCAGTTTACACTGTATCCTGGCCCTCCCTCCAGCATCATCTGTGTCTGCTTACATAAATACATTTAACCCACTTAGAAGGAGAGCAACCTAATGGCCAATCGTGATAGCTCAAGCCTGTAATATTAATCTTGGTAGTTAGGGGGGGAGAAGCAGTAGAGTGACTCTGAGTTTGAGGTCAGCTTGATCTAGCACTGAGTTGCAGACCCATCAGGCTACATGGTGAAGCTGTGGGCCAAGAAAGGCTCTATGGAGCCATGTATCCTGTTTGTAGAGAGATCTTCTCTCTATTGCTTGTTCTACATTTTCCAAACCTACTTATCTTTAGAATGGGTTCCTCTCTCTTTTTCCTTATTTCTAATTTATTTCTTTCAAACTGCTATCTTCTAGAACTTGCTCTGGTAAATATTTCCATGGTTAAACAAGTCTTAGACAGTAGAAATCACCTGTTTTGCAGGTGAAGAAGTCAGGCTTCAGGGAAGTTAAATAAGTGACCGAAGGATGTAAGTCTTTAGTGTTTTGGTTAAAATTTGAAGCATGAAGTATGAAGCCTATTTAGTACTATGTCACTGTGACAAGAAAACATGAAGAGATACGTAAGTGCATAGAATATTATAGATATGCTGAGCAATAGGCTATTCTTTCAATACATACTTAGATTATTTTCTCCTCATGTCTGCATCATTGTATATACTCTCGTTAGGCATGTTGGCTAATGTTATTGAATGCTGGGAAGCATAATAAAATAGAATCAAGTCTAAACAGCATACATAGAACACATAATTTTATAATTAGCAGGTGAAAACATGAAGGTAAGTACAACAGATATACTATTTTTAAACTGGCTTTGGTAGCCAGAAATATGCTATGAAAATAGAGCAACATGAATTAAAAAAAGTCCACTTCTTTGGAAAGACCTCATTTAATCTGAGATAAGAAGTATTTAAAATATTTGATTTTATATGTATTATTAAATGTTCATCAAGAACAGAATAACCAGTTGAGTACAGTATTCCCCTGGCATTGATAAGAACTTGTGTTTAATTTAAGGACATGAAGATATATACTCTTATATATGTAACTTTTATATATGTAGTGTATGCAGCATATACTTTTATTCTCTTTATATAAAATATATTCTTGTGATGAGAAAAAGACATGTCCATAAATATACAAATATATATGCCACTCCATATATAAACTAATAAAAACAACCTTGTTTTTGATTTGTTAGGGTATCCATTTTAGTCATTTAAAATGTAATATAATTTTAGATTCCTTTAATAAATGTCCAGTGGATAGATTTATTATTATTATTATTATTTTTAATTTCCTGCATCAGATCGAGTCCTTTGATAAATACCACAGACAAGCCCAGAGATGTAGGATAGGCTTGACAGTTCTTCAATAAAGGGCTGTGTGTTTTTTTTGTCAGTGTCTTCCTCCCAGTGACAGCTGCTTTGTTCTTTTCTCGTCAGATTCTCTAGTTAACACATCAAAAGTGTATCTGTGTACACCTAGTACGGAGCAAACAGTTCAAAGAGCTAAGAGATTCAGCTTTAACTCTTGGCTACATTTTCCCTACAGTTGTCACAAAAGACATCTCCCATGGGGGCTTTGGAGCAAGGTGAGGAGTTCAAGCTGGAGAGGGGGACAGAGGATGCATGTGGGATTGGATTACTGGATAGGAAGTTGATCAGGTAAGGGGTGTGTGCGTGTGTGTGTGTGTGTGGGGGGGGACATTAAGGAGAGCAAATCTTGAATGAGGAATTTTAATTTTCCTGGGATCAACAAGCCTGGGAACTGGACACTGGCTTTGACATTTAGTCATTGTCATGGGTACATTCCTATTTCATGGAACATCATGAGACAGCACCTGCCTACTCTGTACATCTACGTCTCACTCATACCAGCTGGAATCCCTGTACACACGTGGCAATTCAAGTTCACATTGAAGTCATGCTTACACAAATATCCTTGGAGATGAGTCTCCAAGATCTCCCCTGAGCTGGTGGCAGAATATTATAAAAACAAGGGAGTAGACTATAGCACATAGCAGTATCATTTGGAATGGATCCAGGAAAGAAAGATCAGACAGTAGGTACCATGTAACCGGAGACTGCTCGTTTGCTTCTGAGCTAATCAGATCCCAATAATCATGCAGAAACTATATTAATTATAATGCTGTCTGGTCAATAGCTCAGGCATATTTCTAGATAGTTCTTACATCTTAAACTAATCTATTTCTATCAATCTATGTATCATCACGAGGCTGTGGCCTACTGGTAAGATTCTGGTAGTCGCAGTGGTGGCAGTGTTTTTCTCCCTTGGCAGCTGCATGGCATCTCTTTGACTCTGCCTACTCTTTCTCATATCACTGTTTGGATTTCCCACTTGGTTTTACTCTGCTAAGCCATTGGCCAAAACAATTTTATTCATTATCCAATAAAAGCAACACATATACAGAAGGACATCCCACATCATTTCTCATTTTCTGTTTAATTAAAACAGAAGGTTTTAACTTTAATATAGTAAATTTACATATACAAAACAGTTATCAAGCAAGAATTATAGTTATAATAATTTGTCCTTTTACATTTGGCAAATAAAGGAAAATACTCTATACACCTATCCTATCTTTGTGAGTCTAATTTATATCTAATTTATTTTTTATCATAACTAAGGAAAACTATAACTAAAACTACTTGTCTTCAACTTTTCAAAGACCTCAGAAGGATATAATGTTACATAAGTAAACAAGAATTACTTTGTAAGCAACTTCTAAAACTCTAGTATTGACAGAGACATCTTGCTGCCTGGACTGTCACCCAAAGTTCTTCTTTAATGTTGGGGCATCCATCTTCAGCCTACAGGCCCATAGCATCCAACAGACGTTTCCATGAAATAGGAAATTTGAAGATCTCTTCTGTCTTATAATGGCAAACTTCATCAGTTGCTTTCTTCTGTGTCCAGCAGACTGTCTGGCAGTTTCCTCTTTGAAATAGGAACCCTGAAGGACCATCCAGGCCTTTGGAAAGTTCAGCAATCACTTTTCTGTGGGCCCTGCATGTTATAGTTCATATAATATATCATAAAGCAGTCCAGGAAAGAGCAGTTTCTTGCCCAAATGGCAAGCATTGTCACATTGAAGGTAAATTCCATATGAGTTTCTTCAATGACCATCAATTTCTCTGAAGTAATTCATGATGCCAGAATCAGGTATGTTTCACTGTCAAGAAAAGACTAAGTTCTTAAAACATTTTAAATGTCATGTTCTGTAGATTTTTTGAAGTATTGAATATTATCTAACTGAAATATATTTCTGTATATCTAAAAACCTAACTAACGTGACTAAAAATTTGACTATTATAAATGACTAATAATCTGTAATTTACATTATACGTTAAATATTTAAATGAGCTGCATAAACATTAGTACCTTAAGCAAGAATAGAAATATACTTATAACAAAATTGACCTTAAGTTTATATCAATAAACCAAAATCCATACTATTATAAAGTATTATTTTCTATATCATATTCTCCTTATTTTTTTTTTAGAAATTGACTGTGACCATTAAACATTTATAACCAACCCTTTTAAAATGAAAATAAAGATTTATAAACAGTCACTTTGGGAATTTGGGCACTGTTCTTTTCACACTTCTTCCTGCTTTTATTGGGTGAAGTATTTTTAGGGTTCACAGAGATCTTTCTAGAGGTCTTGTTTCATCAAACTACACTAGCCTGGGAGGAATTCACAGGCTCCCATCTTTTGTGAAAACAAAATCAGAACCTTAGACTCAAATTTTGAAGTCAAGACACTTTTATTTTGGCTTAACTTAGCATCACCAGAATCAAATGTCTCTCTGCAGTCAAGAAATTCAAAAAAGATACTATACTACACATAATCCAGACTCTCTGTTTATATTCCATCTTAACATGGCTTGTTTTTCTTTATTCCTTTAATCTATGACTATCTGTACTCTTTTATATTAATTTTACTATCTCTTTAAAGGCTTTGTATTATTATTATTATTAAAAATCTCCACCTCTTCCCATCCTCTCATTTCCCTCCCTCTCCCTCTATCCCCCCTCCTCTTCCGTCTCCAGTCCAAAGAGCAGTCAGGGTTCCCTACCCTGTGGGAAGTCCAAGGTCCTTCCCCCTCCATCCAGGTCTAGGAAGGTGAGCATCCAAACAGACTAGGCTCCCACAAAGCCAGTACATGCAGTAGGATCAAAAACCAGTGCCATTGTCCTTGGCTTCTCAGTCATCCCTCTTTGTCCACCATGTTCAGAGAGTCCAGTTTTATCATGTGCTCCATCAGTCCCAGTCCAGGTGGCCTTGGTGAACTCCCATTGGATCAGCCCCACCATCTCAGTGGGTGGGCACACCCCTCACGGTCCTGACTTCCTTGCACATGTCCTCCCTCCTTCTGCTCCTCATCTGGGCTTTGGGAGCTCAGTCCAGTGCTCCAATGTGGGTCTCTGTCTCTATCTCCATCCATCGCCAGATGAAGGTTCTATGGTGATATGCAAGATATTCATCAGTGCCTGGCGGTGGTGGCACACGCCTTTAATCCCAGCACTAGGGAGGCAGAGGCAGGCAGATCTCTGTGAGTTCAAGGCCAGCCTGGTCTACAAAAGCTACGGAGAAGCCCTGTCTGGAAAATCAAAAAAAAAAAAAAAAAGATATTCATCAATATGGCTATAGGATAGGGCCATTTCAGGCTCCCTCGTGTCAGCTGCCCAAGGAACTAGCTGGGGACATCTCTTTGGACTCCTGGGAGCCCCTCTAGAGTCAAGTCTCTTGCCAACCCTAAAATGGCTCCCTTAATTAAGATATATACTTCCCTGCTCCCATATACACCCTTCCTCCATCTCAACTCTCCCATTCCCCCA
>NW_026067947.1:2043311-2049622 GCF_014885135.2 Alexandromys fortis
CCCCCCCCCCCCCCAAGTTCCCAATTTTTGCCTGGCAATATTGTCTACTTCCCAATATCCAGGAGGATAACTATACGTTTTTCTTTGGGTTCAGGGTGGGTCCTTTCTACCTCAGTCACTTCTGGACCTCCACATTGATTATAAATCCAAGGACACCGACCAAGAAAATTAACTGTCAGAAGAAGTACCTGCAAGTTTAGCCTATTCCATTGCTTGTTTGGAGATAATGAATTGGGATCAGTAAAAAAGTCTTAGCCACCAATAATCTTATTTCCACGTGGACCGGTCAATATATACATAGGAATGTGACAATATTTCTTTTACCTGTTGGCTATGGATTTTTAATTATTAAATATATAAAGAAGCCAGGTATGCTTGGTAAAAAGCATTTGAACATACCATGAACATTTATAGCAGGACTTATTTAAACTTACATTAAAAATAAAGAGGAAAACTCACTTTAGGTATATTTTCTTCTAATTATTTTTCTTTCAAAATCACTGTTTCAGAATAGGGGACTCTAAAAGATAGTTGTCTGAGCTACAAATAGGATTTTAGAAAATACTTTCTCCCTTTTACAAAGTAGCTTTTGTGTGTTCCAATCAGTAGCCATGCTTTTGAGACTTGAATTCCCTGCCACACCTCTGTATCATTTTTCCTCTTGAAGATTTATTTCAAATTTCCCAATTCTACAATATTTATTTACCTTCTGCAGGTGTTCCAATTGTGTGTGATACTGTTTATGGTTTCTAAACTCACGGCTATTCAAACCTACAGTGCTTAAAAACAACACTTAACACCTATTGTCCACATTCTAGATCGATAAATGATCACCTCAGACTGCCTAGAAAGCTTGGTGGAGTACCGAATACTAGAGATATTCAGAGACATTCTGATTTGGAGAATCTGAGGTGGGAATTTAAGATTCTGCATTTCTAAGAAGTCCTTAGATGCTGCTGATCTTACAAGACTAAGGATTAAACAGAGCTACTCTACAAGATCTGCTTTTCTGTAAAACTTTCATGCATTCCCAGGTTATCCCAGGATTCACCCCAGCCTGTAAACCAATGTACAAGTTGGCCACTGCTTACAGCCATCTAGGAATGGGATAGGAAGCCTTTGGAAATATCCAAGCTATAGGAAAGCACCAATGTTTTCTTAGAGACCTACATGTGTGTTCAGAGAAGTGTATAGTATAGAAAGGTTAAAAACTACTTTTTAACCTTTGGAGACTTTTGAGAGTCTTTCAAATTCTCTTTCCAACTCACAAAGTAGAAGTGGGTGGATCTCCATGAGTTCAAGGCCAGCCTAGAATACAGAATGAGATCCAGCACATCCAGGGCTGAACATTGAAACCTTGTCTAGAAAAACAAAAACAAACAAACAAAAAATTCTCTCTCCAAGTTGACCTTTAGAGGGTAGCAGGACTCATTCTTTGTGTGCATGAAGTCAGCACCCAGCATATCGCATTCAGTGGCAGAAGACATATTTGAACAGGTCTGAATGAGAAATGTCTCCCTCAGCTCATGTATTTTATACTTGGTCTCTAGTTGGTGTTATTTGGGAGGTTGTAGAAACATTAGAAGGTGTAGCCTTGCCTGAGGAAGTATATCAATAGAGGTTGGGATTTGAGGATTTATAGCCTCAACCTACTTCTACTCACTCTCTCTGCTTCGTATGTGTGGATAAAATGTGATCTTCCAGCTTCTAGCTCTGGCCACTGCTACCATGAGTCACCAGCCGTTATGAATTCTGTCCCTTTGTGATCCCAAGTCAAAATAACTGATGGAGGAAGGTCATTGATTAAAAAATAAAGAAACTGCTTGGCCCTCATAGGTTAAAACATAGGTGGGAGGAGTAAACAGAACAGAATGCTGGGAGGAAGAGGAAGTGAGCTCAGAGGCCATGCTCCCCTCTCCCGGGCAGACATGATGGATGAACCTCCAACCCAGGATGGACCTAGGCTAGAATCTTCCCAGTAAGCACACGTTGGGGTGCTACATACATTATTAGAAATGGGCTAGTCCAGGTGCGAGAGTTAGCCGAGAAGAGGCTAGATATAATGGGCCAGGCAGTGTTTAAAAGAATACAATTTGTGTGTTGTTATTTCGGGGCATAAGCTAGCCAGGCAACAAGGAGTTGGGGCAGCAGGAACGCAGCCCACAGCTCTCACAACAAATAACGTTAGGTTACATTTAGCAGTGGCATTTTATCTGCCAAGAGAAAAATAACTAATACAAACAGGATCAGAAATGTACCAGGTGGCTGATTCTAGACCCAGCTTTCTCTTTTACTCATTGATATACTGGACAAGCCACTATCTCCCTTACCCATGGTTTCTTGAATATTACCTTATCTTCTGGATTTATCACAGAAAAATGTGATTGTCTGCCTCCTTGACTATTTTTGGTCCAATTCACCAATGTATCTAACAGACAGCATAAAGGTAGACACACAAAAATGAATGAAGGAGATGAATGAAGGGTTTTTCTTGTTTTCCTCCAGTGCTCTGAGCATTTGATCCAGAGTAGATACGCTAAGTTGATGATGAGTGAATTAATAAACCAGACTCTAAAGGAGAGTTATGAATACTCATGGGAAGAGAAATATCTGTCTGTCTGTCTGTCTGTCTACCTATCTATCTGTCATCTATCTATCTTTTTTTAAATTTAAAGCTTACCTGGTAATTAGGTACTAGAGAATCACATATGCAAGAATATCCCAAGTTTCACTATTAATTGAAAATTTTTTTTTGCTGATGTATGAGAGTTGTTTCATGATTGTTTATCCATTTTTGTGTCTCTATGGTATGATGTGTAGTGTGTCCATATGTGTGTGTATGTGATATAGTGTTAATGTGCCTATGAATAGTGTACCTGTATTTTCCTGTCTCTAGAAGGCCAGACATTGGCTTGGTATTTTCCTCAATCACTCTCAGTCTTTTTATTCATTAATTTAGATGCTGTCATTATATTTTATTTTAAAATTGTATTTTTATTATTTGATAGTTTGACGCAGTGTATTTTGACAGTATTTATCCCCCGACTCTCAGCTTTTCCCAGATCCTTCTCTATGCACCCAGCTTCCTCCTCTTGTACTCACTCTTGCTCTCTCAGTTTCGTTCTCTCCTTAACTCAGCAAATTTAATTTCAAATATTCGTGGGTATGGAGCCTGGTCTGCCTACTTGGGATAATAACCTTAAAAAAACAGACTCCCTCTCTCCAAGCAGTTCCTAATTGCTAAAACCTTCTCAGCTAAGGGTGGCTCTTCCTACTCATCTCTCCTGCTGCATGCTGGAGTTTGCACAGGTCCTATGTTATGACCATCGTGAGTTCATATGTGTTAATGCCCTGTTGACTCCAGAAAACTGTTTCTTCCTAGTTATTTACCACTCTGTCTCTTACAGCCTTCCTGTTCTCTTGTCCACAAAGATCCCTGAGTCTTTGGTATGTGTGTGTATGGTGTGTGTGTGCCTTAATTTTTGAGGTGGTGTCTCTCATTAGCTATTGAATTTTGCTATGATGTCTGGCTAAATCCTCCAGGCATCTACCTGCATCTGCCTCTCCAGTGCTGGGTTTGCAGAATTGCAGAAGCATACTTCCATATCTGGCTTTTGAGACCTATGTACTAGGGTTCTGAAGTTAGGTACTCATGCTTGCATGATGATCCCTTGACTGCCGAAGCCATCTCCGCAGGCCATGACTGTATTTATAAACTACTACGACTGCTAAAATCACATATCTAATTTTTAAAGAAACCATCCTAAGAGCATGAGTGGTAGATAGATTAGAAGTACCACCAATGATCAGAAAAGAATCTTCCAAAGAAAACTTGCGCATAATTTTTTAATTAAAAAAACTTGAAAAGTTTCTCTCTGTTATTTGGACTCATTACAGTCTATGGCAAGATTGATTGGGAAATTCTGAATAAGGCAAGAAAGAGAGATTTAAATCAAGTAAAGTTAAGTAGGGTATTTTGAAATGTCCAAGATGGATAGCATATGCTGTACTTATGTGAAAGAAGCTTTAAAGAATGACAACAATGGGTTTTTACCAGACTAGGCCAGTGTCATGTTGTCATGTATATTTGTGAGAACTTGCTCTATAACCCACAATTTCCCAAATAAAGATATTATGAGATACTATTTATTTTTAGTCCAAAGGAAACCCTATGCTTATAAAAAAAGCTTTACAATCATCACAATCATCATCATCATCATCATCATCATCATCATCATCATCATCATCACATCATCTCTTAGGTGCCTTTCAGTCTAGTCTTCCTTCAGGGATACATAGTGAGATACCAACAGACAGCAGCCAAGAATTTCACAGGGCTATGGTCATAAATATGAGAATTTCATGACACTCTATTGCTGTGAAACTAGTAACTTTTAGCTTATGCACCTAATTTCAAGCAA
The DNA here is from genome assembly GCF_014885135.2 of Alexandromys fortis. Classification (NCBI taxonomy): domain Eukaryota; kingdom Metazoa; phylum Chordata; class Mammalia; order Rodentia; family Cricetidae; genus Alexandromys; species Alexandromys fortis. The sequence goes on from NW_026067947.1 coordinate 2,047,733, forward strand.
ACTTGAATGCTAATAGAGGCTCCATTAGTCCAAAAAAAATGCAAGCGATCTCATTCTTTAGGGGAAAATTATTTTCACAAAAGAAAGGAAGAGAACAATTTTGATTATTGTGGGCCAATGGTGCAAAAGCTTTTAGTCATCCTCGGGTGAGTCTTTGACCCAGGTTTAAATGGTAATAATTCACTGTGTCAAATGCAAGGCTAAGAAAGCAGCCGCCCAGATGTAGTGCCAGATGGGGTGGTTTGAATAAAAATGGCCCCTGTAGGCCTATAGGGAGTGGCATTATTAGGAGGTGTGGTCTTGTTGGAGTAGCTGTGGTTTATTGGAGGAAGTGTGTCACTGAAGACAGCTTTTAAGGTTTCAGATGCTCAAGTCAGGCCCAATGTGGCCCTCTTTTCTTGATCCAGTTGTAGAACTCTCAGCTACCTCTCCAACACCATATCTGCCCGCATGCCTCCATACTTCCCACTATGCTGAAAATGGACTAAACTTCTGAACTGTAAGCCAGCCCTAATTGAATGTTTTTTTAAATAAGAGTTGTTTTGATCATGGTGTCTCTTCACAGCAATAGAAACCCTAACATACTGGTTCATACCTTTTAGAGTTCACATACTGAATGAATAGAAAGGCCTACAGGAACCTCCAAGATCCAAGGAAAGAGTATGAAATCAGCCCATCTAGGACAGCTTCCCACCTTCCATTCCCAGTACCCAGGGATTTGTGCTGTTCTGATAATCCTGCCACACACAGACATGTTACAATATACCACCCTATCCAGGGCAGCCCACTTCAGACATGCTCTGCTGTGCTTTGAATATAAACTGTACTCAACAGGATCGTGTGTTTGAATACTGATTTTTCAGCTGGTGATGCTGTCTTGGAATGCTGTACAACCATTAAGAGGTTATACCAAAGCCTCACTGAGTAAAGTAGCTCACAGGGAATGAACTTCGAATTACTGCAGATCAGATTGATTTCCCATGCAATCTCTGCTTCATTGCCATCAGTGCAACGTGACCAACTACCTCACCCTACTCCTACCAAGTCATCCCTACTGTGACTTTCTTTATCACTTCAACTTGCGGAGCCAAAAATACACCCTTATTCACTTAAGTTGATGCTTGTTAAATGTTTGGTCACAGCAATGAGAAAAGTTATAAATGTGTGCTCCTGTGACCTCCTGTTCTCAAATCAAAATCATCATTTCCTTGTCTGATTAGCTACCAAGACTATGAGAATTACTAATATCTTCATCTCAACAGCTCACAAATAGTGTGATTTGTGAGTATTAACTTGTACTCACAAAAACTAAGACATATACAAATGTCACTACGTGATGGAATCTTATGGAATGACCCATGTATATACAGGCTGTGTTGACTTAAACTTTATTGTGCCACATGTGACTATAGTTTTGAGGAAACTGACTAGCAGATACTAGTCAGAAAGGAGAGTAAAACTGAATTTCAAGGTTAAATACATATGAGAAATACTAATCAGATATTTTCTATATATTCTCAATAAATATCATCCCCGAAAATCTTGGAACAGAAAACCGGCTATCTAATTTAAACATTTCATGGGTTTAAAGGTAATTTGGTAGTAGAAAAGACAGTTCTCAGAATAGCACTTTAATGATTTAAATAGGATTTTATATGATTAAGTGACTTCACTGTGTTTCTCCTCTTTTAGGATTTTTGGGCCTCAGAAACTCTTTTTTTTTTTTAAAATATATGAACACTGTACTTTTTTACTATTTGTTATTGGACTTACACAAAATACATCTCTTTACCAATTTAGATTGACAGTTTTCTTGTGATACATTTTCCACACCTTAGCCCTTAATAGTGAGCTCTTTTCATTTTTGCCACTTTAATTTTTACTTCCATG
>NW_026067947.1:2051619-2052705 GCF_014885135.2 Alexandromys fortis
AGATTGCCGGGCAAAAAATGGGATCTTGAGGGTGGGGTGGGAGGGGGTAAGGGGAGATGGGGAGAGAAAAGTGAGAAGGGGAGGTTGGGGGGAACTTGGGAAATGGGATGTTTGGGATAAAGGAAGGTTGGATAGGGGAGCAGGGAAGCACATATCTTAATTAAGGGAGCCATCTTAGGGTCGGCAAGAGATTTGGTGCTAGAGGGGCTCCCAGGTGCCCAGAAACTCTTTTTTGAAATGTTGCCTTTTTATTTAGCTATCTAAGAGAAGGCATAAATCCTGGGTTGTGTTTTGGGGCTGACATGAGTTTGAGGGCCAAGCAGAGAATTCCTCTCAGTCCAAAGTTCAAAGCCAACCTGGTCTACAGAGGGAGTTCCAGGTCAGCCAGGGCTGGTATATAAAGAAACCCTTTCTCAAAAAAGCAAAACAAACAAAATAAACAAAAGCAATAACTTCTATTCATATTTATTTGAAATTGGGTTACATGTTCCTGGGCTATTTATGAGTTTGTGTTGCGTGTGTCTGTTTTATTGACTTGATACTTAAAAATATCCATTATCACCATCATCATCAGTATGTATGTAACACCCAACCAGGACATTTAATTCAGTATTTTCAGATACTTAACATCTAGATAGACAATTAACCCCAAATAAATCCATGTCAAAGCTGCACCCTTTATATTTTCTGCAATGACTCCATGCACACTGTGTATGTACCTTACATGTGTGCATGTATATGTTAGGCTTTCACACTGCTTCTTATAGAATAGGGTGAGGAGAGTGTTTCAGTAAGTGATGGAGCCTTCATTCTTCTCTTTGAAATGGTTGGATGCTGCGGGATGGCTCAATGTGCGTAGGAGAGACCCAGCCAATCACTTTGCTAGCAGAAGGGGTGGTTGGGAGCACGCCTGCAATCTTTATAAGTAAAAAATATCCTCAGGGAACCCCGCACCCTGCTAGCATTCTGTTGTGGGAGCTGCAGGCCTTTTTCCACAGCCCGGCTCCTGGCCACTCGGCTAGCTTATACCCCGAAATAGCAACACACAAATTGTATTCTTTTTTTTTTTTTTTTTTTTTTAAGTTT
>NW_026067947.1:2057721-2061394 GCF_014885135.2 Alexandromys fortis
TTTTTTCTTGGTTTCCCAGGGTCTCATGTACATATTTACTTAATTCTTCGAACTTTTTGTTATTCTTCTCATCCATTTCTATAAGGGTGTTTATTACATATTTTTTAAGGGATTCTATTGCTTTCATAAAGTCAATTTTTTCCACTTCTTCTGTGTTAGGGTGTTCAAATCTTTCTGTTGTAAGATCTTTGGGATCTGGTGTTTTCATGTTGTTTTTCTGATTAATGGGTGATGTTCTGCCTTGGCGCCTGCCCATCTCCTCCTTTCAATGCTATCTAATTGGTCTTTTAAAATCAGATCAGGTTTCTCTGCTGGCCAGAGGCTTCTCTTACTAATTGCCTTCGCTCTGTTTCCTGGCTCCTGCTGGGGGCCAAGAACCCTTTCACCCCTAAGAAGGGTTTTCCGGAACCGGTCCCGGCTCCCCGTTTGCCAGGGCCCTCGCCAACCAAAGGCCTACCTCTTTGATTTAATTGCAGTGGGGCGATCTGCTCTCGGGTTGCGCGCTGGTCCCTGCCGCCTGCGACCTCTGCCGCCGCGCTCGTCCCCTCCAGTCTCGGTGGCAGCCGTCGTTGCCTGCCTGCGCCTCCCAGCTCCGTCTGCCGGCGCCTGCGCCTCCCAGCTCCTTCTGCCGGCGCCTGCGCCTCCCAGCTCCCACAAATTGTATTCTTTTAAACACTGCCTGGCCCATTAGTTTCAGCATCTTAACCCATTTCTAATAATCTATGCAACACCACGAGGTGCGCTTACAAGGAAAGATTCAGCATGTCTGACCTGGTGGCTGGCTGCATCGCGTCTGCTCTGGAGAGAGCTGCATGGCGTCTGAGCTCACTTCCTCTTCCTCCCAGCATTCTGTTCTGTTTACTCAGCCTATCTAAATTTTAACCTATCAGGGCCAAGGCAGTTTCTTTATTTAACCAATGACCTTCCTCCATCATTTCCCCTTTTTCTGTTTAAACAAAAAGGAAGGAAGGCTTTAACTTTAACATAGCATCTCATCTACTAAAAACAAGGTATCAAAGACATGACTACAGACATCACTGTGAGATACGAACTTGATTTCCCTTGGACATAAGTTGAGCAGAGAAATTGCTGAGCTTTATGGTCCAGTCATGGTTCACTTGAGAAGGATATATTCTGATGTGTTCCATGTTGGTTCTACCAGTCTTCATTTGCATCATGAATGCACAGGCTTTCCTTGTGCCCCCAGGGACACCTACCTATTGTCTTTAGATCATATTTTTCCTAACAGGTATGACCTGATATCTTATAGTGCGGTTGATTTACATTTTCTTGTTGATTAGAGAGATTGAGTACATTTTCATATAGGTGGCAGTTTTTAGGTCTTTGGAGAAAAAAATGTTGACTCAGATTCTTTGAACATTTTAGTGAAGTTTCTTAGGGGTTGTGTGCTTTGTGCTATTTTACTTTGCTATTGGCTTGTCTGGACTCCTTATATATTTTGATAATAATTTTGTAGCAGATAGAAGATGCTTCGGTATTTTCCCCAGTTCCGTCTTGTATCTTTTTACTTTATTTATATGTTTCTTGGTTGAGAAAAGGTTTTTGGTTTGAGACAGGTCCACTTACTTATTATTGCCTTTACTGACAGGAATTTTGCCATGATCCCCTCACCTGCATGACTGACTACTGAGCCAATGGGCAGTAGTGTTTGTTCTAGAGACTTTATGGTTTCTGCTCTCTCTGGTAGGTCATCAGTCCATTTTGAATATAGAATAAAATGAGCTCTGGGCACATCCTTTTGTATGTGCACCTTGTGTTTTCCCAACATTATTTACTAAAGACAATCAGACAAACTTTGCAATTCGAGACATGGCAGAAATTATGCTGGTTGGCCTATTGGGTTTCTTCATAGAAGTCATACTTCATATGGCTCCTGGGTGGTCCTTGTCATTGTCAAAGATTGTGGGTTTGAAATTGAGAACACAGGTTGTATGGAAGCTTGGACACATGAAGTAACACTATCAGTAACAGTCACCCAGCGTAGATAGTCTCAGTCAGTAATTAAAATGAGCACCTTTAGGGAACTCTGCCATCCAGACTTTGACATTTTCCCAGTTGTGTATGTATCTCTTTTGTGCCCTGCCTGCAACTTTGACAGCATATACACAAACTACAATGACAGCAACATATATTGGTACCACAATCCTAAAACATAAAACTTATGGAAGTTGATTTGGGTCAACTTTAAACACGCACACTATTCTTGTGAGACCTGGAGGTCCTAGAAGAGGAGAGAAAACTGATCAGGGTATAGAGAGGGAGGGCCTAGAGGAGGAGGAGGAGGAGGGTACTGAGCAGGGTGTAGAGGGAGGTCCTGGAGGAAGAGAGAGTACTGGTATGGGCATAGGGTAGCAGCAGTCTGGTCACAACAGACACCTGCTGAGGTCTTCTGGGTAAGTGTGGCAGAAGCTGAAAGCTGAGGACTCTCATTATATAATGTTCCAAATCCACCAATGCCATGACTCATAGTAATGCAACAAACATGAAATTGATTTCATAAACTTGTTTATCTTGGAGTGAAATTTAAAGAAAGCACCAAAAAAAAGCCATAAGGATTTCAAGGTTTCAAAGAAAAATTATCTTACATTCCAGATTCTCTGATTCAAAATGGATTTACAGGTAGATAGCACATCTAGCTTAAAGTCCAGAAAACATTTTATAAAGATTAAAATTGGGATGACAAGGAAGCCTTGTTTTAAGCCTAAGTGTAAGAGGATGGAGTCATAAGTTATGGCACAAAACAAATATTCAAACTCTATCAGTGAGCTGGCAACATACACCTAGTTGAACTTTACAAATATTCTGGAACAGTGAAGACATTGTGCCTCCCAAAACCCAATTTTGGAGATGCAACCATCCTCAGCAGGTTCCATGTATGTCTCAGTATTGACTTTTGGATGCATTTTGAGCAGAAATTCATTTTTTTTCTTTTTATTTATTTTTATTGAGTTTTACATTTTTCTCTGCTTCTCCCCTCCCCACGTCAGTCCTCCCCCAAAATCCCCATGTTCCCAATTTACTCAGGAGATCTTGTCTTTTTCTACTTCCCATGTAGATTAGATCTATGTAAGTCTTTCTTAGTGTTCTCGTTGTTGTCGAGGTTCTCTGAGATTGTGGTTTGTAGGCTGGTTTTCTTTGCTTTATATTTAAAAAGTACCTATGAGTGAGTGCATGTGATAATTGTCTTTCTATGTCTGGGTTACCTCACTCAAAATTATGTTTTCTAGCTCCATCCATTTTCCTGCAAAATTCAAAATGTCATTATGTTTTTCTGCTGTGTAGTACTCCATTGTGTAAATGTAACACATTTTCCTTACCCATTCTTCAGTCGAGGGGCATTTAGGTTGTTTCCAGGTTCTGGCTGACAAACAATGCTGCTATGAACATAGTTGAGCACATGTCTTTGTGGCACAATTGAGCATCCTTTGGATATATACCCAAAAGTGGTATTACTGGGTCTTGTGAAAGGTTATTTCCTAATTTTCTGAGAAATCGCCACACTGACATCCAAAGGGGTTGTACCAGCTTGCATTCCCACCAGCAATGCAGAAGTGTTCCCTTTTCCCCACAACCTCTCCAGCATAAGTTGTCACCAGGGTTTTTGATCTTGGTCATTCTTTTTTTTTTTAATATAATTTTTTATTGAAAAAAA
>NW_026067947.1:2062093-2069158 GCF_014885135.2 Alexandromys fortis
TTGGGATAAAGGAAGGTCGGATAGGGGAGCAGGGAAGCACACATCTTAATTAAGGGAGCCATCTTAGGGTTGGCAAGAGATCTTGGTCATTCTTACAGGTATAAGATGGAATCTCAGAGTTGTTTTGATTTGCATTTCTCTGATGACTAAAGATGTTGAACATTTCCTTAAGGTCATCCAAAGAACATATAATCCAATAAAAAAAATGGAGTACAGACCTAAATAGAGAACTCTCAATAGAGGAATCTAAAATGGCTTGGAGTGGAAATTCTTTATCTGTTTGGTTCACAGTCTTAAGATGGGTATGATATAGCTAAGGGGTAGAGTTAAGGAAGTGTATCTGAGGGGTGTCATCTGCTCCTGGACCAGATTCAAATGACAAGCTCCTGGACTTTGAGCTGATTCTGTAATCAGCATGAGGGTTTCAGGGAGGGATTTTGCATGTGCTAGGGATGGGAATGATTGCGGCCTAAAGCAAAGTGTGGCAGCTTGCATTTCCAAACTTGTCCATACAAATATACATCCCATCTTGCATGCTATTCTTATAATGTGATAATGACATCTTCCTTATTCCCTCCTCTTGAAATTGGGTGGAACTTGGTGACTGCCTTAAGCTATAGAATTCAGTGGAGGTGACCATGATAGCTTCTAAAGTTAGTACCCCAAAGGTAGTATGGCTTCCACGTGAATTTGCCTCTTGTCCATGGAAACCATTCAATAGGTTTTGAGGAAACCAATGTCCAATGGAGAAGCCAGAGGCACATGTTCCAGCTAGCATCTTTCATTAGATAAATCTATGGACCACGTGAGCAAATGAGTCTTTTTGATGCTAATCTTTGGTCTTCAAAAATTCTATGGACTGAAGGCTCCTATGTTAGTTTCTTTTTCTGTGTTCATACAGTTCTCTGACAAAATCAACTTAAGGGAGAAAAGGTGAATTCTAGCTCACTGTTCAAGGGTACGGTCCACAAGGGCAGGAAGATCAAGGTGCCTGAGCTTGAAGTAGGTGGTCTCGTGGCTTTCGTAACTGGGAAACAGAACTATGAATGCATGATGCTGTGCAGCATCTTTTTGACACATAAACTCTTAAGGATTCCATCCAGAGAATGGTACCAACCAGAGTGGGCATGTCTCCCCTCCTCACTTAATGCAGTCAGGATAACCCCCTCACAGGCCTGGTCAATAGCCCACCCCAGAGGTGGGTCTAGATTCTATCAAGTTGAGAGTTAACACTAGTCATTCCCACTTCTTTCCCAGACCTTGGATAACATGGAACATTTGTCCTCTATCCACAAGCCTGAATGAGAGGACCTGGGAGTTTTGGAGTTTGTTACTACAGTGCATATACTGGGACACTACTTATTCCAGAAGGTTCATGAATGCTTAAATATAGGACAGTTACTTGATAACCCCTGGGAAAGGTAGGATGCTTTTGGATGCAAGTAATAAAAACTTATATATAAAACCTATTTTATAAAAGGGTGAGTGTTATCTGTAGTGATAGGAGAGGCAAGGCTGCATCCCCGGCACCCGGCCGCCCGCATGGCTAGCTTATGCCCGAAATAATTACACGGAAACTGTATTCTTTTAAACACTGCCTGACCCATTAGTTCCAGCCTGCCATTGGCTAGCTCCCACATATTGATCTAACCCATTTTTAATAATCTGTGTAGCCCACGAGGTGGCTTACCAGATAAGATCTTAACCTGCGTCTGTCTGGAGTGGGAGAATCATGGCGACTCCTCGACTAAGCTTCTTTCTCCCAGCATTCTCTTCTGTTTACTCCACCCACCTATGTTCAACCCAATAAAATGGCCAAGGCAGTTTCTTTATTATAATTAACCAATGTCCTTCCTCCATCAGTTATCATATCATGGGGTAGAAGAACTGTAAGATTGGGAAAGCTCTAACCCAGGTGGTTCAGCAGGATCAGTGGCAAACTTGGGTACTTTGAGGGCCAAGATTTTTACATAGTGATGGCAATAGCTAGAAGAGGCTTTTGGTTCTGTATGTTTTTACTATTGTGTTAGGAGCAGAGTCTTAGACTAGAAATGACCCCATAGATTTGCCCTTATATCCCATTGCCAGTTAGAAACCTTTATTGACTGGCAAGAATGCAATTACCCATTGGGATTTGTTAGAGCGTTGCCTGAGAAAGTTACTTCTATGTACACCATTTTTTTTTTTGTTCTATTAGCTCACCTCAGTCACTGAAAAGGAAAGCAAGTTTGGCCATCTGAAGATAATCCAATTTCCAACCTGCATCCATGGCCAAAAGTTGCCCTGCTTATAGTCATATCTAGAGAAAAAGGAATGATGTGTTTGAAACTACTATTGCTAGACAGTTCACATCAAGATGACTTTAATCTTCTCAGTTTGTCCTTTTCTTTAGGGCCAGAGCTTACACCAGATGAGAGCTGTGTATTAATGATTTCATCTGATCATAACTAGAGGAAAAAATAAGTTGTCTACTGTGATATTGTGATGTAGTAAAAATATTATTTTCTGTCCTTTTTTATCTGATCATAACTAGAGGAAAAAATAAGTTGTCTACTGTGATATTGTGATGTAGTAAAAATATTATTTTCTGTCCCTTTTTATTGGCACAGTTTCTTAAAACATTTAAGGTATCTGAAGTGAAGTGTCTTTTGTATACTGAGAGATGGTAACTCATGAATGAAGGCTCTTAGATGCCATCATGGGAGAGGGGCTGAAGTTGAGTTGCTCACTGAAGGCTGATAACTCAGTATCAAACTTGGCTATGCAGTAAGGCCTGTGTGGAAAATCAAAGGGACAACATTCAGAGAGTTTTTGGGTTGCTAGACAATGGAGGTTGGTCTGACAAGATGGCATAGACATTCCCCCCTTACCATAATTCTTGCCCTAGGTATCCCTTCTTCCTGGCTCTGCCTGAGTTGCATAATTTTTACAGGTATGTAAAAGATAAATACATTGCTTTACAAGTAATATGAGACTTTTTAACAAGCAATCTAGTGTAGTGGGAGCTGTGGGCCGGTTCCTGCCACCCAGCTCCTGGCCACCTGGCTAGCTTATGCCCTGAAATAACAACACACAAACTATATTCTTTTAAACACTGCTTGGCCCATTAGCTCTAGCCCTTACTGGCTAATTCTGATATCCCAATCAACCTATCTCTAATAAACTATGTAGCACCGGTCTTACCAGGAAAGATTCAGCATGTCTGACCTGGGGGCTTGCTTCATCGTGTCTGCCCCAGAGAGGGGAAGCATAGCATCTGGGCTCACTTCCTCTTCGTCCCAGCATTCTGTTCTGTTTACTCCACCCACCTATGTTCTAACCTATCAGGGCCAAGCAGTTTCTTTATTAATTAACCAATGACCTTCCTCCATCAATCTAGTTTGATTGGGTGGGGGATGAGACTCTGTAATTTTTATTTGGTTTTTACCTAGGTCACAGCCTAGGCTTGTGACTGACATCTGGTAGGACCAATACTTTTACCCGTGGGATCTGGCACTATCTCTGTGGAGTGTCAGAATTGAATGAAATCATAAGGCAACTGATTTTTGTCTGCCAGTGACTAAGTGTATATTGACAGTGAGTGTTGACTATAGATAGAAGAACAGATTTGTTTCCTTGTTCAGATCTAAATATACAATTTAATTAATTTCCTTAGGTAAAACAGTTAAGAATCCAGGCTTGGGCTCCAATCTGACTTGATTTCATCTAGAGTTTGTAGACAGTGTTTTCTGCCTCATCGATGAGTTATAAGAACTAATGAAATGCTTAAAGAAGCAGGAAGAGTTCTTGGTACTTGGAGGACCTGGAAATGATCACTGGGTTTGCTTTTATGAAAAATGCATACATAGATCATACATGATTTATGAAATGAAAAAAAATATTAAATGTTATAAGACATACCTTTGCTTTTCATGTTTTATTTTTATTTTGATCATGCTTGTGATGATTTACAATGATTTAATTACAAAGTAAAATAATTGAGGATGGATGTACTCTCAAAGCCACAGTCAGCGATAAGACTACACATATCAGTTAACTCGTATGCTCTACCTGTACTTATGGTTAGATTCAGCATGGCAGCGAAGGTGTTTGATTCTTTTAACATACATGTCCTCACAATATATCACTGGGCATAATTTACTCTCAGTAAAATAGGAAAGCATTTTATGACAATATCTAACTTATGGTTATTTTATTACTTATACATATGATACATATTTATTCCTAAAAAAGTCTATATCTCTCACTACCTGCTTTATTTTCTTAAGTTATAAGCAGTATGTCACTCATGAATGGCAGAGGATGTCAGTTATTTATCTTCCCAAAGTATCAGGAAGTGAATAAAACTCGAATTGAGTCAGGAAGTACCATATATTAAAAAGTGAATTCTCAAAGAAAACCCAGAAAAAGGTTTGAATATAAAATTACACTATAGTTTGCCATAAACTGTGACTGTCAACGTGGCGCAAGCTCCAATATGAAATAGAGTTGGATTGAATTTGTATTTTTATCCATGCTGAAGAATTATTTTGAGCTTATTGATCTCAGAAGGCTTCAATCTATATTTTTTTGGATAACATGTCAGTCAGGTATAAAGGTGTTATGAACAATTTAAGTCGATGCATTTATTTGTCAATAAAATGCATGCCCTGTTGCTCTTCTTTTGGTTGCACCGTTTTATCATGTCGATATTTCATAAGATTATATGACTATCTAAATGGGAGTGGCTATTACTGCTGCTGATGTACTTTGAAAACAGCAATCCATATTTTATGGACCAGAAAGAGACAAACCTCTACCTTTGACCGTAGTGAATGTAAAAGTAAGTTAATGTAAATGAAATCCCTTTTTTCTTTCACCTGCTCACAATTAGCTTCCAATGGCCTTAGGAGTGAATGCTAGGACAGGTGTCTGATGTGCTCTGGACTTGGAAGAGTGATTTGTGTGCTGTATTTTCCAAAAGGCAATTTAGGGAACCGAAGAACCTTTATGCAAGCCAGATTTTTTTTTTAAAGGCAACATGCATTTTATGAGTCTCTTCCCCTCATTGACATGACTGTTCCCATTCTCTTTACGCACCAGAGATAAGACCATGTGATGAAGAAGGAAGGGAGTGCAGCCTGGCCTGAATGGCCAGGGACAGCATGGCGTGTGCTGATGTACATCCTTCCAGTCTTTTTCCCAGGCACACACAATTCTTTTCTGACATGATATGCTATAGATTAGGCTTAATAACCTGATTTTTTACCAAATGGATTTCTGTCCTCCTGCGCTATAGCAGACTTTGTCAAGAAAATAATAAGCGCACGCAGCTCACTTGTACAATAGAACTGTTCCTCCATCTAATACCTTGCTTCTTGTATTTATTCACTTGAGCATGTAGCTTATACTGATAGGTAATTTGCTTGTATAAAATATGCTGTGTTCTCTGGGTGTTTTAAAAGCATGGATTTGTTGATTGTCAAATATTTGACAAGTTATAGTTAAGTATGCTTTTAATATAACTGAATTTTTTTTTTCTTACAGCACAGCTCTGTACAAAATTCAAGTAATTTAACCAGAGTTCCATTTGTAAAGATGGCTAGCAGCGAGACGTGTGTGAAGTCCACGGTTAGCTCTGTAAATACCTTGGGGCAATTATGTCCCGTCCGCAATGGCTACTGGTCTTACTTCCTGGACCTTGCCTGTAACCAGCCCCATCTTCTGCTCAAGACACTGACATAACCAATGGGCTCTCAAGGGTGTGCGAGTTCCAATAGTAGGCTACAGAAGCCACTGCAGCTTGCTTCTGCCTTCTCTTTGTTTCTGTCCTCACTCTGCGAACTGGGAGTTGCCTTGTCATAAGGGCAGAGCTATGGAGGGATCCATGTACCAAGCACCTAAGATTTTTGTCATTTGAGTATTCCTGGTAATGAATCCTATGCCAGTAGTCAGAACTCGTTGTAGCCATGGGTGATGGCATGCCGAAGTTTAGTAAGAAACTATAAACCACAACCAATGTCATACTACTATTATACACTACTAAAATATTACATACGACTGAAAGGAGACCAGTATGTAGAGCCATATGTTTCATACTTTACCCCATGCCCAGGTTTAGGAGTTCATTGTGGGGATTCATGATGCCAGAAAGCACTTTAACATTGGGTCATATCCTGCTTTTAAGCCAGTGACTCATTCAGTTGCCCAGGCTGGCTTTGAACACCTCCTCCCTCAGCCTCCATGGTAACTGGGATTACAGTCCTGCACCACCAGGCTTGGTTGTCAGATAAATAGAAACTATATAGAGAGGAGAGACTTATTTTTGATGCATGTAAGTTTGGAGGAACAGCTCCTATCTGAAAGGCAGGCTGCATTAGGTGTGTTCTGAGTGAAGAGGTTTGGAAAACGATGTTATATAGCAAGAGGCCAGATAATGTTTAACTTTTTCTACTCACTCATTGAAAGGGTGACTTGGAGGCAGACACTGCAAATGCAAGCACCAGTGTCTTTAGGGGTAGAAAATTCTTTAAGTCAACACCTTTTTCAGATCTAAGCTCTGCCCCCAGTTTTTGCAATTATAAGAAGCAGTCTTCTTGAATGAAATAGATGAACAGATATCAGTATCAAAGCTTAGTGATAGAATCAGTTGCAGCTAGTCTTAATGTGGCTTGGGTGTGTTTCCCCAAAGGTTAATGAGGGGCCTTGGTCTTTGGAATCTTTAAGAGGTGGCATTGGCTATAGATTCAATGCAATCCCCATCAAAATCCCATCAAAATTCTTCACAGATCTGGAGAAGACAATAATCAACTTTATATGGAAAAACAAAAAACCCAGGATAGCCAAAACAATTTTATACAATAAAGGACTGTCTGGAGGCATTACCATCCCTGACTTCAAACTCTATTACAGAGCTACAGTATTGAAAACAGCTTGGTATTGGCATAAAAACAGAGAAGTCGACCAATGGAATCGAATAGAAGACCCTGACTTTAACCCACAAACCTATGAACACCTGATTTTCGATAAAGGAGCTAAAAGTATACAATGGAAAAAAGAGAGCATCTTCAACAAATTGTGCTGGCA
>NW_026067947.1:2070776-2123199 GCF_014885135.2 Alexandromys fortis
AAAAAAAAAAAAAAAAGAGGTGGCATTGGGTGGGAAGGAATTAGTTCACAAATACCTTTTGTGAGGATGCACACTCAGCACACTTTTATATCTCACTCTAAACCATAGCCTTGTATTTATTAATAGAGACCTCACTATGAAATCTTGCATTCTTTGTATCTAAATACATCCAATGTATTACATAAATAGAAGGACAACAAAATATAGCGAGGGAAAACCCAACTGGGACCAACCTGAACATACACCACAAGTTATGCAGTTTCCCACTCCAGATGTACCGGGAGCATGAAACACAGTGTCAGAGCTCAAAGTCTTAGATTAGCTTGCAAAATGCCCTCAGAAGGAAGGGACATCCCTTTTTCATGAGATGCTGGCTAATTCTCATGAGAGGTTAGTGAAAAATAAAATGTTTGTTTGTCTCCTAATCTCTCTCTTGCTTCTTATATTTTCCATACAATCTCTCCCTTATCTGTTCTCCCATCATCAAGCCAAATTCCACAATGTGTAGCAGCCAAGATGGTGCTAGCCAGAGTTGAGCAGACACCAAGCCATGTCCTTAGGCCTCTGAAATTGTGAGACAAATGAACCCCCCTTTCTTTATAAAGTTCCCAGCCTCAGGGGAACTATAGGGACAAAAAAGGTACCGATCTAGAATATTTGACTATATCTGTTGAAATATTGCATCTTTTTGGTATGAATCTATACCTTATTATTTCAGTTTTATAAGAGCTATATATAATTGACAAAAGAAAAATGATACAGATAAATGAAAAGCTAGATTCTCCTTCTTTGCTTCCAATCTTAAATTTTAAAGGGAACACTTAGATGTACAATTTGATGTATATTCTTCCATAGCACAATAGATATAAAATTATATAAGCAAAAACTTGAATAACTTTCTATCTCACCCTGTCACATGCTGTTTATAGAAAACAGTACATATAGGGGCTATTCATGTTTTCCAATCATTGCTTAATATTTGATAGCAGGGAGTAGCCAACTATGGCTCATGGATAAATTCTTCCATTTGTTTTGGCATGCTCATGAACTCAGAAAGTTATTCACATTTTTAGAAACTGGAACAATTAGTAAATTATATTTTCTTACATGTAAATTATAGAAAATGTAAATTGCAGTATCGATAGATAAATACTATTGGGATTCTGTCCTGTGCATTTTTATAAGCTAATTTTACTCAAATCTTTGTGCAAAGAAAAGTTTCTTTGCTGAGGACTGAGAACTATATTTAATCTATTGGTAACCATTGAGAATGTAAGTTAGGGATTATGCTTGTTTCTCCCCCTCCCCAGTATGGTTCCTTTATGCTTTCCTAGTTATCCTAGGTTATGTACTTATATCTGAAAATTTGGAACTAGAAACCTCAGGTTAGAGAGAATATGCAATGTTTGTCATTCTGGGTCTGGGGTACCTCATTCAGTATGATCTTTGCTAGCTCCATACAATGGCCAGCAAATCTCATATTTTCTCTTATATAGTTGAATAGTATTCCATAGTGCATATGTACCACACTTTCATTATCAATTTGACAGATGAAGGACATTTAGTTTGTTTCCATTTCCTAGCTATTATGCATAGAGTAATAATGAACACAATTGAGCAAATATCTGTGAAGTAGGATGTTAAATCCTTTGGGCATATGCCAAGCTTGGTCCTTATGGTAGATCGATTTTTAGCTTTTCGAAGATTGTACACACTGATGTCTTGAGTGGTTGGACCAGTTTACAATTCCACAAGCCATGAATGGGGTCTCCCTTTTCTCCCCATCCTTTTCAGCATTTGTTGTAGGTTGTTTCATTGATCTTTACCATTCTGATTCTGGTAAGATGAGATCTCACGGTTGTTCTGATTTGTATTTTCCTAATTGCTATTGCTAATGAACATTTTAAAAGTATTTCTTAGTCATTTTTCTATCTATTAAGAACTCTCTTAAGAGTAAATACATACTATATTTGTCTATCTGGATCTGAGTTATCTTATTCAGGTTGCCTTTTTTTTCTAGTTTCATCTATTTGCATGCAAATTTCAAGATATCATCATTTTTTATTTTTTACTTTTTACCACTGAGTAGTACTCCATTGTGTAAATGTCCCACATTTTCCTTAGCCATTCTTCAGTTGAGGAGCATCTATGTTGTTTCCAGGTTCTGTTATTATGAATGCTGCTGCTATGAACACAGTTGAGCACATGTCCTTGTAATATGAGTGTGCATACTTTGAGTATATGCCCAAGAGTGGTATTTCTGGGTTCTGAGGTAGATTGATTCCCAGTTTTCTGAGAAATTGCCATACTGATTTCCAGAGTACAAGTTTGCACTTCTGCCAGCAACAGGAGTATTTCCTTTACTCCAATCCTCTCCAGCATAAGCTATCATTGGTGTTTTTGATCTTAGCCATTCTGTGATCAGTGTAAGATGGTATCTTAGAGTTACTTTGATTTGCATTTCCCTGAAGACTAAGGATGTTGAACAATTCCTTAAGTGCCTTTTGGCCAATTACAATTCTTCTTTTGAGAATTCTCTGTTTAGATCTGTACTCCATTTTTTGATTGGATTATTTGGTAATTTGATGTCTAGTTTCTTGAGTTCTTTATGTATTTTTGAGATCAGCCCTCTGTCTGATGTGGGATTAGTGAAGATCTTTTCCCAGTCAGTAGGATGCCTTTTTGTCTTAGTGACTGTGTCCTTTGCTTAACAGAAGCTTCTCAATTCAGGAGGTTCCATTTATTAATTTTTGCTCTCTGTTCAGATCCCAGACTTACTTTTTTGAATTTTTTTTTGTTTTCTGAACTCCCCCTCCTGTTGTTTTTAAATTTTTTGAGTTTTTATGTATTCTTAATATTAGTCCTCTGTCAGGTGTACAAGAGCAGGAATTTCAATAAAATCAGGGAGCTTCACGTTAGCATAAATACTTCTCAAAGGATTCACTTCTTTTTCTATCACGTGTGGAATTAAAATTGTATCCTTTGAATTTGGAAGAGTCACAAATATTCAGCCCATTACATTTTAACCTCTGGCCCTGTAAATTTCATGTTTTTCTTGCATATAAGATACACTTATTTCATTTTACTATGGCAGAATCATTTCCTGTGTTAGCTCAAAAGCGTAAAGTCCAAAGTCCTATCCAGATTTAAATTAGATGTGGGTGAGATTCAAGGTAAGATTAACTGTGAAACATTTTTTTTACAGTTATAAAACCAAGAAATCAGAACATGTTTATATCTAAAATATAATGGTAGAAAGGGTAGCACCATTAAACCTGTAGTCTTGAAGATAATTTTCTTTGGCTCAGTGCCCTACCCTCAGGTCAACTGGAAATGTGATGAACCCTCTGCAGTAGCTGCCCTATTGATATCCCTGCTGTCTTACTTGCTATGGAACTGACAAAGTCTTGCTATGGCCTTTGTTTTGACCTAGTGGCTATCTGGAGCATCCTTTGATAGGGATGTCTTTCAGTTTTGTTTGGTACAGTATGTGGGAGCCACACATGAGAGGGTCAGGGCCATGGAGTATTTGAGAATGCAGTCTCTTATAGAGGTGATGTTGGACACCAGTGGCCTTGCCTGTAAAGTGTTCTATCCCCTAGATGTTTGAATTCTGGGCTCGTGATAAAAAAGCATCTCTGATACTCTGTGAAGTAACTATGGGGTCATTCTATCATTGTTTTGGACCATAGATACTGGTTTCGAGTTGTTGGGTTATTTCCTTATTGGCTTGGTAACTACTACCAGGCTTTCACTGAGATGGCAAATCCATGCCCATGACCTTCTCAAATTGGTTCAAAGCCTTTGTTTTTGACTCCTCTTTAGCTTTCACCTTTCATTCAATACTGAACAGGGACTTGTGCATGCTTTTAAGCTCTTCTTTTTTTTGTTGAAATTCTTTCATTACTCTTTCTGGTGGTTTGGATGAGACACTCTTGTCTGAAGTTGGGGATGATGTTTGGGAAGGTTATGGAACTTGTAGGAAGTGGATATTGAGGGTGTCTAGCCTTATCCACTTTCTGTTCTTTCTTTCTTTCTTTCTTTCTTTCTTTCTTTCTTTCTTTCTTTCCTTCCTTCCTTCCTTCCTTCCTTCCTTCCTTCCTTCCTTCTTTCTTTCTTTCTTTCTTTCTTTCTTTCTTTCTTTCTTTCTTTCTTTCTTTCTTTCTTTCTTTCTGTTTCCCATGAGGGGGTGACATGTGATCGATCTGCTTTCTGACTGTTAGGCTGGCCTCACTCACTTGCTGTCACACCTTCCTGGTCATGATGAACTGCACCCCCCTCGCAGGAAATATAAGCTAAAACAAACCCTTATAATTTTTTTGGCTATGGTAATTTCTCACAGCCATACAAATGTAACCAGTAGACATCTCTGGTCTATCTTCACATCTCATTATGTGCAATCAAGAGAAGCTTCTCCATAATAAACACTTTGATTTTAAATTTCCGATCTCATTGTGCATATGCTTAATTGTCCACAAACATAATTGATCCACCATACATTGTCAAATTAGTGACATACACCACATTCCCATGGGATCTCATCAGCATGGACTTTACCATTCATGCTATCCCCACATCCTATATCTATTTTCATATCTTGAAAATATGAAAATATTTTTTGATTATTGAAATTATATTTAAGATCGAAATTATCTTTATAGCCTTTGGGGGGTGTCACCATAGTTTCTTCTTGGGACCATTCATGGCAATGTGTCTTTCTTTATAGCATAAATTTCTAAATCCTTCTAGTCTTTACTTATTACTTAGTTCCAATAATGCCCCCGTATTTTCAGCAGCATCCCCATTTCAGGGTACAAAAGTCTTTACTGGTTGGTGTGATCCAGAGAAATTGAAGCTGTTATTTTTTATTGATTTTTATTGAGCTCTAAATTTTCGTTGCTCCCCTCCCTGTCTCTCCCCTCCCTTTCAATCCTCTCCCAAGACCTCCTGAGTAAATTGGGAGCATGGGGACCTTGAGAGAGGAAGCTGTTTTTATATTGCTGATGTTATTCTGTCCTGAGCCTAAAAATTTGAGAACTGATAGTGGTGATAGGTATTTAAGTTTCCATCTGAAGGAGCACAAGGAGTATCTTTGGCAAGAACAAGTAATATCATAATCTTAGAAATGGCTGTACAAGTCAAACAAGGAACACATTCTCTTTCTCTATGCCTTTTGTCTGTGTAGGCCCTCTGTAGATTGGGTGATATCCACCAATGTTAGGCAAGGGAAGTATTCTTTACTTGTTCTACTGGTTCAAGTGCCAATATGTTCTAGAAACTATCTCAGAGACTCACCCAGAAATAATGTTCTACTTGCTTCTAAAACATCTCTTAATCTAGTCAACTTACCATGTAAAATCAACCACCGCGGTTGCGGGTTTCAGGAGTAACAGGTCTATGGTTTAGAATGTTGCTATGCTTTGGGTTGTGAATACCCCCAAAGGCCCATGTGTTGAACATTTGGAGCTGATATATTGTTTTGGGGAGGTAGGAGAACTGTGAAGAATTGGAAGATGGTGAGGAGCCTTTAAGTCTTGGGGACACACCTTCAAAGAGAATAGTGAAACTTTGTCCCTTTCCAGGTCTTTTTTTTTTAACTTTCTGTAAATGAAATCAGTTGTTTTTCCTCTATTTCATACTCCCACCATAATGTATTATTTTACTACAGGCCCAAGGTAAGGGCCAATCAATCATGAACGATATACAACCTTTTCAACTGTGATCCAGAACAACTTTTGTCTAAGTTGATTGTCTCAGTTATTTTTTTATAGTAATAGAAAGTTGACTAACACTTTCCCGAAGAGTTCCAAATATATTATTCCTCATGATGTGCCAACCCAGGAAGGACTGATTTTTATCCCAAAGAGACTTAAAACTCAAAAGTTCAATGGTCTCCCTGAACATAACCAATAGTTAGGATGTCAGATGCAAAGTTTACTTGAAGTAAGGTGAAGTCCTTCTCATAGTAGCCTGTTACATTCCTGTTCATTCAGGAAAAAGGATTTTCCAAGTGCTGGGAGAATCCCCAGGTATCCACTAGTGAATAAGACCAGTGAGACTGTGCCCTGCTTGAAACACAAAGGATACACAGGTAGTGAATTTGTGAAGCACCTGTATGAAAGACACATAATTCAATTGCTTTAAGCATGCTTGAGTCCTCATTTCACAGAAGAAGCCCTTCATCTCATTAGCGGGATTGTGAACAAGTGATGATAAAAAAGATGAGGACTCAGAATGATCTCGGTTTGCCTTGCCAGTGAACCACTCAAAGCCTCAAGCACTTGAAGTCATCGAGACAGTTAACTACTCTTGATTTTACCAATCCTTTGTACTACTGGGATTTCATATCTTTAGACCTGTTGCTTGAATGCTTACTGTCCCAGCTCCAAGCCCAACCAGTTAAGATGAGGGACGAAGAGCAGATAGAGTTCTTTTGTTGTGTTCAAGAGAAGTGCAAGTTCTTATTGTCTTAGAATAGCTGGACTTAAATTCTGACAATGGCCCGAATTTGTTCTGTGAAAGAGTCTGACTCTGTAGCTCAGTCTAGCCTGGCACTCACTCTGTAGCTCATGATGACTTTGACTTGAGGCGATCCCCTTAGTCTCCCAAATGCTGGGATTATAGGCATTAGCCACCACTGTTAGCTTTTAGAAATGCCTTCCTAAGCAACAGAATTGTGATTAATATAGATTAGCATGGGCAACAGTGACTAAAAGCATTTCAGTTATAAAACATCTGGTAAAAATATTTCAGTTATGTACATCCATTCTCCATTCTTTCAGTCACCCTGGTTCTGCAATTTTCTGTCTCTACCTATTCTGGGATCCAGGAGGCTGACCTTTATGGGCTGATATTATTATGTTGTATTTGGCCAATGGAAGTTAGCACAGGGGGTAAAGAAAGGCATGGAGTGAAATGGACACCTGTGTGGTTTTCCTGGTTGAGACAGATGCCATCTTCAGGGTCAGCTATGAGAAAACTTCACCTTTCAGATCAGAAAGTGAGTTCTCTGGGTCCTTAGCCTAACTGTGCCTAGCCATTCCTTGTTGATTTCTTTGAAGTCTGTTCATTCCTTTTAGAGATAATATTTTTAATTCGTCATTTGAGAATTTCACATATACACAAACACATGCACACACAATGTATCATTCACCCCATTCTTACTCTACTCCTCTAACTCCTACTAGATCCTACAGGATCCTCCCTTTATGTATGACTTTTCTCAATAAGTCATTGGATCCAGTTAGTGCTGTTCATATGTGTGTAGGTGTTGGGGCCAGCTACATAGTCATCCTACTAGGGGACATAGCACTAAAGTAAACTGACACTTCCTCCTCTAGCAGCCATCAGATGTCAGTAGCTCCTCAGCTAAGGGCAGTCCCTTCCAAGTCCTCATGTCATTCCTTTCATGACCTCAGCAGTTCTTCAAATACTTGTTCTTTCTTTAATCATGAAAGTAACTGTTTATTTTTCTTATTTATAAACCTTCGAAGTAGACCAACAGTAGACTTTCACTAGAACAGTAGACCAACTGTGACTCTGTTAAACATATTCAGAGACAACTTCAGATTCCCTTCAATGTGCAAGTCTTTTTGTTGCTGTGATAAACTATCTAACCTGAAAGCTAAGAGGTGGAAGATTTGTTTTGGCTCCTCATGTGAGAGGTCTCAGCCCCCAGCTACTGGTCTCTGTGGCTTCTGGGCCTATGGAAGGCAGAACATAATGGCAGAAAATGTATCAGACAAAATGGCTTGTGCTACCATGCAAGGGAGGCAGAGATGGAGAAGTAAATGGGGGATTTGAGGTAAGACCTGTTAACGAAGTTGTTAGGCTTGGTTTGTGACAGTTCTAACAAGGTAGGCTCAGCCGCTTGTCCTCATCAGACTCATTTAGCAGACACTTAATAGTGAGAGCAGAGAAAGAATATTTATTCAATGTGTCACATTGCTAAGAGGAGCAAATAAAGAGGTCCGATGGCTCCCTTATGCCTGGCCTCAAGGTCTTGTCATGAGGTTTCAGTTTTAAAGGAGGGCAAGATAGATGTGCACCTAAGAAGTCAGGGTAGGATTCTACCCACCACTCAGCTAACATTATCTTGGCTTTAGTTTCTTCTGCAAACTGGTCCATCAAGCTGTCAGAACTGTGTGAAATCTCTTTCAGGGAAAAAGTTTCTCTTCCAGTGGGTACCACACTCAGCCTTTTTCTTCTTCCAGCATGAGACTCCTAAGGAAATAACAGTGTTTAGAGCCCCATTGCTACAAAAGTTTGAGCTTAAGGAAGGGCACAGTATGTTCAGGGTACATGCAGACACCTTCCTTAAAGGTTTGCCTCCAGTGAGCTATTCCTAACAACTAGTCTCTGCCTCTCATTTTGGGCCACCACCCATTAATGCCTTCAAATTATGAATCCTTCAACTGATGAATCCATTGGTTAGTTCAGTGCCTTCATGGTCCCATCGGTCCTCGAGAGTCCACCTCTGAACAGCACATAAGGGAACAAGCCTTTAACTTGTGAGCCTTCAAGAGTCACTTCACAGCTGAATCACAACACTTAGAAATGCTGAAGTTGCTGGAGTGATTGTATTGATGTTATGTGTGTGCATTTAAAAACAGCTCTCCTGCATAGAAGTGTCTTCAGAAAACACTTAGAAAGGGCAGTGACCTTTCGAAAGGACATCTTATTAAGGTGCTTTACATTTTTGTCATGTACATAATTTTTTTAATTAAACAATATGTATTATTTATTAATAAGGCCATTCACAGGGACAGGCAGCAAATTGGCCTTTACATTAAACTTTTAATGCTACGTCTGTAATGGACATTCTGAAATGCTATATAAAAACCAATCCTCTCCTTTCTATTTATATTGAGACAGCTTCAGGAGGCTCCAGTATGGCTGTGTATATACAAGGTCCTTTTCTTTGTAAAAGCCTTTTTGACCTAGATTAATAAAACACATTCCTGGCAATGCTGCCATCTCTATTCTAAAGATCTCTTTTCTCAAGTGTCTCAGAATTTCATTGTGTGTGTGTGTGTGTGTGTGTGTGTGTGTGCATTTCAAGTTCATTTTGCTTTCTAAGGAACCCTGAGCTTCATCCCAGTGTCCTTGGTAAAATACACTGAGAACAAACTGGTCATATTCCTTTTTACTTATTTTTTTTCCATTTACTTTCACTGATGGTTACGTAGAGGTCTTCTATTCCATTTCCCCGTGTCTCTCCTTTCCTCTAGCTACCCACACCCACTTCTCTCTTCTTTCTCAGCACCGATGCACTGATGCCAAAACTCTCTAGGTCACATAAGACACTCTCCCTTCTCCAACCGCATATACTTTCTCCTAACCAAAGAACTCCAGAATCTATGAAGGCAAACTTCCCAAATGGAAGGAGAAATGGACAAACCCACAACTACAGTTGGAGATCCTAGCAGCCTGCTCTAAGGAATTGAGAGAACCAGCAAGATCAGGGGAACTGAATGAGCAATGTTGTCAACCAATGGATAATCAATATCACATGTGTGGTGAAAGAGAAGAAAGTCCTTAAATCATCTTTCCTCCTTTGAGAAACAGAGAGAACAAGACTTAGAAGTTAACCTCAAAGAAGAAAGAAGGATAGAGGGGAATCAGTGAAGTTTCAAATATGAATGTCATCATTTAATAAAACTAAAAGGCTGATTCTTTGAAAATATCAGTATGACTGATGTCCCCTTAACAAGATAGGCAAAGAAAAGCAGGCACATCCTTAGCAGCAGGAATGAAGAGTGTCACCATGGACAGCAAAGGATAAGGAGACATTATCTTCAATGCAGTAACTCAGGAGTCTCCAGAAACTGCACACAGTCACACCTATGAAACCAATCCGTAACATTTAGACCCACTCTTCTTTCTTGCTTGCGTTGTCTCTTCCTCATTCTCCTTCTTTCTCTCTTTCTGAGACAGGGTCTTATTCTGTGGCTTGAGGCTGGAGTCACTATTTAGATAAGGCTGATGTTGAACTCACAGAGATTTACCCACCTCTGCCTCCCAAGTGCTAGGATTTAAAGAGTGCAGCATTCTGCCCTGATCGCATAAGACATTTAATATAACTAATATAATTTATACTCAATCATTTTCAGAAAATGGAAAGATAGGAACTACACCTTTCCTGTATTTTGTGACATCAGAATTTATATTGCAGGAAAGAAAATATCTATACCAAAAGAAAAAAGACAGAGCATTTTTTTATGAATAGAGAGAAAACACATCCTCAAAAATTATTAGCTAATACAATCTAACAATTTGTTAAACCCGATTCTACTATGACCATCTGGGATTCATTTGTGATCACAAGCCTATTTCAATATTTAAGGATCTATGCAATCTACCATATTGATTATCTAAACAAAATCCCTGTGAAAATATGTCAATGCAGATAAAGGATTTGACAAATTTCAGTATTCCTTTATTATGAATTCCCTTAGTCTGGTAGAAATGAAAGGGAATTCTTCAATTTAATAATCTACAAAAAGCCACAGACACCACACTTACTGTGTTCTCTTTAAAAAGATGCTTTCTCTTTAGGACTGGGAGGGGAACAAAGATGTTCCTATACCCCTTTCCATTCAGCATCAAACCAATTCTCAGAAATAAGCCAGTCTATCAGAGCCATGAAATACATCATCAGCACAAATAAAATTCACTTTTAGGTATGATCAGTGGAAACTAAAGAACCATGAATTCGATTTTATTTTATTATACCTCTGAGACAGAGCCTTACTATATAGCTCTGGCTGTCCTGGATCTCACTGTGTACACCAAGCTGGTCTTGAACTCACAGAAGATCCACTTGAATACTAGGAATAAAGGCGTGTGCCACCACACTTGGCTCAAAACTTTTAATTACCACCTGTGAAAATTTGTTTATAGTGAAATACTTGGCTGGAAACCTGGCAAGCCACACTTAGCATCTATATGTTGAAAATGACAAAGCATAAACAAAAGAAATCAAGGATAATTTATTGAGATATATACTGTATTCATGGATTGAATGGAGGAGTTGAGGCCCATATAGTTTTCTGTCCCATAATGAAGATGTTGATTTTTCCTAATTGATATTTTGTTTAAATCTAGTTGAAATGCCAGCAGATTTATTTCTTGTAGCTATTCAAGAGTTCATTCCAAACATTATCGTGGGTCGGTACAGGATATAAAAGAGCAAAAGCCAGTTTTTAATTTTTTTTCTACCAGAAACAATTTTGAAAAAGGTAGAAGAATCACTTTGGCTAACTTTAGGATTTACACAAACAAGTTCAGCAATCAAGAGAGTGTGCTAGAGCCACAGAGCTCACATGGGTGAAGAAATAGAAGGGTGTCTAGATATACACATGGATTCCAGCTAGTTTCATATGCTATGGTGGTTTGAATGAGAATGACTCCCATAGGTTCATATGTTTGAACACTTGGTCCCTATTGGTGGAATACTGTGAGAAGAATTAGGAGGTGGGTGTGGCTTTGTTGGAGAATATGTGTCACTGAGGATGGACTATGACATTCAGAGTTCTCTCTCTCTCTCCCCTCTTCCTTCTCTCCCTCTCCACTCCCTGTCTAGTCCTGTGAATCAGGCATAAGCTCTCAGCTACTGCTCCAACTCCACGCCTGCCTACCTGCTGTCATGTTCCCTGGCACGATGGTCATGGACCCTGTGAAACTGCAAGCAAGCCCCCCAGTTAAATTTGCTTTCTTTTATAAGTTTCCTTGGTCATGTGTTTTGTCACAGCTGTAGAAAAGTAACTAAGAAGGATGTAGAAACAACTGTTGGAAGACTATAGTATTTATCAAAGGGCACTGGAAGAAAAAAAATCAAAAATGGAAAATTTTGCTACAAGGGGAAATGTTAGGTTCCACCCCAGTCCTACTGAATTGTAATATCCTTGAGCAGGTATCGCGTAATCTGTGTTTTAAATTCTATTAATTATTTGATGATTTATATACTCATAAAATGTATTTCAATCATATTTATCCCAAAATGTGTGTTTATTTTTAAGATTTTTAAAATTTTTTTTATGTGATGAATGTTTTGCCCGAATATATTTAAGTGTACCATCTGTGTGGCTGGTGCCCACGGAGGTCAGAAGAGGTATTGGATCCCCTGAGTCTGGAGTGATGGATGGTTGTGAGCTACCATGTGGGTGCTGGGAAATGAACTCAGGTCAACAGAGCAAGAAGTGCCATTAACCACCAAGCCATTGTGCCAGGGTGGCGCACCCCTCTGTCCTTCCTGGGTTTCTGCTGCTAGCTAAGGTATGGATACTGCATGCCGGGTTTAGCAACCATCAGTTGGTTAACATTGTGTCTTACTCTTTAAAGTGGGGCCCTGGACAATTTCAGCGTAGTTAATGCTCAAGACACTAGGAGTTCACTTTGCAGTGTCATCTTTGGTCCCAGTTGGTCATAGAAGTTCTACCCTTCCCACTCCTAGCTTAATATAAACATTAGACATTGGAAACACTGTAGTTCCATCCCAGCTCTGTCTATCTCTCACATATAAGCAGATCTTAATTATAAGCCCAGATCAGAAGGGAGAAACTAGAGCACTGACCACTGTTTCCTGTGTGATTTGCTAATGGTTACTGCATTTAACAAGCCGCATTCCTTCCAAATTAGGCGTTCAACCCTAACTTCCTTTCCAAACTGATTCATTACACTCTGGACACTCCTTTTTCTCATTTTTAAATTCCAGTTGTCTCGTGGTGCTTGCCAGCCTGAGCTGAGAACGTCACTGCCTGTTTTAATGTCTCAGTGGGTTTCTATAACACAACTGCAGAAGTTTCTGGAAGCAAAGTCTGTTGCCAGGTGAAGCTTTCCATCTGAAACTTGAATGTGACAAGCTTCCCCATCACTTGGAGTCCTGTTATAATTAAGGGCTGGTGAACCCACTTTCAGTTTGAGTTAGTGAGTGTGTGATGTTTATTCAAACAGCTTGGTTTCAATAAAATGTCTAGATGTATGTTGCCAGCACTTTCCCCATTAACTTTTAAATCCCTGAGTTTCAAGGGAAATCCAGCTCGTATGTTTCTCATCCATTTGCATTTAACTCATCAGAATATTATTTCGCTAGAACAAGTTCTCATCCAAGTTTGGGCAGATAGCTCTTGAGATCTTTGACTGGAGGAGATTTGGTATAAGTCTACAAAACAGGGAGCAAGATGAAGCTTCAGAAGTTGGGCCCTCCTTGGCTTTGTTCCCAAACCTTGCTTTAAATGCCTTATGCTTGAATTTGCAATAGATTACCAGCAGTCTTTCACTATTCCAGGAA
Source organism: Alexandromys fortis (assembly GCF_014885135.2). NCBI lineage: Eukaryota > Metazoa > Chordata > Mammalia > Rodentia > Cricetidae > Alexandromys > Alexandromys fortis. Next base: position 2,084,068 of record NW_026067947.1, read on the forward strand.
AATATGAGCCTTCACTTGGTACCATTGACTCAGTCATGCAGGCAGTATGGAGGGCGAATGCAAGGTCTGAGCATTAAACATGCCATTTAATTGTAGTAAAGAAGATGCTTTATCCCAACCAAGACAATGATCTGTGTGCCTATTTGACACCGAAGCTTGGGAAACAGGGGAGGGGCCCCGTGACTTATTCCCATCCCCTAAAAACCACTCTTAAGGAATCTTAGGCCCTAGAACTATATAAATCAATGTTTCAATTTCTTGAGTCAGATTAGAGTTGAAAATGTGGCATTCTATGCTATTAAGCTAACAACCATGTGGATCTAAGAAACACTTGTGAGCACACTGTGTTAGAGGTAACAGTGTCTAGTCATGAAAACAGGCCCAACTTAATTTAAGTCTTTCAATAAAATGATTTTAACATAGGCATATGTCAAACAGAGACAGGAAGTTCCAAACAACAAAAGCAAGACAACTGAACTCAGGGAAAACTGACAGATATAAGAGGAAGCTACTGTGTACAAGGCTAAAAGATTAAAGAGCTTGGAACTATGGGCTTTGGAAGCTGGAAGACAAGCTTCTACAGGGCTGGAAAGCAGGCTTCTGATGATCAGAGATGCTGTCCAGCTGTTCTCTCTGAGACCTCTACTCCCCTGAAGGCCCTGCTGCCTAAAGCTGGTTCTGTGCTTCTGCAGAAAGTTGTTGCTAGAAATGATTGAATCTTCCAGGGTAGAGAGACCTAATACTAAGAGATAAGGTCCAAACTGGATTTCCTCTGAAACAGTAATTAGCTATTCCTTTCTTTGATGTAGCAAAATAGCTGGACAAAAGCAGCTGAAGGAAGGAAGGAAGGAAGGAAGGAAGGAAGGAAGGAAGGAAGGAAGGAAGGAAGGAAGGAGCATGAGGAAGGAAGGAAGGGTTTGTTTGGTTCACAGTGTGAGGATGTGTTTGTCGTGGTGCAGAGACATGGAAGCAGGAGTATGCAGTGGTTGGACACATTTCACCTATAGTCAGAAAGCAGAGACTAATGAACACTGGTTTTCAGTTTGCTTTGACAAAATTCAGCCAGGAATGGTACTAGCCACATTTAGAGAAGGTCTTGAACAAAAGCCCTGTGTGTAAAGACCCAATCCAGAAGCTTCTTCACACACATGACCATAGCCTTATCTCCAAGACAATTCTAGATTCTGCCAAGTTGAGTCAGTATTGACCATCACAGAGTTGATGGTCATTAATTCTTTCCACGTTCAGAGGTCATATGCCTCCCTCCCTACTCTGTTTCTGTCTCTAATAACTTCATCTTTCTCAACTATGAAATGGGCCCCATTGTCATTGCTGTGTCTGTCTGAATGGTGAAAATAAGCAAGCATGAAGACCTTTGGTAAGTGATGGAGCACGGGATACATTTAAGCATTATATTCCTTCAACACGAAAATTTAAACGAAGAAGAAAATGAAAGGCAAAAGTTGCTTTTACTCCTGCCATCTATTGAAGTAAATGATTTCTTCTTTCATGTAATCAGTTTTATTTCCTACCATTATTTCTATTTTAAACTCAGAGCACTAGAATTTTCCTCTTAGCACATGCAAGTCAACCGTCTCTCTTCTAAAATAGATCGTGATTTTTAAACACTAGGTTATTTTTTTTTATGAAATAAGTTTACGGAGGAAGGAAGCAATTTTAAATAAAATAAGATTATTAAAAATAGGGCTAAGGATGTTTTACAGCTGTATGTAGTGGCATTAAAAGGAAAAGCTTAGCCATGTTTATAAAATTGTAAACAGAAATAAAAATCCATGTTGCTTTTGACTTTTTCCTAATTATATTGCATTCATGCAGGTTCAAGTGATAATGTTTATAAAGTATGATATAATTATGGGACCTGATACAGATGCATGTTTATACTTCAGATATAAAATTATTTCTGTATTGAAACTGAGTGTTTACTTTGGAACATTTAATATTGTTTTAATTAATTAAGTTAATAGAGGTAAGTGTTATCCAACAATTGAAAGGGAGGATTTAAAGACCTCAAGTGTATGGTTCTGGGTACTGACCATCCCCAAAAGTCTGGATAGGTTGTATTCTCTCAGTAACAAAATGCCATGTTGAGTCCTTTTCATTTGGGTATTTGTATTTAGTAAAGCAATGCACAAATTCAATGAAAATCTATTACCCGTAGAACTCATTTCTAACTCTCACCTAATCAGAATCGACAAATTCTCCTGAATTTTTCTACCAGGCAATTTTCATAATTTTTACCCCCCCCCTCTTTTTGCTTCATCAAAACATACAGAACTGGTATGGAGTCCTTTGTAGCCCCCAAGGTGTTTTACTCTCTACCCCGCCTCTGTCACCATCACTAAAAGTGGGTGGCAATAGACTGTTTCCCCCTTGGGATATTGTTAGAATAGGCTGCCTTTATGTGTATTATTTTCTTAGTCAATGAGCTTTGGAAGACAAAAAGCTATCAGTCTGCTACCCAGTGGTTTGCTTTCCCACAAAAAATACCCTTAGGGGAACCACAGTGACTGGTAGAGGAGAAGGTATCGCTTCGTGTTTCGGCTTCTTCCCATGAAAATGAATTGGAAAGGTAGAACTGTTGTCACACAGGGCATTCCAAGGGGAGCCCCACAATCAATTGGAAAAGGGAAATGTGAATTCGCAATAGCTATTTGGTCTTCCCACTCCAGTGGCAGAAAATGTTAAAATTGTGTCTGGTCGGACGCATTCAGAGTCACAATTGAATTTCACTCCAAGTGTCTCACACAGTGCGTAAATGAATGCGGAGCCGGCCTTCCAACGGCCCTTTAATGAATCTCAAGGACTCACACAGCCAACACATTGTCCCTAGAAGGTGTATTTTTTTCTAGGGACAATAGAATGTATATATGTGTGACACACACATATATATCTATTTTCTCCCAAGGAAATGGTCCCAAAGTGAGGAACATTATTCTTTCGTTGTAAGTGCCCTTGGGATGTCAATGGGGTATTTTCCAATCTTCACCCTCAAGTTACTTTAAAAAAAAAAAAAGACTTTGCAAAGTCAAGAACTATTCTTAATATGGCTGCACTGACAGTGTATAAGGTTTGCAAAAGCTGTCATTGTCAATCAAATGTCAAGTCTATAGCAACTTTGAAATGTCAGTCAGAGTTTACCTATTAATGCACAGGATTTTCCACTCGAGGGGGGCTCTGCAAGTTTCAGTGTTTTCTGCTGCCTCCATTCACTACCATGGGTAACACGGGTACATGTTTTGTGGGTTAGCTTCTCAACACCTGTCAAAAGTGAGGTAGGGTCATAAATTAAAAGAGATATATGTATATAATCTGAGGACATAAAGAGAAGATCTCAAGGTGACTTTTATACATTGAATACTATCTTTGGATTAGGGAATACCACATTTAAATGTATTTCATGTTCATATAGTTCTATAATATTTAGACATTTCTATATTGCGGAAATATGTCTAATATAAACGATGTGATTTGAACATTTCAAGCATGCAAGACAGTAGCATTAAGTACTTTCAACTTATGTGACCATCGCTACCATCTGTCTTTGAAGTTTCCTCTTGCCAAACTGAAAGTTGGCCTCAGGATGCCCTGATTGGATGTGGGTTGAGTATATTCTGAGATGACATGTATATTATGGGATTGGCAGGCCTAATGCTAGGTGGAGCCTAGTTGGAGGTTATTATGTTATTGAGGGCACAGTCTGTGGCAATGAAGACTCAGAAGAAGTACGTGAGAAAGTTACTATAAGCCACACAACTCTGGCCAATGCTCCATCCCCAGCCTCTTTGGGTATCTGTGTGACTTCTCTCTCTTGCATGCCCCTCTGTGATTACCATGCCATTCACTGTGTGGCTCTTTCCAAAACCTTGGCCTGTTGTTGGACTGTCAGCTTTTAAAACTCTGAGGGGGGAGAGAGAGAGAGAAAGAGAAAGAGAGAGAGAGAGAGAGAGAGAGAGAGAGAGAGAGAGAGAGAGAGAGAGAGAGAGAGTCTATGTGTCTATGCATATGCGTGTGTGTATGTCAGAGGATAACCTTGAGCATCAGTTCTTGTTCCCATTGTGCTCAAGGCAGAACCTGTCTTGTCCACTGCAGTCTGTGCCAGGGTAGGTCTCCTTTGAGCTTTTGGAGATTCTCCCATCTCCCAGGAGGGCTCCCCTGGGATTACGTGTATATGATTCTCCCCTCTTATGAATGTGAGTATGGGGTCTGAACTCAGGGGGTCAGGCTTGCACAACAAGTACTTTAATCTCAGAGACATTTCTCCACCCAGACTCAGGTATTTAATATAGTATAGAAAAAGAAAGCTGCAGTTATTCATTTTGAATTGAACTCTTCTAGGTGTCTTACATAAACAAAACCATGAAATATTTGCTATTTTGTATGATTTCTTTCACTTAGCATAATAATGTCTTAGGTTTGTATTTTTTTAAAAATTTTTTTTATTTGATATCTTATCTTAGTACTAAAGGCCAAAGCATCTGTAATACCAAACTCTTTTGGAAACTGCCTTCCATTTTAGAGTAGCTGTAAGGGCAGAGATCTAGAGCAGAAACATATATTGATTCCTGCAAATAAATCACTGCTCTACATGGTCATGTAGTTGTAAGCACTTCTATAATAATAGTAGTGCATGTGGTGGGTAAGATGCTTTATGCTGCGAACATTCATGTAATTAAGTCTCACAGTATTCATGTACAGGGAGCCTGTTGTTTTCCTTTTTAGTAAAGGGTAAACCAAGGAGGCAGGGGAAGATCAGTTAGAGACATAGCTAAGTTTGGTTCCAAGACACGATGCACTTCGTTTCTGCATTCTGTTGTCTTTCTCATCACTGAGGGGCTGAATCTAAACTGGGCAGAGCTAGATGTTCAATATTTCTCAAAGCATTGCCAGCGTGCACTCAAGATAAGAACTCGAGGCCGGAATACAGGGAATCCAGAGTTAATGACTTTGCACATCAATCTTCATATATAGCTTTGGCTTTTGACTGGCCATGGAGGACACAGGAAAAAAAATCAAAGGAATTCTAAAAGCAGAGCTTGTTGTGAGGAGGTTAGTTTGCTAAACTTCTTGATTGCTGGTTATTTTGTGGAAACTTCTTGAGAGTTGTTTTGGCCCTGTTGACTTTGACTTTCCCCTCGAGTCCATGGAGAAGGAGCACCCTAAGCAGAAATATGAAAATCTAAGTGTCAGCGAAGAAAATGCTAAAGCTGGCATGAACCACAAGAGTATTTTTAGGGTAGTCGGGCTAAGTATGGATGGCATGGCCTAATAAAACAAACTAATAAAACTCCACATTAATTTTAAAAAGTTCATGTATTTTCATCTTTTATGGTTAAATCAATTCTGATCAATAACTTATTTATATTAGCTTTTTTCCCCTGCCAAAACACTACAGTACATATAATAGCTTACAACCTCAAATGATCACAGATCCAGACCTCATGTTCTGCATTAATAAAATATGGCATTTCAGGGGTCTGTAAGGGACTTTCAGCATTGGCATCATGACCCTGGGGTTGGGTTTGTTCCTACTGAGAATAAAAAGCCCTATGCTGATGTAGAAGTGCAGGGCAGCCTAAGGGCTGGAGAAAGGAGCGTTGTCAGAAGTTAATGTTAGCACATTAGAATTGGGCCATAATGGGAGATGGAAGCCTCATCCTTCTTCTTGTAGAGACAGGCACCAGCAATCTGTCTTTTGCCTCTGTCACCCTAATTTAGGTCATTCCTATTGTGAGCCTTCTCAAATAGTACCTGTCTGGGTCTACAATTTATGTTAAAGAAGCATTAATGCAAGCTCTTAATAAAATGAAGAACTTCACAGTGTGGTGTTATCTGGGGATGATATATCTTAGAGCCTCAGACATGTTTAATTAGGTTTGCAAGAGTCAAATTGACTTTGGCAGTAATGAAGCTTTCTTTCTCTCCCTTCCTCTCATATTCTGCTATCATAACTTAGAAGGTGGTCAAGAAATATCTTTTCAGTTTGGGTATCTTTGTAAATTATCTTCTCTTTTTCTCTGTTCTGGAGAAAAAACTAATCTGTCTTAAAAATCCAGTTCTTACTGAGGATAAGCAGAAAAGAAGAGCTGATCAAGAGAGACACAGTGTGGCCAATAACAAAACCGAGGTGCTGAACTCTCAAATATTGAGTGTGCATCTTTTGGAAACATTTAGTGAGTATTTAATAAGTGTTTACATTGGAGCAGCAACCTAGGGTTTTATAATTTTTACTACTCTCACTTTAATTTTACAGGAAACTTTGATTTTGACTTTAGCATATGAACAATTTGGTCAACATTTTAAGTATCAGGAGCTAGCACTCAAAACAAAACTTCTGTCCCCAGTGACTGTCTCCTAAGCAAAAGATCTAAGTCCCAGTGAGAGAAGCCCTTCCCTATGTGATGACTGAAGCAAAAGGCAAAATCAGCTAACCTGGGCTGCATTTGAAAGTCATGGGCTCAAACAGGCTTTGTTTGTACTAGTACTACCCATGCATTCTGCTAGGACTACCCCTTTAGAACCCTGGAAGAAATGAAAGCTCACACTGGTGATTCTGGACCTAATCCCAAATTACTGACGTATTTTCTTAATTGCAGAGTCATTCATTTACTTCTTTAGTCTGAAATTTTTATTTGGATTATGTGTATATGTATATGGGTATGTGCACATGAATGCAGGTGCCCACAGTATCCACAAGAGGGTGTCAACTTCTTTAGAACTGGAGTTACAGGCAGTTAGTTGCCTGATGTGGGTGCTGGGGACTGAACTTGGGTTCTCTGCAAGAGTAGTATGTAGTCTTAACCACAGAGCCATCTCTCTAGCCCTGACTTTTCCATTCTCTTAATAAATCTTTGAAATCAGGCATTTTGAGCCTAATGCATCTTTGAGAGACTCTCATCCCCAGTTAGTCATGCACACAGTGATAAAACCAGGGAAAAAGCCAGTAGTCTTAATTCATCTAGGACAACCATGGGCTTTTCATTGAAATTTTCAATAACTGGTATTTAATAGAGACAATACTGAAGAATGAAGGAGAAGAAGGAAAATTTCCATCCAAAATGACAGAAAGGGGAATGATGTAGGCTGTTATCTATTGTAATGAATAAAGAAAAGAGAAGGGGGCAATTTAGAAGTCATATGAAGAATAAAAACCTTAGCAAGAATGGTTATTTCCTTTTATAAAGACAGGTCTCTGGGTTGAAATTTGGATGTCTAAACTTTGGAAAATGTCTGATGTTTTCATTTGGAAGAATTATGGGAGCTAAAAGAAGAATTTTTTTAGTGTAGTCTTCTATTTTAAGGAGTAGAGAATTGCTAAGTTGTCACTTGCGGGAAGACGGCAGTTGTCCATTGCCTCATTCACAAAAGCTCTAGTGAGCATTTCATGATAAGTTGGGAGTTCAAGAACAAATGTACAGGTTCCTTCATCACTTACACATTTGACACACTTACACTAACTTTCCTGATCTCTCCTGTCAGTGCTTTGGGGCTCAGGCACAGCTTCTAGCTGTTATCAGCAACCTGAAGCAATCCTCTTGATTTTTAGGGACCGTGACTCAGGCCAATTCATGATTTACAGCAGAGAAGAATTTTAAGGCTAGCTAATTTATGGAGCAGAGTTAGGGGAAAGTAAAGATATTTTAATATAGGGTTAAGCATGAGGACTGATATAAAAAGAGGCACTCAGAAGGAAGTGTGTAGGTGTGGGTTTCTCATGAGCGAGTCACAATTCATTGCTTTCATGATACTCTTGTTTAAAGTATTGGGGTTTGGAGTTAGTATCTTTGAATTGTTGCTAAATTAGATCCTCACTGGTTCTTGAGGAACATCTGACAGGACTGTGACTGGTGAAAAAAAAAAGAAGGCCACAGAGATACAAGAATGTTGAAGGAGGCCGCTTGTTGGTTCCCAGCTGCTCTGCAGTTCAGACCCAAAATAATGACACAGAAACTATATTATTTAAATCACTGCTTGGCCCATTAGCTCTAGCTTCTTATTGGCTAACATTTAGATCTTAATTTAACTCATTTCTAGTAATCTGTGTATCACCACATGGCTGTGCCTTACAGATGTTCCCAGCATCTGTCTCTGGTGGGGCTACATTGCTTCTTCTCTCTGCCTCCTTTCTCTTAGCATTCAGTTTAGTTTTCCTCACCTACCTAAGTTCTACCCTATCAACAGGCCAGGTCAGTTTCACCAGTGGTATTCACAGCATAAAAAAAAAGGAATACCACATCATAGGAAGATGAAACAACTATAGGGTAAACAAGATTAGAGGCTAGGGAGATATCTAAAAGAAAGAACAAGGATCTTCCTCAAGTCATAAAACTTCAGGCCTTAAACCCATGGCATTATGATTTCAACATAAAACATCTCTCTGTACAGAATAGCAACTTTACCTACACCTACTTTACTGCAAATGTTGTTTGTTATGGTGGAAATTTTGTTATTCAGTTGGTGGAAGGTTTTCCTTGGTCTGAAGTGAGGCAATCTTTTCCTTCCTATAGTTTCTCTACCATGCCTCCTTCCTGCTGAGCCATTTATACTTTCTAGAGGACAAAGTAGTAGATGCGTGTTTCATTCACTAGTGACCAAAGATCTAACAAATGCTTTACAAATATTTTAAATGTATTTTTGACCTTCCCATTTTCTGAAACATTTTCATGTATTTTTGCATGATCATAGATTGTTGCCTGAAGAAAAGATAAAACCTTGAGTATTTAATGTAATGAGGGGACAGCAAATAATTGTGAAATCACTGACCAGTCTGGTGCCTGAAATGACAGGGAAGAAGGGTTTGGAAGCTCCATCTTAGCGGATAAGAGCAGTGTCCCATGAATTGATGTCTATCTGGTCTCAGGTGGGTGGGATTGTGAATCAAAATACATACCAAGGAATGCATTCCTTAGCTGGAACAGAGAGATGGAGACCTTTAGGTGAAGAGAATGACCATATATGGAAGAGAGAATCACTAGAGGTAATAAGTGAACCAAAACTGGGAGCAGAAGTCCTTGTAGAAAATCTTGGAAGTGATTTGGCAATGTGGAAAGCTGTTGTCATCACCCCTGACCCCATACTTTTGGCCTGACATGGGGGGTCAACCTTTGTGTGCTCTCTTTTCTTTATTGCATTATTGTGCATGTGTATGTGTGTGTGTGTGTGTATGTGTGTGTGTAAAAGAGAGAAAGAAAGAGAGAGGGAAAGGAGGGAGGGAGAGAGCAAGAGAGAATAAGGGTATGGAATGGCATGGGTGTGTGATGTTAGAGGACACCTTAGGGGAGTAGGTTCTCTTCTTCTCCCACATAGGTCCAGAGATTGAATTCCTGTCATCACACTTGGTGACAGGTACTTTTACCCACTGAGCCCTCTCGCTGACCCATGTCCTCTTCTCTTTAACTCTAATGATGATCGTGCACTGTAAATTAGCTCCATATCCTATATAGAGATAAAAAAATCTCAGAGAGGTAAAAATAACTTATTCGCATCATAGAGCGGTTAAGTGGAGATGTCACACGACAGCCTTACTGAATTCAGGGCCATGTATGTCATTCGTACATCCTCACAGTGCTTGTGTCCAGGGTAAGGTAAAATCAGATTTTGTATTTTTAAAACTTTAAAACATTTAACCTATTTTAAAAACTGATATGTACATCCAATCTTGAATAAAATGATTGCCATGAAAACTCTAAAATCATGAGGAGAGTTAAAATTTGAACCTTTAAGTGGTTTCGTATAGATACAATGACTAGATTTTTTTTCATTTATGAAGGAAGTCAGCAGCAACAACAACAAAAAAGGCAGTCACATTCTGTTTGAACCAACAATTGACCAAAAATGTCCTGCTAGAAAGTTTAAAAAGACTGCATTGAATTTACAGATGACATTTGCAATATCACCAACTTCCTAGTTCTGCAATATTACAATCCATGAGCAGGACACATCTTTGTATTTATTTGAATCATTTTTGTTCTCAGGAATATTTGTACATTTAAGTGAACATATCTAGGGTGGGTTAAATTTATTCCTAAAGATTTTATGTTTCTGGTGTTATTATGATAGGCAGTTTTAATTTTGTTTTGGGATCTTTGGGTACTTGTGTTAAGAATACAGTTGGTTTTGTAATAGGCCTTCAGTCCTGTGACCTTCCAGCCTCTGTTTATTCTGGCTTGTTGTCCTTATGAATTGTCCCATGTTGTCTCACCCCATCTGCAGATAACGGCAGTTCTGATTCTCTGCAGGTCATTTTTTTTTTTTTACTCTGTTTCCCTTACTTAGTTATATGGGCTAAGCCTCCCCATCCCTGTCTTGGAGGACATTCTTAGTTCTTACATCATCAAAGGGACATTCTCTGTAGGTTAATCATGGATGTCATTGCTGCATTCAGCAGTTCCACAGCATCAGCTCTCCCTTTGCCTTGGGCTTTGTTTCCTTCTCCTCCTCCATATTCTTAACATAAAGGATCAGGTAATTTCTTTAGACTTTTCACCTTGTCATTTGAAATAATTTCCCTCCAAGGATGGTTTTATCTGAAAATCACACATACTAGTATGTTGCATCATCATTTTACTCTGCACTTCTGCACATAATTTATCTTCAAGTATGAGTTATTTATAAATATATTGTTTAGTTTCTATGTATTTCTAACCTGCATAATTTTATTCTGTGTTTCAGTTTAGTTAGGTTTTTAACAGAATGCATAGTTTGTATAAACTTATTTCATTCAAGTTTTTAAGCTGTGTGACATGGTCTAGTGCCCTGATAAATATGGTGACTGTCCCATGCATATTTGGAACAAACATATACTGTGCTGTATTTGGGTGATATTTAAGATATGTCTCACTGATAGCGTTGGTTAGTAGTGTGATTCAAATTTGGGGAACGAGATTAGCTACTTTGTCATTATGAAATGCCTTCTTTGCCTCTCTAAATAATATTAGTATTGAAAAATATTTTAAAATTTATTTTGTCTAATATTTATATAGCTTGTTTAATTCTTTATTAAATTATATCTCACATGGTTTTAGCTACTTCCATCTTTGTGACTTAGTCATATCTTTGAATCTAAAATATTTCCACAGGTAGAACTTAATTATATCTGGTTTTATAATCCAGCCTATCTTTTAGATTTACTTATTTTCTTGTAGGTGTATGGATGCTTTGTCTGCATGTATGCACATCTGTGAACAGTATATGTATGTGTGTCTGGTGCTCAGGGAAGTCAGATCTCCTGGAATAGGAGTTTTAGAACTGTACAAGCCACGGTGTAACTTCTGAGACTCAAGCCTGAGTCCTGTGGAAGAGCAGCCAGTGCTCTTAACTGTTGCATCATCTCACCACCATGACCGTTTTAAGTCTAGATGTCTCCTTCGTGGTTAATGGAGCTTTGGACATGGTGGGATGTACTTCTTCTGTTTGGCTGTTTGCGCCTGACGTATCTCACGCCGTCTTTGCTCTTGTCTCTTCAATGCTGAGCTGTCTTTTGTGTTTGGAGTGTTTTTACTATAAAATTCAGGTTACTTTTTTCTTTTAGTCTTTATATGTTTTCTCCTTATCTCAATGATTACTCTGGGGATTACAAGACGGATCTCAATTTTAAATCGTCTCACTTAGATGATCCACAAGCTCAAGCCTGCCTGCATATAGAAGATTTGCTCCGGCATCTGCCTTCTTTTGCACTGGAACGTCTTATGAACTCGACTAAGCATTGCAAGATTTTGAATATCAGATTGCATTTTGAATTTAATCTATAGAATCTGAGAATGCAATTTAGGGAGCCCAAGCAAAGGAGGAAAGAATGATAATGAAAAGTGGATTGAGAAGGGTTGACCCCGTCGTGGCACGAGGGAGCAATTAGGATGGCACTAGGGTGAGGACAGTAGGTGCAAAAGGAAGGAAGGCAGTGACGGCAAAGCAGTAACTTCAGTTTCACAGACATTCCCCAGCTGAAGCTGGCGTTGTGTTGGGGAAAAGTATGAACACTGCCTCAAGATTTTTCGGACTTAAAGTTTCTAAGGTACAAATCATGAGGTTTACGTGGAAATAGATTTCATGGCTCATAGCAAAACTGTGAAGGTTCCAAAAGCATTAGCTTTGTACTTCGTCAACACATGGACTCTATCTTTAGGGAAGATTTCTGGGGGTGGGGGTGGGGTTCTGCCAAAGTGATTTTCTTAAAGAAATTGATTTCTGGAGGCACTGATGTGTCCACTCCGCAGTGTCTGTGCTAACTGATTCTAAAAGTTCACGAAAGCTTCTTTTTAAGTATTACAAATGCACACACTGTTACGTGAGGGGCAATAAGCCATGAACATCTGAGATTCCGACAGAGACGGTGGGGAGCTCGCACTATTCTGCCTCTGACCACCTCTCATTTTCAGTACGCTGGCCCATTCTTCTCGGCTTCTTTGTCTGACGCTCAGTAATAAAGGCAGTGGCGCTTATCTCCAGGTGAGCTGATGTGCAAAGATCTCCTTGCTCACTGCTGGGGAGAATGCAGTCATTCCGAAGTAGATAACAAGAAGTGAGCCATTGTCTCCCCTTCTGACACCTTAAGGGACTTAGTGAGGTGAATTATTTAACGATCTCGTGGCTGTTTCTGACTGGATCATTTGAAGGCGAGCTGGTTCTGAAAAGTCTTCCACTGCTTCTCTGGAAAGGGGAGCTTGACCCACTAAGCCAGTGGTTCTCAACCTGTGAGTCATGAGTTTTTTAGTAGTCAAATGACCTTTTCAAGGGGGATGCCTAAGACCATGGGGCACAGATATTTACATTACAATTCATAACAGCAGCAAGATCACAGTTATGAAGCAGCAACAGAAATATTGTATGGCTGGGGTCAACACAACATGAGGAACTGTGTTAAACGGTCACAGCATCCAGAAGGTTGAAAAACCACGGCACCAGTCTGGCATTTACCCCTTTGCTCCCAGGAATTATCTAGACACAGACTGGGTTTGTAAATTAAGAGATGGCGCATAGCACTATATGCCCAGGTACAGAAGTCAAGTTCCCTCGATATCACCCTCTGAATCAAGCATGCTTCTGAGTGTCTCTGTGGGTCTATTTCCAGATATATAAAACTGTCCAGTAGTATATTTTACCACAAAGGGTTAAGTGACATCTCAGAAGAGTGTATGGAGCAAAGCGAGGTCTAAGTACATCATGTTATTGTTATTGTTCTCTTGCTGTTTTGAGCTTCCTTTCAAAAGTCCCCTTTCAGCAGCGCCTGGAGCAATATAAAAAAGAAGTTTCTGTTGCATGTTAGCCACACAGTTCATGGCATTTTGTTATAGGAGCTGGAAGGGAATGTAGGAATGTAAGAAGAGGTGTAGGAAGCTGTCTTCCAGAAACTTTATGGGAAAAAGTCAGGATGATTGATCAGGGTCTGAAATTGCTCTGCCATGAAGAAAGTGATGATGTCTCCATGTCTGTACTTGGAGAATACTTGCTCATTTCAATTGCCGTTTTCCCCGGAGCTAATGTTATAGACATGCTATATGTAGCACGTCATGTTCTCAAGGTGTCTAACCTGCTTTAAACACCAATACCTCCTCTATGCTGTCAGATTTGGAAATGGTTAGTTTTATTTAGAATCGAGACTGCGTACTTGCTTTATCAGGTGGATTTCTCTAAAGGCACAGAACCTATCGAATGCTATCTTGTAACATTATTAGATTGTCTCATATGGTAGGGTCTCCCAATTGTCCTCTGCTTGCTCAAGAGGCTGAGAACCTGGTCCAGACAGCTAGCTAACCTCAGTCCAGCCAGCTAGATAAACTCAGCAGTCCAACCTGCTGCTGAAGGCCTTGAAATTACTAGGATTACTGGATGGTTTCTTCAGTCCTGTTGAGAGGCTGAGGCAGCTGGAATCTGATGACAGTGGAGCGTGGTGGCAGTGGCAGATGCACCGTTGATAAACTCACTCACCAGTAACAAGTCAAACGTGACAGATGAAGCATTGCCTTTTCCTGGACCACTTTAGAGCTGGGCCACCTACTGGAAGTTTCTGTCATTTCTGAGAGGGGGTCATTTCCCCTTTAGTTAATCCGTTATGGCAATGTCAGACCCACTTAAAAGCAAATCTCCCAGTTGGACCCAGTTCCCATTAAGTTGACAATCAAGATTATAGCTATTATACCCAACCAGAATAAACATTCAGTACATCTGAATCACACAAGTCCAGAGTTTGTATGTGAACCAGCTCAGTGAGTGTTTCACCCTTACGCTTTAGGAGAAAGACTATCGGAAGTCGGCATAGCAGAAGATCTTGTACAGAATTCTAGCCATGATCCTTTCTGGTTAGTTTTTAATCTGTCTTTATCATCTTCATCAGTGCTGTTCAATATAGCACCGGCCCGTAGTGAGTTATAAGTTCAATATAAACCTGTCTATTGGATACATTAAAAATGAGGTAAAATTAGTTTCAACAGTATACTTTATTTAATTCATATATCTAAAATATCATGCCTAATCAGCATAAATGTTTTTCAATAATTAGTTTTCGAAATTAGGTGCAAATTTTATTCTTATGGAATTTCTAAATTAGTACTTGCTATATTTTATGTGTTTGGAAGTCACCTTTAGCTAGTGGCTACCCATTAGGAAGTGCAGTTTTATATATTCCTAAACTATACTTAGCTAACTAATATTAAGTAACCAGGTTAATAGTGAAACAAATGTTTTGTTATCTGCTGTATAATAATGTACCCATTGTACAGCACATACAGTCAGTGATTTTTATGTTTAAATATTGAACAGGATTATAAGGGTTCATAGTAGGCATCTTTCTGATGAAATGTAAGTTAATAAAAGCATAGTAAAAACATGACCATTAAATAAAAACATAGTAAAAACATGGCCATGCTGAGATACAGTGCTTCCCCCAAAGCAGCAGATTTGGGGTTTTCACAGCTAGGGGTTTAGTGAACCCCAGTGTGTAGTATTCTGCGGCGATGTGTTTGAGAAGATGCCAGAGAGACAGAGACCATATGTCCAGAGTGAGTGCTCCTCTCGGTTTCCACGTAGGAGTTTCTGATTTTCATCCATGGGGAGATCTGCATCTCGCGACTTTGGCCAACTGAATGCATCAGCTTTCCTGTCAACATAACGAGTGTTAGGGGGACAAATGAAATTCATAGACTCCGATGATAACCAACTCTGATAGTATTATGGCACTTCAGCTGCTAAAACTTTCATGACTGCGGGCTGCGCCAACGATGCCTACAGAGATACGCTGCGCTCTGAAAGAAGCCTATGGTCACCCCCGTTGATGCTGATGTCATCCTCATCACTGAATCGGAACAGCTTATAATGATAGCTGCTAAAGTATTGATTTTGAACTCCATCTAGATATGAAGCAGACGATAGTTTTAAATCTTGAATAGCTACTAGCACGGCAACAATGCCTCCTTCACAGGAGCAATTTTAAGGGGAAAAAAAAGATAAAGTGTTTCTGCGATTCAAGATGCTCTCTGGGAAGGATATAAGCGTTTTGGATTGAGGCCTCTTTCAGGATCTCGAGTAGAGCATGAGTTGGGATACTTGAACAGTTTAAAGGCACATGTGGGAGGAATGGGAAGCGAGGGTGACCAGGGAAAACTGTATGGCATTCCCAAATAATACGAATATTATGTTGGGGAAAAATAGAGAAAAAGGCTCATTTATGATGCGGATGAGTGACCTTATACCAATTAGGGATTCTCTCCTAATGGCTACGGGGCTAACTAAGGGCATGTTTGGCGCTAGGACAACGAAGGGAAGCTGAGGTGACAAGTAAGACTCACCTTTCATTCACTTCATTTAGCAAAACAACTTGTAACTGAACTCATAACCTATGATGCCCTGGCCAGGAGCAAGGGGCACCTTCTAGAGAAACCAGCCCACAGAGTGGAGTCTCCCAGGAAGGCAGATCAGGGTGAGTTTTCAATGAAAGCTAGCCCTGACTTTGCCACTGAGAGTGGAGGTGGAGTAGGTAAGGAAGGCTACACAAGAGATTAGCTCTGTGAAATATGGGGCCATCAGTAGATCCTAAAAGAACCCAAGCTCCTAAGATCAATGAATATAGATAAGAATGCTGTTAGACTCAGCATTGAGAGCCAACCTCAGCACTAATGTTGGCCTATCAATACTCACTTACAGCCCTCCTTTTCTAACATTAGGCTTCAGCGAGGGTTCTAAACAGATGGGTTTATTTCCGCTTGCCCACCAATTTTTTAGCACACACCCTGTTTGTTATGTTTATAGCAATCTTAATTTCTTATACTGCTCTTAAAGGGGCCTTGGGTTTCAGTTTACCAAGAAGTGATGCAGTGCACGCTTACATGTTTGTGGATGCTTGGCTCGCTTTCTCCAGCTGTTTTCTGGGTTTGCTCATTTCCATACAGTTCCACATCTGTGTGTTTGTGGGTGTTTATGCTAATCACAGAAATATGATGGAAATAAGGTTCTACTTTCTTGAAAGAGATCCATATTTATTTGGGTAGAAAGACCCATATCACAAGTAAAATACACAAGTAAAACCCCTCTCGTGGAAAGTGGTTTTGCACACATGTGTTTTAATGTCACAAATCTGGTAGAGATAGAAAAAAAGAGCAATTTTGGATAAAGTTTGCGTTTGCTTACATTGATACCTATGAATAATCTTTCAAGGCATAAAATCCTTCTCAGTTTGAAGATGGAAAATATCATTTGAAAAAGCTTAAAATAAACTTCGATATCAAATCCACTATGAAGTCATTGAGTGAAGGCTATTCAGGCACAGTTTTCTGGCTATCAAAAAAATAAAAATAAAAACCATGTTTTATGCAAGGAGAATTTATGGCTTTTGCTTCAAAACATTGCGGATCTTAGGAAAATGTTTGTCTTTCTCATTTGGTATGATTTAGAGAAATATTTCTTTAGCATCTCCTTTTCATATTGTGTAATTCACACGAGAGACATGTCTATGAAATATTTACTCATGGTTTTCATTTGAAGGGAACTAGCTGGTTGCCGCAACTACGGCAGAAAGCTTTGTGGCAGAGATTCCTTGCTTTCAAAAGAAAATTGAAGTTAAATAAAAAAGATTTCAAGGCAAGCCCAGAGAGGTCTTTCCTTTGCAAGAGGTAATTGATTTGCTCCCCCAAACAGTCTTCTAGAATTTTCGGTAGACAATGCTCTAACCTTGTCAGGAGAGGATAATAAATTTAGAGTTAGACCGTTTTGGAAGGAAGGATTTAAAATGAACTGCATTTTATAGGAACAGAGCACCAAGGGTCTGTTGTTAGTTTATAGAGCCTTGATTAGATAGGTTATTGATTTTGGCTGCTGGTGATATAGTTCATGTTCAGAAGGTATCAAACTCATGCTGAACAAAATAGAAGCAAGCACTTGGGAAGAAAGAGAGAGCGTAGTAAGACACTAGCTAGCAATCTAGCTGTAATTCTTCCAATGGAATGGGCAGCTGTGCCTTACTGCCTTTAGCCCTCTGGAAGCAGTTATGTGTATTAAATACTGGAATAACTTGATATTTTAAAAGCTTATATGCTCATCCAAGTAAAATGGTTTTAGAAGACTACCGGGAGTTTCATGATTTTATAGTTAAATCAATACCCAGATTTATGCCTTTTGGACAGAGAAACTTGAATTTAATTGAGAAAATGGATCTAATGAGGATAGACATATTTTGTGCAGATGTAGGGGAGTCTTTTCTTTTCTTTTTTTCCCGCTTATTATCTGAATAAAAAAAAAAGGAAACAGGTACTCTTTATTTAAAGATGAATTGAGCTTTACAGGAAATAAGACAAGTGTCCAGAAACTTTCAAAGATTTGTGACATCGCAGAGATATTTCTGAATATCTGAACTCTGGCATAACCATTTTCTTTCTCTTTGAAATTCTGGAATTTAAAATTCATCAATTATACAGAAAAGCACATAATATTTTACTCTACCCTGCACAATTAATGGCCATATGCTATTAAACTGGCAACCAGACTTTCAGAATAACAGTTTTTAGCAGAGTCCCTGGCTGTCTGAGTTCCCTTTTTATTTTTCTGTATTTTATGGATCTTCATGTAGAAATTTGTGTTTTATTCACTTAAATCATATTTTTCGACAAAGGGAAATTATGAAGGGTGCCATTAATTATTTTTTTTTGTGGACAGAAATAAATAAAAATTCTCTGGATCTTATGGTCTGCACTGCCAGAAGTCCTAGCATGTTCCAAATGGAAGAATCCTCATGAGAAAACCTAGGAAATACAGACATGTTTGGGGGATCTGCGATTTATTTTCTACTCACCCCAATTTTTCACAGTCTTTGACCACATTTTGCTTTAGGAAGGATTCTGATAAATGTTTCACACACACACACAAATTTAATTTCATGGAGATTCTGCCTGTGTAATAGCTGCACGATTAGACCTTGAAATGCAAGGAAACAAATTGAGCTTCTAGAAACATATGGACTCGAGCAACCGTAAGAAAAATCATCGGAGGGCAGAATTTGGCTCTGTGGTATTTTTATGCAATGAAAGTTCCAGAAATAACTGACTGCTTTCCTGCTGTCCTGAAAACATACCATTTTACTTTTTCTAATCATTTTTTCCACGTTAGGTTTTCTCTCTGCTCTCTTTCTCACAAATTAAGATTTCCATTCTGTCTAGACAACCTATGGATGTCAAAATTTTGTGAGGAATTTGTATCTCAAGCTGCCCGTGATAGATCATTTTTTTTTTTTTATGAGTGTAACCGATGACTAGAGAATTTGAGAGCACCTGAGTTATGTGTGGAGCGTGAACTAACTTCATTGCCATTTCTCCCTCCTGGAAGATACTGTGAATGTAAGAAAAAAAACCCTACAGATGTATCGAATGCATACTGTTCAGATCATTTATAGGTTTTATATATAATTCTATAAAGGAAAATATATTTTCAAAATGAGCACACTGCAGAAAATGGAAAATCTGAGTATAGTCTCGGCTGAAATAATTTTGAAAAAAAAAAGACATTGAAAGTGGACATTGCTGTGATTTGAAACGTGCAGTTTTTTCAGAGTTCAACTTCCAGATTTATTCACGGATGAGCTGTCTGTATTAAAGACCATAAAGGATGTTTACATGCTTTTAAAGGACATCACTCTGTATGTTGGAATCTATATAGTTTTTTTTTTTTTTTTAAGACTTTCTTCCCCAGGGGCACAGGCATTATCAAGAACCATCAGATAACCAACAATGGATTAGTCCCTCCTGCTTGCCATAGCTTTGAGGATGGCACTTGGCTATTAGAGCAGCAGAGATACAGTATCAAGTCCTAAAAGCTTCAAGGTGCAGGGTTTTATATGTGGAGCATGTGGAGGGAGCCCTGATTTTATGTTAGTCATGATTTTCATAGCGAGCCTTGCTCCAAGCACAAAGAGTTGCTATCTACGAAGGGTTTTGCTCATCTGAAGTGATTTCATCTAGGCAGCTGGTCTGATTCATTCAAAATACGGTTCCTATTACCAAGAACCTTCTATTAATCTTGTTCAATTAAGTTTCATTAAAAAAAAAACAACCTTTCCTCTTTTATTCCATAGGTAACCACAGGCCAGGTAAAATATTTTTAAATTCCTCAAAAGGCCAGTTAGTAATTGGAACCAAAACAGATTTTCCCCTAAGTTGTTACTTTGTTTCATTAGTGGTCTCTATTTTATTTTTTAAGTGATGGTCTCATGTTGGCCATGGAGTGTTCACTGCGTCATGCTAGAAGGAGTTTATGGTCCCACCTGCATCCACGAGAAAGAGAAAACAAAGCTTCATTTTTAATTCTATGGAAATTCTAGGCCATTAAGAAATGGCTACTGCCAGTTTTCTGGTGTTGGTTAAAGGGGTAAAAAGTTCATTATACTCATTTGCTTGTAAGTGCTGGGTTTGTTTTTCTATTATTTAAAGAGATATTGTGCTTTATCCCAAAATAGTGGCTCAGGAGAAAATGTCAGGCCTTTGCTGGCATTACAGACGGTTTTGGGTTGCAGGTAAGAACACATATACAAGATAGCTCATACAAAGGGTGAAGAGTAAGGAGGAAGAGTGTCTCCCTTCCATTATAGTTCGTTTAAAATGATACCTATATTTTTCCTGGAGACTGGGAACAGGACTGGTTCTCATGGTCTATCATGGGCAAACAGTAGCCAGGGAAGTTCACAGATCCAGCTGGACATATTCGTCATGCTGAGCTGACACGGAGTTTTTACATCCCAAGAGATGAGGAAAGCAGCTGTGTGGGTATGCCTTTAATCCCAGCATCCACAAGGTTGAAGAAGGTAGATCCCGAGTTCAAGGCCAACCTGAGCTAACATAGTAGTTCCAGATCATGCTAGACTATAAACAGAGAAACTGTCTCAAACAAGAATTACACAAACGAAGATGGCAATAAAGGGATGGGAATAAATTTTTCTTAACAGTTTCTCATTTATATTTGTCTTTAACAAACATTACTTTAGATCAAATGTGAGTTTTGTACCCATTATATTTTTCTGTTTTGTAACCTAATATTTTGTAGAAAGTGCTATGTGTAGTTTTGTTTACTTCATATGGGAGTGGTGTTTTCCAATCTAG
The DNA here is from genome assembly GCF_014885135.2 of Alexandromys fortis. Lineage (NCBI taxonomy): Eukaryota > Metazoa > Chordata > Mammalia > Rodentia > Cricetidae > Alexandromys > Alexandromys fortis. Next base: position 2,104,659 of record NW_026067947.1, read on the forward strand.
TGTGTTGAAACCATCAATAGTAGAAGGCCCAGTGCCATGGAAGACAAAAGAGATTGTGCAAATTATTACCCACATACTTAATTATGGAAAACTCCCTATATCTTTCTTCTTGAATAAATATAAGTTGTGTATATTTATTCTGATATAGGCATTATCACACCACATTCATTACCTTCATGTTTTATAAATTTAATGAATTTGACATAACCTATTATTTTTCAGCTACTTATGTGGTAGTCTAAATTACCATAAAATAGTCTATATCCCATTTGTTATAAAAAATTAGGTGATATTTTATCGGTCTATTCACTTTAACTTATTTAAGACATATAGTGAATGCCTACTATTCATAGTGGATTTCCAAACTCCATTTAAAATGGCTTTAAAAATGATGCAAAAATGTTCAGTGTCTCCCCATCCATGGATCTAATCTACATGGGAAGTAGAAAACGATAAGATCTCCTGAGTAAATTGGGAGCATGAGGACCATAGGAGATGTTTGAAGGGAAGGGGAGAGGAAGGGAGGGGAGCAGAGAAAAATGTATAGCTCAATAAAATCAATAAAAAAATTAAAAAACTGTTCAGTGTCTCTCACAACTATGGAAAACAAAGTCCATTTTAACCAACAACACAACTCTATAACATTAACTCTGAGTCACCTCTTTAGGCTGTGCAGTAGCCTCAACACTTGTCTCCTACCACCACTTTAATATGTAGGGGCATTTATATATGATCAACTGAATAATTTAAGGTTTTTATCCTCTGGATTGTTTCAGGTGTGTACATTGATAATGTACAAATAACCCCCGAAGAGACAACATAACTTAACACTTGGCATAATGTCGTCAATCACTTATGTCAGACTGAGACCATCTCTCTTTACTTTCACTCTTTGAAGATAATAAAAGCAGGATAAGTGCCAAAATTCTTTTCTTAAGGCAACATTTTTCTTTTACTTTGCAGTATAAGAAATAGTTTGATATATCAAGATGTAGGGAAACAACCATGATGCATTATAATGTACATATTATCAAGTTCTATATTTCTGTACCTAAGAAGTATTAGATGGCCAGAGATAAGAATGGTTGATCGGAAGCTGGAATGATGGCTCAGAGGTTAAAAGTACATGCTGCTCTTGCTATGGGCCTAGATGTGGCTTCCAGCACCGACAGAGCTACTCACAACTGTCTGTAGCTTCACCTTTAGGGGATTTAATACCCTGTTCTGGTCTTTGTGGCTGCCATGCATGCACATTAGTGCACATACATACATGCAGACACAACACACATTAAAATAAATTAACCTTGAAAAAAGAGGATGGCTGGTCAACAGCTACACAACAAAAAGTTCCCATGTTGAACCCTCCATGTTGCTAACTCCTGAACTGAATCCTCCCTATGATGATTTGGGGAGTCTCTTAAGCAAGTATTCCATTTAACTCAATCTCTCACAAGTCTTTTAGGCAATGGGTATTAGCTAAATATGGCATTTTGTTTGATTGTGTTGAATTTTATTTTTTATCAGACATAAAGCACCTCTGTAGTTGATAAAGTTTTACAATGAAACAGTGAGAGTAGAAATGGTTTATGGCAGGAACTGTGTGTAGCGTTTAATCTTTTGAAAAATTACAATTAGTGAAACAATCTTGTTTTCATATCTTTTAAGATCTTTCACAGGTGTCAGTGGCTAGGTAGACGAAGGGTTAGTAACCATTATAAAGAAGTTGTATCTGAAATTCAGACCCAAGTTGGGGCTAAAAGAAATGTACACAACACACAGAGCAGAGGAACTCTGCGTAAACAGACAGATAATACTGTAGTGATAGAAAGCTCTAGAATTGGTTGAGATATTTATTAACTCTAAATTTAGGAAAATCACCCTTAAGTATAAAAAAAAATTTACAGTGTCTAAGAAGAATTTTGTTTCAGATTTTATTAGTAGTTAGCATTTTTGCACAGGGAGTAGTTATATTGTATCCCTGTGTCTACAAATGCAAGGGAATATCCAGAAAAAGATAACCTTCTGTCCTTTCAATTATCTACTCAGCGATTATCAGTGTGATCTAAGAGTTTTCAGGCTGCTTTCTTTGGAGCGGCAGCCAATGATCTGGGGTGACTTCTAATTAGAGGCCATAAATCCTCAATGAACAATCTAATTTCAAAATCATAAACCAAGCCAATTCTAACACATTTTTATTATAGATTATTTCCCAAATTCTAATAAGTACTTCTCCCCACCTCCCCACATATATTTTAGTGTTTTCAAATTGAAATACATCTTAAAATCAATATGAACACTTAATACAGTAGTTTTTCTTCTTTATCATAAATGCTGGTCTTCAGCTGGCTTAAGTAATGAAGAGATTTGTTATCTCAATTAATAGAAGTCAAGAGATGAACAGTTTTGCTTTTGATGGACACAGTAGTTTATATGAGGGGCTTTGCAGTTCATCTTCTTTTCTGCCAATAATATGACTACAGACGTAACACTAATTTAATCATGGCCATGAGTTGGCTACCAATAGCCATCAAGACATCTCATTTCCTTGCATGTGCCAAATGAAAATGAGAGTATATTTGTCTCTACCCTAATATACATGTCCTTCTTTTTAACATGTTTGTATCAGCCTGATTGGCCATTCCTGGACTGAGCATAGTTACCAAGGAAATATCTAGCTCAGACTAGCTCATTCTCACCAGGCTTTAGGCTAGAAATGTTCCTCAAGTCTCATGACTTAGTTGAGTAGTGGAAAAGGCAGACAGTATATGTCTGAGAACTTCTCTTGTAAGACCTAGGCAGACATTGACCAGGAAAGATGACTCCTGCAATCCTGCTATGGAAAAAGATTATTCATGAGTTGACTTCAAGTCTATTCCAGACACCAGGGGTTTGGACTTACAGTTCCTTTTATCCCACACTCTCTACAGTCACCTTTAATAATAGCAGGTGACTGAATAATAAATTTCTAATAAGATAATAAAGGCTTAGTGTGACTTTATGGGAGACATGTTATATGCAAGATATACTTACCACAGTCTGATGAAAATTGTTGGGTTCTGGGTCCTCTTATGGAGGAACCTCATTTGAAGATGGGGTTTTCTGGACAATTCATTGTTATTCTCTATATTAATCCACTAAGATACCTTTGAACATAGTAATTAGGCTTAAGTTTTGTTGTTTGTTATCCAAGAGTGCACTTCATCCAGAGATATTTTTGTCCCTATTAGAAAACTCCCTATCCTATAGCCACACTGATGAATATCTTGCATATCACCATAGAACCTTCATCTGGCAATGGATGGAGATAAGACAGAGACCCACATGGGAGAACCAGACTGAGCTCCCAAGCTCCCAATGAGGAGCACAAGGAGGGAGAACATGAGCAAGGAAGTCAGGACCGCGAGGAGTGCACCCACCCACTGAGACAGTGGGGCTGATTTATTGGGAGCTCACCAAGGCCAGCTGGACTGGGTCTGAAAAAGTATGGGATAAAACCAGACTCTCTGAACATGGCGGACAATGAGGGCTGACTGAGAAGCCAAGGACAATGGCACTGAGTTTTGATCCTACTGCATGTACTGGCTTTGTAGGAACCTAGACTGTTTGGATACTCACCTTCCTAGACCTGGATAGAGAGGGGAAGACCTTGGACTTCCCACAGGGCAGAGAACCCTGCTCTTTGGCCTGGAAAGGGAGGGGGAAAGGAGTGGGGGAAGGGGGAAGGAAATGAGAGGCAGGGAGGAGGCAGAAAGTTTTTTCAATAATAATAATAATAATAAAAAGAAAACTCAAATATGTTAGAGAGACACACTTTGAACAACAATGTGAATTCAGAAAATTAAGCAAAATAGGACAAAATTACAAATAGGATATAAAAATGTGTTCATTATCTTCTTCATGTTTAAATGTAGTCCTTAAATTTTTAATTAAAAAAATATTTTTTTGGTGGAGTTTAGGAGTAGGCCTCCTAGGTGCGCAATGCTGGAAGCTGTGCTTTCTCAAATTCTATTGGCACTTGCTTATATGTTCCAGAGGCTATTGCTCAGAAGCCACTCTGGAAATCTTTTAAGACAAAACTTGGCATGTCTTGATTTCACAAAAGTCACCAAAGAAGGCAGAAAGGCAGAAGCAGCTTGCATGGGTAACGTAGACCCAGTGAGTCTGATTTGTCTGTGTTTGAAAGTATTGTCTTGACAACTTTTCATCAATGTCTTGACCTAACATAGATCAAAACAATTCTTTTCTAATGTAAGAATTGAGATTTTCTCCTTGCTTTAATTCTTCTGAAAGAGATGGTCCAGGAAGCATTCCAAAGAAAATTCAGTAAAAAGTTACATGTTGGAATTTTCTAGTCAAGCAACTTTTAGTCTGGGAATTTATTATCTCTTCCAGAAAACATACTTTGGTCACTTGTCATGATAAAATTACTCTAATATCGACACCGTTCATTTTCTGAACTAGCATGGTAATGTCCCCACATCTGTAAATGCCTAGTGTTCTTGCTTTGCACAGAGCCATTTAATATTGTATGAACTTATACATTAAGAGTGTAGAAAAAATCCCTAAATATCCTATTACAGAAAGAGCTGATAAAAGCTGGCATCTTGAACTCTCTCCAGTGAAGAAAACAGTTTACAGAGACTAGGGGGTACGAGTGTCACACACAGAAGAAATATTCACGTGATTTTTTTTCTCAAGGATTTGAATCTGCACCATAAGAATGAGACTGAAAACATTAGTTTATACACCTAGGAGTGAGCCTAAGCCAGGACATGATGCAGGCCAGATAGTCTTGTTGCCCTGAGATATTCCTGAGGGCATGTGTGTATATCAAGTGGACACAAATAATCTGAAGAGAACGTGCCTTTATATGATTGTTTGCTTTATCTGGGTGATTTTGTTCAAGACATTATTTCTACCTGTGATAATTTATGTTTTTAACCACCACTCCAGCTTGAGAAGTTTTGGTGCTTTAGCCTGCATAAGAGCAGAAATCTTTAATAAAAAAAAAAAAAGAATCTGCATAGGTTATACCACCCATCCGCGATTGTAAAGTCAGTATTTAATGAGTGCCTTCCACGAGACTATCTCTGGCCTCGCAGCAGGAAAGCAAAACAAAAATCATCCTTTTTGGAACTTCAAGATTCAACAGAAGGTAAGCACAATGGTGGCCGGTTTCTGTGGTGCTCCAAGGCATAGAGGAGGGGCAGAGGTATGTTAAAGTTCTAGGTGGATCGTGTATAATCTCCCACAGGTTGTTTGCATCCTTGTAAATGTGTTTTTGATGATGCCTGGCATCAGTCCTCCTGACAGTTACTGAGAACACACCTTGACCAGAGAGTGTGCTAAGTGCTTGTACACACACGATGGCTTCGTATCGTTACCAATAGCATTCCTGTTGCAAAGACAAGGTCATAAATCTGGAGAAAGATTGGAATTGTGCCTGTTTCTGTCCATCCTGAAGACACATCCTCCGAGGTGTCCATAGTGTTATCATCTAACAACTTTTCATGCAAGGAGAGCTTTATTTGTTCATAAGATAGTTTTAAAATTGTTTGAACATATGGACAATATATGTGCGTATTTGTATGTCTGCAAAATATACAGTTGGACGGTCTCTATATGTACTTGCTGTGAAAATGTATGGTGTATGTATATATCTATAAACACTCCCTCTCCATATGCCGAGCGTTATAGTTAGCAAGATGAACCAGTTGGCCATTGCACATGCTGGCAGGGCTGTCCTCGGAGCAGTTGCTGGGATATGAGCACCCCCTTCCCTCCAGGAGGGCTGTCCTATTGTCTTCTAAGGGCTCTTCTTTAATGCCAGCAATTCTCTAGCCAGTGGGTATTTTCTGCTCTCCTCTTATGCTAGGGATTTGCGGAGGGAGGAGGGGGCATTAAAAGAATTTTCTGCTCTAGGCTCTGATACACTTAAGATAGCCTTCTTCCTGGAATCTGTAAATGCCAGCCAATCAGCATTTCCTAAGCCACAGACTCCTTCCTGGAAATTATGTTAAAGGAGAGACCCTGGCTGCATCTCTCGGACTGAATGAGACTATAGTGGGCCTTATGATTTCCATCGTGGAGATATTAGCATAAATCTCCCACTAATGCACCTTTATCTGTTAGTGGAGGAGTTCCTGCAACCCAGAAAAATGCAGGATATTGAGAAAGGACCAATGTGTCACAGCTGGGGTGGCACTCTGGGAGGAAGGCATTGAGCGCCTGAGTTTCCAACCTCATGTGGCACTTAGGGTCTCGCCCTCTTTAGGTCATGAGAAACGGTAGATGCCTCATGCGGAAAGCTGATTAGTTCTGGATTGCTTATCGAGTAATAGTAAGAACTTAACCACGAAAACAACAGTTTAATTACACACATGCACATACACACACACACACGCACACACACACACACACACACATGCACACCTTATGAGAACAACAGACTTTCTCCTTTAAAGACTTGAAATTGGGACTCTAGAGGATAAAGGACTCTGAGACTTCAGAAGTCAAAATTAGAAGGATCCCAAAATTTTTTCTGAAACTCTAGCACCTTCTTTCATGGGTCCTTCCCTCCCTCCCTCCCTTCCTTCCTTCCTTCCTTCCTTCCTTCCTTCCTTCCTTCCTTCCTTCCTTCCTTCCTTCCTTCCTCTCCCCCTCCTCTTTTTATTGGATTAGGGCTAGCGTTCTTATTGAAGCAAATTTTGTAGGCACTTACTCATCACTATAGTGCAGTGCTCAGTGAATACCTTTGTCATGTGTGTCAGATGCATTTAGATGAATGTAAATTTAATTGCATGAGGACTAGGGTATCTAAGGGGGTAACTGAGCGACAACAGTGGAAGGGGAAGAGCTGTTCAGGTAAATGTTGCCCAGCTCAGTCTCCCTTTACCTGCCCAACCATCATTAATTTACTCCAATGCAATACAAGATCTTTTTACAGTAACCTCCTTATTTTCTGGAAGCCAGTGAGTTCCTTTCCCACAGAGTTGGTTTTTGTAAAACTAGTTCCTTTATATCCTAGAACAACACTTGACTTCGAGGCAGGGCTTTATTAGGAACCACTGAAGGTGTCACAGAGTGGGAAGAAAACATGCAATTTAGTTACCTGCCTACTGGGTGTCAGAACATCCCCAGTTACTAAATCATATCTCTGAGTGGGGTTCATGACTCTTGCTTGAACTCTTACAGTGATGGGACTGCTGTGTTCTTGAGATTTTAAGAAGCAAGCTTGACTCCTAAAGTCCCCTTCCTGAGAATGGAGGCAAGTTACCCAATAGATAGTTTCAAAGACCCTATAGCTTCATGCTTTCGGGGTTCCCTTTGAGCAAAAGTTTGTTGTTCTCCTTGCACTGAGGGGTGTGTGTGGGCATGGGGGGAGAAGAGAGAGAGAGGGAGAGGGAGAGGGAGAGGGAGAGGGAGAGAGAGAGAGAGAGAGAGAGAGAGAGAGAGAGAGAGAGAGAAAGGTAGGTAAAGGAGAGGGGAGTTTGTGTTTTCAAGTGTTGGAATAAGAAACTGACACTTGCTTGACCTTGATGACAAAAGATTTTTAAGAAACTTGTTTGAATCCTGTATCTGAGGAACCAAAAATCTGTTAGCTGTGTTAGGTCTCAATTCTAATTCTTCTTGTAGAAGATTAAGTTATCTGTTAAAGAAGTCTGTGTGAAGACTGAACCAAACATTGTCTATCATTGCTCAGGCCAATGACTAGCACAAAGCAAGTTCTTAGGCCAATAGAAGTTTGTCTAGTGTACAAATAAGTATAATAAAACTATTAAGATTAGGTAATAGTTCTTGAATGTCCCTCTTCAAAGGCCTAGGTATTGTAAATATGTATACAGGATTGGGGACTCAGCAAGCTGAGGGAGGAGGATTGGATCATGGGTTTGAGGTTGCCTTGGGATACAGAATGACCTACAAGCCAGGCTTGGTTACAGATTAATAACATATATCAAATAATTAATAGATATGTATATTTATTAATGTATAATTTACTATGTAATAAAGTAATAATAAAAGAGAAGGGGGAGAGGAAGAAAGGATGCACAGAAGAAGGTGTTAGAGTTTCAGAAGAATTCTGGGATTCTTCTGAAATATATATCTCATCTCTATCTAAATATCGACAAAGGCATGAATCTTAGAATCACATTTATGTTTGGTCAAGTCGAGGTAAGTTCTTGGCTAAACCTTCAGAAGTGCTGTGCCACACTGAACAATGGATGGCCGACATATGCTATGTTGTACTGTTCCCATCCATCTTCCCCACTCTAAACTAAATCCATAGCAAATGTAGACCAGCAACCAGGTTCCTTTGGGGGTTATGCAGTGGTGCATAGCAGATTTTATGGCCCTGCTGGTGCCAGAGAATTACAGGCTCAGTTCCAAGCGAATGGGTAAAGAGAAGCATTAGACACAGAGCTTAGAACTAGAGTGAAGGCTCCGAATTCAGATTAAGGATTTAGAGGAAGGGGCAACACTTGAGTTGGGGCTAGCCAAAGGCAAGATTAGAAAAAAACAGGTGACCTGATATAGGAAAGATCTTCTTCTGTGGAGATGGAGGTGACTAACTAGGAATGCCTGCCAAGGCTGATACCTGTGTGGAGGTCAAGATGTTCCTGGTCCTGTTGAGATTGATAGATGGTTTCAATTTACTGTACACCTAAAGGGTGAGCCTTGAAAGTATCAAGCACTGAAGTGACAGGATTCAATGTGTGTGTGTGTGTGTGTGTGTGTGTGTGTGTGTGTTTGTGTAAGCATGCACATGTATGTATAAGTGTGTATGTAGAAACAAGTTCATAATTTTGGGTATTATTTTCCAGGCTTCTTCCACCTTGTTTTTGAGGTAGAGTCTCACTATCATAGAGTTTGTCATGTATGCTACACCAGGTAACCATTGAGCCTCAGGGATCTGCCTGTGTCTGCCTCTCCAGTGCTGGGATTACAAACACTCTGCCTGCCTTTTTTAAAATATCTATCTGAGGCTCGAGCTCAAGTTCTCATGTGGACTGAGACATATTCCAGTCCCTGGTTTACAAGTTTAAGAGACAATGCATGGCCACCTTGTTATGTTCTTATTCCGTTGCCAAGGGCAGTGGCCCTGCTCTGCATGTGACCTTGGCGTTGGTGAAGCATTCCCATAGGAAAGGAAGCAATGTTCTCACTGCTCAGAAGGCAGTCCCTAGGGAAACAGGCTAGTGTGCAGTGAGAGGACACTTGCATTTTAAACCAAGGGAGTGAGTCTCTTGTGAGTTTTCTGTTTTAAGAGAAAAGGGGGCATCTTTTGGTGAGCAACATGGTTGACCTAACACTGTCAGAGAGCTCACAGAAACTAAGCAGAGAAGAATATGACTGGGCTGCCTTTAAAATTTTAACTCTCCATTTCCTTATCTGTGAGCTGGAAAAATAAGATTCCTCGTCTTGTAGGATTGTCAAATTGAGTGACAAAGTCCACAAGAAAAAAGACACCATTGTGGGACCATTGAATAGTTTGCGATAACCTGTCATACGGAGCGGAAGATGGACCACCCTTCCCTAAAACTCCCCTTCTTTTGAAAACAGCCTTGCAGGATTGCGGGGTAGCTTCACATTGACTTTCACATGATCTGTACCGTGTCATCTATGTTTAGACAATTTCACACTTTCATCCGAAAACATTTTGGGTGTTCGTCCTTTAAGAAACATATACTTTCTTCCATATATATATATACATATATATACATACATATATATATACATATATATATGTTATAAACTGTGTCAATGTGCACATTATTTCCTTGAAGTCATTAGCAGTTTGAGGTGAGTGAAGGACCAGTGTGAGTCTGTTAGAAGGAGGGGTTTTCCAGTGGAGTGTGGGGAGCTTAGGTGATGGAGAGGGCAAGATTGTGAGAAGTCAAGTTAGGCGACTCAAGGAGACTCCAGTCTGAAGCTTGGCCAGGGTCCTCCTTTTACCTACAGAAAGGACCGAATGGGAAAGCAGTGTCTGGGGGGCAGGAGTGGATTTTCAGACCCTGTGGCATATGCCCTCAGAATGCTCGCTTACTCTGCCACCCTGCCCCCCACCTTCCAAAGGAAAGGGTTCGGGGGGAGCTGCGAAACGCTTGGCACAGGTGCAAGAAAGCTGAAGCCGTCTGGCGGAGCTCACAGGCGGCGTTTCCCACCAGGCACCAAATGTTTTACAGTCTTCGTGAGCCCATATAGATTCTGGCTTCTGCCCAGTCGTTTGTTTGAAACCGTGGGCTCCGAGAAAAGTCTCCACACTGCAGCTGGCCTTTAAACCACATTTTATGGGGGAGAGCGTTCGGGGTACAGTTGGAATGAGGAGAGCTCGCCTTTGAGTTTGGACTTTAAAAAAATATATAGATCGGAGCAGACTCTCCGCAATCGTCGGTCAGTTCCTTTTCCCTTGTGAAGGCTGCGTTTTGGAAATTTCACCCCAATCTCAATAATTTCATAGGATAATTTAGAGTGAGCCTTTCCTCCCAACCTGCTCAAATATGACTTTAACCCAATTTAGTTCAATGTTATTCAAATATAAAGCTAAGAATTCTGAGTAATGGGGATGGCAGGGTCTTCTCTCCGAGGTAAATGTCTGGCTAATTTAGGGCTCCTACCTATAAGCACTCTCGTTATGAATGAATGAACTGTTGATAGTGAACGCTTCATCTTTCGTTCTTTTCGCAGCTCTCTTGGGTCTTTGTCATGCCCCGTGGCCCACAGCTCCAAAGGAGGAAGGCCTGAGTAGGTCATGTGTTGGTCATTCATGATGCCGAGAAAAAAAAAAAAAAACATACCAACCAGAAAGCTAATCAAAACTGAAATTTGAACAATTAAAAAGGCTCCCTTATCCTGACAGTTTAGAGAGAAGTGAGTACTTGAATTGTTCACTGACCTTTAGGCTGAAGTAACAGTTATCTGTAGAGGGTCACGTGGTATATGCCTGTAACTTCAGCATGAGGGCATGGGGGCACACAAGTTGGAAGAACCTGGAGTTTGAGGACAGCCTAAACTCCACGGTGAGACCCTGTTTAGAAAAAAAAAAAAAACAATAAGGAAAACCATTCATTGAATGTGTTTCTTCTGTGCTCTCTGCATCTCCCTCCGCACTCTTGAGACAGAATGTTGCTATGTAGCCAAGGCTGTCCTAGGAATCACCATGTAATATGAACTAGGCGCCAGATGGGCTTCCTCTTTCCTCAGCATGCAAGCGCTGGGGTTAGAGGTGTACACAGCAACGCCTTGCTCTCCCCTTAAATGTGATTGAAGTTCCAATGTTCTTTATGTTCCAGAGAAGGAAACTGAGGCTGAGAAATTATGACTTAGATGAGGAAATTATTTGAATATGCATTATGGTATTATTCTCAGTTTTCTGGAGCCACAAAGAACAAAATATCCCACAATTCCCAGAGCAGATGTTATTGCCACTTCTTTTCCTGTCTCCTTTGCAATAATTTATCCTGGAACATGAAGATAATCAATACCCCCCAAGGTGAGGGAGCAGGCAAACACTTCTCTACGTTGGAAAAAAAAATCTCCCTTTTCGACAGAAAAACCACTGACTTATGAAATGTAACCTTTGACTCGGTGCATTTGTTAATATCTAAGTTGGAAGCTATCCCCCCCCCCTTTGGGGCACAGCTTTGTCGGAAATCCGGTGTTTGTATCCCAGGGGTGCTTGAATTTTCACTCAAAAAATAGCGTCAGGTTGAACTGTTACTCATCTCGTACACAGCATAATGCAATGCCTTCTCCCCAAATCTGGAACTACATTCCATCGCCAGGAGCAAATTCAACAAATAAGCAGGCGTTTTCTCAGTTCCCACATTGAAAGCAGCAAAGAGCAAAAATAATGAGAGCACAGAATAGATACATAGAGGAAGGGCAAGACCGAGGAAAGAGAGTCACCCACCATGGGATGGAGAGATAAGAGGGAGCATGTCACTTCTTCCCCGTGGCAGATTCACAGTCTTCTTTTGGATGTCGCATTGAAAAGATTCCCAGTCCTTACTTCTGTGAGCAGAAGCAGATGGGTGCACCATGCTGGTGCAGTTTCTTATTGGAAGCAGTGTGCTTGGAAAGATGGGGTTTGGGTCATTTGGTTTTCTCTGAAAACTGTCTTGTGTAACTGTCTAAAAGAATTTATAATATCAAGTAAAGTGCATCAGCTATGATGCCTCAGAAATGTTAAATAAATGCCGAAACCAATGTTTCAAATATGTTTGCCCAGATTAATAGACAGTGTTCTTTGGTTAGCATATGTTTGGAAAATGCTGAGTTAACACAAGAGTGAGAGATTTTTTTTCCCCTCCCGCTACAGGACTTCTCAGAGCCTTTGCTGTATCATTTGACCTTAGAATGTGCCCTTCACAGTAAGTGTATTTGGGATAATTGTGCTGTCCAGTTCATTGAAGGAAATGCTAAAAGCACTGCCCCTGGAAATGTTACTCTTAAGCTCTATGTAGGGTCATTTTGTGGAAGTGTCCCCTTACAGGTTAGTTCACATACGAATACATTTTAAACAGAGGTAAATACCACTCTTTAGGTTGACTTTGGTTCCTCGTACTTGTAGCATATAATTCCTAAGGTTTAATTAGATAATCACATAAGGTGCAAGAAACTAAAGCAGAAGTGTAAGGTAAGGCTGAATTTTGAAGTCAAGCTCCCACTGAATACTTCAGTTGTAAGCTGAAGTATTGCTGGAGTAACTACGCATGGTGAAGGTCCCAAGAGGAATCAGGAGAGGAGCCTAGCACATTGACCTCTTACATTGTTAGGTAAGACTCGGGGGTTATGATGGTTACATTTAGTTATCAGTATTAACAGAATCTAGAGATACCTGGGAAGTGGTTTATATCAGCTTGGATAGCTGTGACACCACCTGATGTGGGTGGTGTCCTTTCATGTTCTGGACCCTGGAATGAGATAGAGCTGGGTGGTGGCGAGCCTGCATTCATCTCTATCCACTCCTGACAATGGACTTGATATAAGCGGCTTTCTCAGGCATTTGCTGCGATGGATTGTAAACCTGGAGCTGTGAGTAGAACAGCCCCTTCTCCCCTGAGTTGCCTCTGTCAGGGTAGTTTTGTCTAAGTGACTGGAAAGGAGAGTATACTTTCTTAAGACATGATGTGCCAGGCTTGCTTCTGCCTTTCCTCAGTAAGAGAGAACTCTCTCCTCCAAGGAAAATTAGCATATGCAAATCTTCTGCTGGGGCCTTTTGGATTAGGTGCAAAATTGCTTGTGCTTTGGCATAGAGAATTCCATAAACTGTTTCTAGGGAAACTTACTTTATTATAACCCCAAAAGGAGTGACTTCACCTTCAAGCTAGTGAAACTTAAGCTTCAGGAACCCCCTTTTTCTTGGTTCCTTTTGATTTGTTAACAATGGCTTTGTCAGATTGCAAAATTAAGAACGTTTGTGGTCCTGCTTCTTAAGCATAGTCTCTCAAATTCTACGTGTCAGAATGAAATTAGAAGATTTAAATGTATGGTTTTCTTAACTTTGACCATATGTATATATGTATATGAAAATATATACCAAAATCCCCAAGAAAGTCTTAACTGGATTTTTTCACAAAAGGGGAAGCTCTTTAAACTTAAATCAAGGCACATACATTATTCATCACAACAGTAATAAAGCCCAGAACGCTGTTCACCTGAAACTCTCCATACAAGTTCTCAACACTGTTGAAGTAGCCATTGTATCTTTATCTCCAATACTCAAAAAGTCCTTATAGTTTCTGTTGCGAAAAATTACCCAGTTACTGATGTGTCCTCTAGAAAAATGTTTGCAAACATTTGCACAGACTATCTGAATGTTGCCAACACCGTACCTGACAATAAGGAGTCAATCTTGGGTCATCATACTCTATTGCTTTTTGGACACTCCCTTCTTACAGTGAGAGGAGAGGACCAAGAAACTAACTACCAACCAATCAACCAGTGTACCAAATAAACAAATAAACGAGTATTACTTCCAAACATGGTAGATCCAGAATATACTCATATATCAACTTCTACCTTTTAAACTTTTCATGACCTATGTATTTATCCATTTTCAAAAATCAAATCCTAATAACATTCTCTTCATTTTTAATTATGTAATTTCTGTTTTCAGAGAAACAATTGTTTCTGATTATTAGGAGGGCTGGGTTGATATTGTGAGTTGAGGAATAACTCAGAACCAAGTTTCTTTGATGTCCTATGTTTCCAAGGAGACCCTCCAAGAATCTCCAAGAAGCACACAAGTCAAGTGGACCTTGTTTAATTTTCTGCTTATTCCAGTCAGAATAGAATCCAAGTCACCATTTTTTAACTGAGGAGCCCAAAGAAGGGTTACTCACAAGTCCTGTGTTCTTCCTTAGTAAAAGTGGTGTCAGGATTTGAAGACATGTATACGTATAGACCGTAGCCTTCTTACCCTACTTTTCATAGTTAACTGGAAACCTTGTGTTAGAGCATTCTCACAGAAAAAGAAAATATTCTAGATCAGGAATTTGCAAACAGCTAAATGCTACCAGAGATGGAATGGAGGGTATCTGAGCCTGTGAACTTAGAGGATGCTCCTTGGATCTAGAGGCCTGGGTAGTCATCAGCATCACCTGTAGGAAAGCACAACTTTCTAAGGGTGACCTCTGTCCCTCTAATTCCCCCAGTTCTGAGAAAAAATGGCATTAAAAATATTTACATTGGACAAAAGCAGAAGATCAACAGGGCTGTTTTTGCATGGCAGTACTTGGTACAGATGTTCTGCTTGCCTTTACTACTTCAGAGGCATTCTGATCGCGAGGTAACTCTCTGTCATGCAGAAAGCCCCAGCCAAGGCAGGAAGATATAACTGTTAGGCCTTAACAAGACTATGCACAGGGGATTCTAAGCTGGGGTAAAGGCTAAGGTTCCTTAGTTGAACAGCCACTGTTTATCCCCCTGGGATCTGCTTAGCTTTGGAGAAGTCATTTTCCCCCTTCTTCATGCTGCAAAACTTGCTAGGAGCCTGGAATACAATTTAAGAGCACAGTCAGATGGGATTTGCACTTTGTCCATCCCAGCAAAGTCACTCCTGGGCTATTATTTCTCACTCTACTGTAAATAGCAAGAGGCAGATGAAAAGGTAAAAAAAAAATATGTTGGCTGGAAGATACTTATCCTTGCCTACCTAGGGTAATCAAGGGGAGACATCAGCTCTGGATTTGGTAAGTAATAACTCATATTTGACTTTAACACACCATGATAAACTTTGAGGAATATATCTTTTAAAACGTAAAATGCTTTACCTCTGATTTAAAGTTTGGGGGATTGGTCCCGCACCGCAGGCAGGTTAGATTTAGCATCTCTGGAAATTCCAGAGTAATTTTAAAATCCTCTTTTTGATCACTAGCTGCAGCTCCAGCTTTCAAAGAGAATGAGATGTTTTGGGAATGAATTGTGATGGACTTATATGAAAATTTATATGACCAAGAATTGGATTTGTTCCCCTGGAATATTATAGATTATGTTTTATGTTGGAATTACATCAGTGCTCAGAGCAGCAGAAGGCTGGCTTAATGTAGCTAAAAATATACCTTGGCTCTCCACTCGGAATAGAGCCCCCCTACCCTCCCCAATCCGTTTCTCCCCTAATGAAAATAATGCCTTCATGACTCATATGTGTGATAGACAGTAGGGAATATTTGAGTCTTAAAATAAGAACTTTGAGAAAGGACTAATGGTCCTTTTCTAATTTCTTTCCCATCCATCTTTCACCTCCTGTTTTCCTTGTTTCAAGTTTTCAGCATCTAGTGCCTTACAGACTCCTTTCTCTGTTTCCAGTCCCCCTTGTTTTGATGTATCCTGCACACCTCTGTATAACCAGTCTTTTTTTTCCTCACATTGTACTCTCTCCCTGTCGTTCATTAGTTGTGTTTCAGTGACTCCCCAATAAATCGCTAGCTTAACATATGACCATTGTCGACAACATGTTACCTAAAATTGGGCAGTAGGTTTCTTTAAAGGATCACATAATTGACCTTGATGTTGCTCTGTCTCTCTGTGTATGTGTGTGTGTGTGTTTGTGTGTGTGCACATTCATACATGTGCATGATTTTACAGCAATGTTTGCATTGCACAGTTTGTACCCTTGCACTCATATGTGCAGGTGCATGTGCACATGCTTGTGGAGGCCAGAGGCCCATCTTATTTGCCTTTCCTAAGATGCTGTCCACCTTGGATTATTGCTGGGCTCTCTCTCTAATCTAAAACTATCCAATTCACCTAGGCTGCCAGGCTGGTGAACCCCAGGGATGTACCTTTCTGTGCCTCCCCAGCTCTGAGATTTCAAGAACTCTCTATCATGTCTGCTTTTGTTTGTTCATTCGTTCTGTTTTGTGTGCAACTTGGGTGTTGAACTAGAGTTCTCAGAACAATAGATTGATATGTATTATTGTTTAAATGGAGGTTATCAAAGAAATGAGTTAAACAATAACTTTGCAGGGTATGTGAACCTGTTGAGAAATTTTAGAACATTGGAACCCAATTTCCATTTCCTCTTCCCATGGGCAGTTCCACAAACTCACCTTGTGAGTCAGGGGTGTTTCTCTCATGCCCACCTAGGAAACCATAGAACCACGACAAAACCAGTGAGGTGACCCTCACATTGTCTAGGCTTCTTGCCTTCTTAACAGTTGCAGGAACTAATGTCGCAAAGCTGTGCAGTCATTTGAAACATTAAAGTGTATTTCTGAAGCTCCTCAGTGACAAATGAAGAGTAGCTTAGCTACTGAATCTTACTCAACATTCTTATTTTATTTTATTATTTTTAAATTTACGGGAACTTGCTATTAAGTGAGGATCCACTGACAGAAAGTGCTGAAAGAAGAAACAAGGGGGATGCAGAGAGGGCCGAACCTAATGAAAGCTTTGTATCCACAAAATAAGTTGTGGCTTTGTAAATTCACTCTAAGTACATTTGAGGAACAATAAGCCATAAAGAGAGGTTACCATGACCTTGGATTCTGCACAGCTTTGGAGATAAAAGGTCTAAGTATCAGAATGCATTTGGTTGACCAGAGTGTTGTTGACTGATTAAAATCCATTCAGGATCCTAGAACCCTCTAGTGGAATGCTGATGAGGGGTTGGCCTGGATGCAGTGTGCACAATGGATTCTCTTGAAGCAGAGTTCAAAGTTGCTTCACGAAAATGGAACACTAAAAGGTAAGTCTTTATAAGCCTAGAGGAACGAAGCAAAGCTATGGCATGAGTATTAAATTGGAATACATTGACTTTGCATTTATTACTTATTGGGTACATATCAGAAAAGCATTTTGAAGATGCTCCAAGCTCAAATCTTTGCATAACATAACAACTTTTAAGACTTTTATTGTCAAGGAATATTTTTTTTTCCTTTGGATAGAGTAATTATAATTATCTGATTGCTTACAAAGCAAATATGTGAGCTTTGACTCGGTTTCATCTTCTTTTTTTTAAAAATCATATATAACTTCTAGGGTGAGTAATTATAGTAATGGACTTTGGAAAGAACAGGTTTGTGTTGAAACTGTGACGATTGCTTTATGGGAAGTTGCTGAATTTCTGTTAAGGCTTCCTAAAAACATTGAAGATTTTTAAGATTAGAAAATATTTCACAGGAACTGGTCAAAGAATTTTATAGGATTGAGAAAATACCTCAGTATTTTCAATACTGCAGCATTTCCATACCCATGATGAATACTAATAAAATAACGAAGTAGGGAACAAACAAAGCCCACTGTTACACAGGAAACATGCTATGAAGCTCGGGAATTAGTGGTTGGAACTGAACCCATGACCAGGAATTGTCTCTATTTCACCTTCCTGTGCTCTCCTTTTCACAGAGAAATATGGGGGGAAGTAGTTAGATGGGGGGGGAGTATTCCCTCATAGTTATACAAGCTGCTCTCAAAATGGGGCTTTCTAGTTTAAGACTGACACGCCCCAAAAAACTAGTGTTAGATCTTAGGGCTTGAGAACTCCAGCCTTGCAGCACTATAAACCTGAAATACTCAGCTTATGAAAAGGATGGGGTTATACTGGCTCACAGTTTTGAAGGCCCCAGTCTATGTTTGACTGAGCCTACTTCGTTAGAAACAGTGGACAGACAGATGGAACGTTCTCAGCCTGTGACAGAGAAAACCCTCTCACCTTAGAAAAGGCAACAGAGTAGTAGAGTCCAGCTACAGTGTGTTTGTGTGTGTGTGTGTTTGCATGCATGCACATGCATGCACACACAAGTATTTATGTACATGTTGCATGCAAATAGAGTGAAGAACACAGCCTGAGATATTACTCCTCAGGCATAGTCATTTTGTCTGTGAATTTAGGTCTCTCAGTGACTTAATTTCACTGAGTAGGCCAGGCTGCCTCTCCAGGGAGCTCAAGGGGTCTGTCTGTCTCTACTCCCATAACACCGGCCTAATAAATATGTGTCCTCCACAACCAACTTGCTTTTTAAAAAAAAATGTATTCTTTTTTTTTCTTTTTCTTTTTTTTATTGAGAATAAGAAAAAAAAGTTTCCGCCTCCTCCC
>NW_026067947.1:2123405-2202422 GCF_014885135.2 Alexandromys fortis
TAGGCTCCCACCAAGCCAGAACATGAAGTAGGATCAAAACCCCTTGCCATTGACCTTGGCTTCTCATCAGTCCTCATTGTTCGCCGTGATCAGAGAGTCCGGTTTTATCCCATGCTGTTTCAGTCACAGTCCAGCTGGCTTTGGTGAGTTCCCAATAGATCAGCCCCACTGTCTCAGTGGGTGGGTGCACCCCCCGTGGTCCTAAAAATGTATTCTTGAGATCAAATCAGGTCATCATGCCTTCAAGCAAACACTTTACTGACTGAACTGTCTCCTGGACTTCTTTCCTCATTTCCCCTTTTGATGACATTTTCCTAATGACTCAAAAACCTCCTACTATGCACCACTTCTTAGACTCTTCTTCCTTCAAGAGTATCAAGATGAGGATCATGACTCTAACATTTGGCCTTTTAAGGACACTTAAAGTTCCAAACTATACTAGTTCCATACTCCTTGAATAAAGAGAAAAACCTAGGCTGAGGTCCTTCTAAGTTGATGATTGAGATGAAGAACATAAACCATAGCTTGGTAGCTTTCTTCTAGGAAAGTGGTCCTTTTGTGGGCAGGTGGTGTGGGAGAATTATCTGTATTCTGTCAATCGTGTTTTAAATAAATGCTGATTGGCCAGACAGGAAGAAAAGGTGGGGCAATCAGACAGGAATAAGAGGTGGGACAATGAGAACAGGAATCTGGGAAGAAGCTTTTTCCAGATTCCTGCCCAGGCCACCGAAGAAGCAGGATGTGACCTGTCCCACTGAAAAAGATATTGAGTCATGTGACTAACATAGATAAGGATAATGAGTTAATATAAGCTACAAGAGGTAATAAGTAGCCTGTGATAATGGACCAATCAGTTTTATAACTTATGGAGACCTTTGTGTGATTTTCTTTGGGACAAAATGGCTGGGGGACCAGGTGGGACAGAAACCCCAATGAGCAGGCCCTCCTGTTACAGGTAAAAAACAAAATGCAGAATTTCTTTAAACCAGAGTCTTATGGTTATTCTTAACTACACCGATTATAAAATATGACTCAATGAATGGCCTGGGATGTAGCCAAGGAGATGACCAGTTCCTTTGTTTTTTTTTTTTTTTTTTTGGAAAAAGAGTTGGAAACAGGTCTCGCCCTAGAGCAAAAGACTTTTGAACTATTGTTCTAGATTTAATAATCATTTTATAGTATAAATAGGTTACATGCAGTAGTTAGGATATCTCCATATAAAGATAATTGCTATTGTTCTCAAATTCAAAGTTAGCAAGGTATCCCATGCTTTATTTGATGACTCGGATTTTAAGTGTTTTAGGTGAAGATCATTAATTGAGATGGTCAAAAGCCTACCGAGCAGGGTTTGTTAAACAATTGTAGTTTAAATATTCATTTGTGTAGAGGTGTGTATATTAATTACTTTTCTAGTTGCTGATGTGGGAGTCTTTTGTGTTGATTTCATTGGTTAAATAAAGAAACTTCCTTGGCCCTTTAACAGGACAGAAAATTAGGTAGGTGGAGTAAACAGAACAGAATGCTGGGAGAAAGAAGCCGAGTCAGACAGTTGCCATGATTCTCCCACTCCAGACAGACGCAGGTTAAGATCTTTCCTGGGAAGCCACCTTGTGGTGTTACACAGATGATTAAAAATGGGTTAGAACAATATGTAAGAGCTAGCCAATAAGAGGCTGGAACTAATGGGCCAGGCAGTGTTTAAAAGAATACAGTTTCTGTGTAATTATTTCAGGTAAAGCTAGTCGGTGGCCAGGCGGCAGGAACGCAGCCCACTGCACCTATTACTACAAGTTGCCATATCAAAAATGTGCCTAAAATAAAGAAGGCAGGAAGTACTTCTTTTGGCTCATGGATTTCAGTCTATCATGGCAGAAAAGGGTTGATGCTGGGCTTCATCATCTGTTATGGGGATATGTTGCAGCTCTTTTTTTTATGGTACCTGCCAGGATGCAGAGAAGTAGACTTAGTCTAGACCTCCCCACAGCTCCTTTCCTAATGGTTTCACAACCCCTACCCCCAAAAAACTATGTCATTCACTAGGCTAAGGTATTTAAACCACTGAGCCTGGGGGAACACTCCCCATTTCAGCATAACAGGGATCATCACTGGATCTTTGGCAGTGTACCTGGCTTCTACATGTTAGGTACCCTGTCCCCGAAACTTCTTCTCTATTGTTTGACAATAATCTATGCTTCCAAGCATTGCTCCATGGTAAAAGGAGGGCAAATCACTCACAGTTGGTAACTTGAAAGCAGGCAGCATATTGGGATGGTAGGTCAAAGGTGGAACTTAGAGCCCGAGAACACAGGCTGTACCCTGCTTCCAGTATTTGCTGGTCTCTACTTTCTCAGACCCTTCTTTATGATATAAGGATCTGTCTAGACTTCTTTCTGGAACAGTGACTAGCACAACTTTAATTTCATGTATCTTAATAATCCTAGCATAGCTCCCCTCCTCTTTTGTATAGTCCATCTGACGCTGTAAGTGGCGAATGCCAGGCCGTTGCTCATATTGGCTTTTCACAAAGTACCTAGCAGACCCTTAAGCCAAGTGTGCACATTTCTTTGGAAATCGTCAGTTCACACAGTCTGAGAAACCTGATGATTCCCTTAATTAAGTGTTGTCCCTGGGATCTTCAATGTTTTCCCAGAGGTCCAAGTGTGAAACTCTTGGTACCTATTGTGGCTTTTGGGAAGTGATATTTAGTGAAATTCTGTCTGACTATTAGAAGCATGCTCTTGAAAGACATTGTAGGACTCAGTCCTTCTCTGGGTCTACTTCTAGGTCATGCTCTGAGCATATATGTGCTGCTGCAAAGGATCCTAGACCCCATGGCAACAAAACTACCCAGCTGTTGACCAGAATGCAAAACTACGAGACATAATCCACCTTTCCTTTGCGAATGAATTAATTGCCTTGCGTAGGTATCATATTGAGAAAAGCTATCACAAGACACATTATTCTTCCTGCCCCCCTCTGAAGAGGGAGACATTGCCAACTCTGAGAGATGAATCTCTTCAAACACCTTCTACCTGTGTGTTTATCCTTAAAAGCAATTCTGAATGATCTCCTTGAGGCTTTCTATTGGTAAAGTTTCTCTGCCTTGATATGGTTTTTTTTTTGATCATCTTGGAAAAAAAAATACTTGAAGAGCTTTTCACTCTATTAACTTTGATTGTCCAGCATTGCAATTAATTTTGTAGACCTCTTGGCTCATGTAGTGGGACGATTTCATTAGCAAGTTAAATGTAACTTCTTTTCTTCATTGCTTTCCATATTTTGGTGGCTTTTAGCAGAGCAATGGTTTTATAAAAATTCACAGAGCAAAGCAAAGACAATATAACTCTATGGTTACAGGCCTGCGTGGGGGTTCTCTTTTCTCCGTTCTCCACAAAAGACCATATAGATGTTTGCTAATCTCTTTGATTCTAATGTGCTTCCTTAAAGTAGAATGCTTTATTCCCTAAGAAGGCATACTTCGAAGTGTAGCATTATCTTAATCTATAATCACAGGCCTTCATTATTGGTATAGAATACCCGTGCCTTCTCAGATCCTGATATTTGTGTTTAATCAATAACTATGTTTGACTTTGATCTGGCTTACCACTACAATTGTGTTTTCCCAGCTGCGCATGTTTTATGTGTGAGAATTCAATTGAAATCACCATTCATGTTTGCAAAAAGGATGCTATTTTATTATTGGCTGTAAAGAAAAGAAATTTCACACTTTGTATGAATGACCCTTTCTGGTAGAGCATGGTGAATTCTCAGAGTGAGAAACAAATTAACAAACTGTGGAAAGCGAGGCCATGGGAGGATTTTGGAGTGTCCTGACAACACTGTCAAGTAAGAACTGCTGGCTTTCATGTCTCTAAACAACGAGCATTGAATTCATATTTGAAGTCCACAATCTTTACATAAATTGAGAGCATGTAGTTGAGAAAGAATAAGGGGTCGATGACAAAACATAGAACAAAAATGTAACAGACTGAACAACAAGACCAGGTACATAAAGTACTGTTGGGGTGGGGCTCCAGAGACCCCAATGGGTCCTTCCTTAGTGACTAGGATGTTAGTTGAGAGCTAGGTGCTTGGAGAGAAGCCGGATGGTGTGCGTTGGAAGCATAAAGGGTTTCCAGGTCGTCACTATTTGTCATTGGGGTGGTAGTGTTTTAGTATCTGTGATGCATGTAAAGAATTAGCAAGTAAAGAAACAGAGTTAGGGTCTGAGTCGGGATCCTGCCACTGTCATGAACCCATCGTGTCATCTTGGATCCACCTGTTCTTGGGGCTTGCTTTGTGACATTTCTCAGGTAGCCCAGGTTGCCTTCCAACTTGCTCTGTATCTGATGGGTCCCTGAATTACCGATACCCGATTTGATTTCTCAGGTGCTGAACTTTAGGTCGGTACCATCACGGCCCTCCACATTATTTTTAATGATCTGGGAAGTATATGCATACAGTTGAGAGTTGTACCTTTGACCTTCTGAAGGGTAGAGAAAAAGAAGTGTTTGGGGCTGGTGATGGCATACTCTCATGCTCTGTGGTCTATGAGTAACATAATAGTCACACACGACAAAAGCCAGCATTGACCATGGATATACCCTACTTTCAGGAGCAAGCTAAGAGGGGTTAAATGCAATCTCAAGGCAGCTCAGTAGTAGTTTTTAAAGATTAATTCCATTTAATATTTGAAATTTATTATAGATTAGAAAATATAATGCTAGTTTACAATGCAAACAAACATTGCTTTTGTTTAAAATTACCCAAAGCAAGAGAGTAAAACAATGTAAAAACCAAACAGGTATTTTGGGGGCTCTCACAGTGCTTAGGTATCTCTCGACCCCCACTTTCAGTTGTCTGCTCTGTTTGTTGGCTGCTATGTTATGCTCTGTCAATATGTCATATGAAACATGCTGTGTTCCACCGATGGGACTACATACATGCATGCCTATGAACAAAGTATTTCCCTCACTGTCCCCCTCCTATAGAGTGTAGAGATTCATTCCCAAGTTACTTTAACCTAGATGTGCCTTTCTTATCAGGTATGTGTTTTGATTCACTTCATTTGACTTTGGAGCATGCATCATGCCTTTTGCAACAGTGTAAGGGTAAAGAAGCTTCCAGTGTAGTCATCAAAATATGATACTGATTTTTAAAACTGCCGTTTCCAGAGCATAAATGCTGCATTGGGACATGGGGGCTGAGCAAGTCCCTGCAGGTGTATTTATTTTAGGTGCCCATACCTGGGACTGTTTAGGAAAACTGAACTGATTTCCTTTTAATATCCTACTGCTTATTACACCTGACAATGAGGAAAGCAAAGAAGTGATTACCATAGGTCATAGTCCCAGAACATGCACATGGCTCCCATTTTTGCCTATTGTAATAAAGAAGCATCTTTATGTAACCAATTAGGAATATGCGTGACCCCTTAAGATGCAGCCACAGACATACAATGATACTGTCTAGAATTATAGGGCTCTCCTGAAGTCTCCCAGATTCAAGATTCATTGGAGAGGTTTCAAAGACATCTGCTTTAATTACAGGAACATGGTTTCTGATTCATTTAATTCCCTTTCCTACCTAAACTGTAGATATAAGTGAATTTTAAGAGACTGTATAAATAAATTTTTAATTACAAAATGATGTTACACAATACATTATTAATAATGACCAATAATGCATAATGTTTATGCATGAGTCCATCGTAGAGATAACTAATGCGTGTTGCGCCTACAAGAAAGCATAATTTTGTCCTGAATTCATGAATGAAGTTGGAGCCACAATGCAGATTGCCTAGTCAAGAGCGCAGTGTGGTGTGTAGCATGCTATTTAACAGTCGGGAAACATCTTGTACCTATGGCATTTAAAAGGTATTTGCCATTTGTTCATCATGTGGGTGATCGAGAATCCTATTTTGCAGCGAGCCGTGCGGTGGTGAAATTTGGAAGAAGATCGCTGAGTTGACAGTAGTAGCTTTCCCAGACAGGTGCAGCATAAAATGGCCTAGAGCATCCAAGAAACATGTATGGCCCTTGCATTTGGGCGCATGGAGCTCTTTTCTCAGATGCACTGTAATAGAATTCCCCACTGCGGCCAAAAGGACCGAGCGCCCGCGTGCTGCTCTCTCCTTGGCGCTAGCGGTAACAGATTTCTGATATCTCCATGGCCAGCTCCAGGCACTCACTGGTCTCATGGCAGGATTCAAAGAGACTGCAGTCCACGTCACAGGTCAGGTTGCAGTCATTGCGAGGATGGTTCTCGTCTGAGGCCGAGTAGTACCTGTGAGAGGGGCAGCACAGGTTGATGCAAACGGTTTCGCACGTGTCAGGGAGCATGAGGAGGCAGTCCAGGAATTGGCAAAAGAGACAGGTGAGGATCAGGGAGGCACACTCTTCTGTTTAAGGAAAGAGAAGATCAGTATATGTGAATCATTTAGAAAACGCAAGTAGTGTTTGAGGGGCTGCCATTGCTAAAACTGCCCTCGTCTGCTCTTTCTGACTGCGGGTTACGTATTCCCATTAGCTGATCAGAGTGTGCAACATAGGTGAACAATTAAAATAATAAGATATTTGATGGGGAAGCTGGAGGGACAGCCCCGTTGTTAAAGTGGCCACAGCATGAGCACGAGGATACAAGTTCCATCTCAGCACCTGCACACACGAACGTATACATACATGCACACCTGTGTGCCTGTGCACGCCATAAATTTACTGTGATTTGGTAAAAAAAAAAAAACTATAATAAAGATGGAAGAAAACACATCTAGGAGTGTCCGGCAAATATAGACAGATATGGGAATGTGTGCTTGGAGGCTACAAAGTCACCGTGTTATTGTGCATGTGTATATGCTTGTCTATGCGGGAAGCCAGAGGTTGATTGACACTGACTAGGATGTCTTCCTCAATTGTTTCTCCACTTTATTTTCTGAGCTGGCATCTCTCACTGAACCTGGAGATTTATATTTTGGTGAAATAGTGAGCCTCTGGGATCCATGTACCTCTGACTTTTGCTGGGTCTAGGGTTACAGGTGTGGCGCCATGCCTGACTTTTTTGCTTAGAATGGGGAATCTGAATCTGGTTCTTAGGCTTGTTCAGCAAGTACTTCACCCTCCTGGTGAGCTGACTCCCAGTCATGCTGGGTGTTGTGGACAGCTTGCCTGCTCCGCTTCTCCTCAGCCCCTATTCCCTTTTTAAGTAATCATGTTGTTAGCTTCCTGAGCATTCCCTATTGATTCTGCCTGATCAAGTTACTTAAAGTGTGCTGTCATTTTGTCCTGAACCTCTTGATTTCGTTTGCCTGTGAGGTGCTGGGAAGGCACTGGGTGAGCTACAGCAGGCCTTTCCCAAATGCACTGGCTCAGAAGCCGTTAGAGCCGGGGACAGGGGAGACCACAGATGTTTGACGGCTTGTCACCAGGCTTCAAGACACCTTCGATGTGGTCTCCCATAAATCTACCACACCCATATCCAAAGATGAGGAAAAAACATAGTTCCACACTTTATTGAAATGCTGTTTAAAATAAGCCCAGCTTTTTGAGTTGTGTTTTATTTTAATTCCCATCTCCATCTTCCTGTAGTCATGGAAAGCCTTGATTTCGTATTCGGCTTGTTTAAGTAGAGAACCTCGCCATCTCTTGCCTAAGAGGTTTTAAATCTTATCAGTTGCCTTTAAGAAA
This sequence comes from Alexandromys fortis, assembly GCF_014885135.2. Taxonomy (NCBI): domain Eukaryota; kingdom Metazoa; phylum Chordata; class Mammalia; order Rodentia; family Cricetidae; genus Alexandromys; species Alexandromys fortis. The sequence continues at coordinate 2,131,088 of NW_026067947.1, forward strand.
ATTGGTTTAAAAATTTACTGTGAGGACTTGTTAAAAAATCTGGAAAGCATCTCTCAAGTATAGAAGGTAATTGGTAATTCCAGCCAAACAGCTGTGATGGGTTATAGATTATTATATATTTTTGCTCCATAAAGGGAGTTAGTTAGAATGATGTGGCAGTTCTCTTGTTAAAATTATACTTTGTGTGTGTGTGTTTTAGAAGTCTCAAAAATGTGAGAGGTTTTTTTCATAAAAGAGTAGGCAACAATTCATTTAATCCAATTAATAAATAATCTGAAGGCTGTTGATGATTGAATGTCACATTCCAGCGTGAGTTGGGAGAAATTTCTTCTCCAGATGGATTTACCAGTCTATAAAGTTTGGGTTTCATAAGAATCCATTGTTTCAATAAGCATGCTAATAATTTTGTGGTTTTCAGACTCTAGCCTATGACATCTGCATAGATATGCAGAATAGACTTCCAGCTCAGCACTAGATGAGCAGAGGCAGGAGAACCAGAAGTTCAAGGCCTGCCTTGAATACAGTCACATGCTCCGCCAGCCTGGCGTTTTCTTCTGACACAAGCGCTGGTAATTCATATGCAGGTCCTCATGCTTGCTTGGCAAGACCTTTCCAGACTGATCCACCTCCCAAGCATGGCCTTGTTCTCTAATTGTTCACAAACCAGGTGATTTCCGAGGGAAGGGAAAGCTTAGAAATAGGCTCTTAAAAAGAAGAGCAAATATTTTAAAGAATGCAAGTTTGCGCAGTTCAAAGTTCCAACATGAAATCTGAGTGTAGGAACACAGCAATCTTCTACCCTCCTGCTCTTCCCATATCCCCCTTCCTCTCTTCTCAGAATGGTGGTGGTTAACATGTGCGCACACACATGCACACGTCCACACACACACACACACCCCACAACTTTTACGATGACTTTAACTTCCATGCCTTAGCATTCATGGCACAGGTGCCTGCTCCCTACTGCCCCCTGCAGTGCACACACACTCATTTTCCTGCCAGGCTGGCTGTATTTTTACTCAGTACCAGCTTCTGGCATATGGCCAGTTCACTCATCTCTCGGAAGTCACCACAAACCACCCACAAAAACTCAGGAGTATGTTCGTAAGAGTTTCGGGACTCTGTTCCGCCAAGGCCTTTCTGAACCGTGAGTGTTGGTGGTCAAGGGTTGGGTAGCACACAACCTCATTCGATTTCCCCCATGCCAACTCTCTCTCTATCAGCTCCTGGCAGAGAAGTAATTCTCAGTAGAAAACACTCCAAGTAAATGCTATATACGATTCTTCGCCCTGGGGCCTTAAAAGTCTTACTTAGAGTTGTGACCCTACAAAAATGACCCCAGTGAATCCTGCATTTTATACACAAAACTAAAAGTTTGGGTTGGATGTGCGTAGAGCAGGGTACAAGGTGACTATAATGTTTAAAGTTGGTGATTCTTACTAGAGTATGAAAAGCCAGCTTATAAAACGGCTCTGTTTTCAGGAGGGCAGATGATCTTAGGCTTCTGCTGCGTTTACCAGTGTCACCTCCAGCTGGCAAACTCTGGAGGCCTCTGCTTCTGGTGTACACCATCGATTTTATTTACCCAAAGAGTTTGGGCTTAATCCTCTGGCTGAACTGGCATTTGTTTCCTCCCATCTTCTGTTTTACACTTGAGAATAGGCCCCCACCACACACCCCTGTTTTTAAGTCTGTCCCGTTTATTTGGTCATAAATGGCAGAGCCTCCTGCAGAAGAAAACCATGGTAACATTAATGAATTCCAAACAGATTTTTCTGAACTTTCAAGCGTGCACTGTGCTTTCCTGAAAGACATATAAAAGACCACTACACCAGCGGGCTGAACTTTTTTTTTTGGCTAGGGCCGATTTGCTTGCACAAAAGTCGTGTAAGCCATTCAGAGGAAATTTCACAACTGTTGGAAGAGTCCAGGACTTCCTGTTCTCCAGACTGAGCGTATTTTTCTTTCCTTGTAGCTTCCTGGGCTGCAGAATTTAATTAACATGATCTCTAGAGGCATAGCTCCAGACTAATGTCCCTTCTCCTGGCCAATTCAACAGAGCGCACTATGTACCCAGTGCCAAGGGTCAGCTCTTATGCTGGTCTTCCAAATAAACTGCTTCCTAAGGCCAGGCCCTATTTTGTACCTTCCTCTTGTGCATGCCACACACCTATTCCCTTCGCAGTTTGTGCTTGTAGTTGGCAGCACCATGATGAAGTCACTAGAAACCTGGGTTCATCGTTGGCCACTACTGTCTCGATGTAGTTACTAGTCGGTCTTGATTGCACACAGCCACCTGCAGAACCTCTTTTCTGGTTGTACCTTCACCAGCTCTGTTCAGGTACATATGCAGCCATAACCTCCCTCTGAAGACGGTCTGCCAGCACGTGTGCTGATTTCAAATCTGTGAACCCTTGTGACGCTTGAATTCCTGACTGAAAAGAACTTATTCTCCCTCTGCACCCTAACCCTTGCCTCAGCAAGAAGCTCCTACAAGCCTCCTGCTACCCTCTCTCACCCCTGGCCTTTTCTCATTCCTCATCCACTGTGCTAGTACCAGACTAGTTGAATCCTAGAATTCGAAATGGATCTATGGCCCAACAAATTCTCTTCTTTTGTCACCCTCTTGGTGGCAGCTTCACGCAACTCATGCTCAAACGAGCCGATTCTTTGCTTGAAACAGCTTCCCTCCAAACGACACTCTTGCTCAGACATGCACAGCCACCACACTCACTGTGTGCTCCCAGCGCTGCCCACAGGGCGAGCTTAGCTGGCCATCTCTCACTGAACCAATCAGAGCATGAGTCTAAGTTAAAAAGACCAAAGTGGAGAGGGTGTTGCTGAAGGGTGGTAGGACCCCATTTCTTTCCAGATCCCAAGTTTGTGCTTTGAATCCCCGTATTCCACATGTCTACCTCTCTCCTAAAGCCAATTCACAGCCCTCTGTGCCTCACATGAACCTCAGAAAGGCCTCGAGTAGACCCTGGATTGAGTACTCCTATCACCCCTGTTTCTAGATTTGGCCCGCAGACTCAGACTCAGGGAACTTAAAGTGCCATGATCCAGGAACCCCGGCAAGTGGGTTGGCGTTTATGTGAACTCAGGACTTTGCAGAGCTTTGAACTAGAGCTGGCAGTGCTCTTCCATGCTTCCACTTGCTTTCTGCCAGGTATGAGCATTTGGAGCTCCCAGTCCTTTTCTGATTCACAAGGCTGGCAGTGTAGATGGCCAAGTTATTTCCATGACTACTGGCTAGCTTCAGCCAATGGGAGGCATTCACAGCCTATGAGCTGGGGAAAAAGAAAGGAAAAAAAAGACTAAATGCAAAACCCCATTTTATATGTTATATATTGTCTATCATAATAACTCTCTCTCTCTCTCTCTCTCTCTCTCTCTCTCTCTCTCTCTCTCTCTCTCTCTCTCTCAACTATTTCTTCCTCACTCTTCCTCACTCTTCCCCTCTCCCTCTCCACACCTTTCTCTTCAGCCCTCCTCCCCAAGACTCTGAATAAAAACAGCCACCATCTAGTCCCAGTTAGTTGGTAGGGGTCTAGCATAGGGCCAGTATGTTGGTCTGGAGAGTCCAGGGCGGATAGGGCCATTTCGTGGTGTGGATTTCTGGGTTACCCAACTGTTTGCGGCACTAGCCTTTTCAACTCTCTCTGCACCTTTGCAACCCCTTTGCACAGGAAATCCCCTCTACTGAACCAGCTGGTACCCTGCCTTTGTCTCTCCTCACTAACTGTCAGAATACTGGTCTCTCCTCCTAAACCCGGAATAAAGGCAGTAGGAGATAATCCAAGACCCGCAGGCCAAGCTGCGAAGGCTGTGCTAAGCTGTGAGCAAGAAGCCTTGGCAAGTCCCTCTGAGCATTGTCTCGAGTCCCTTCTATCCCCTAGGGTACTTTCAAGCTGGAATGCACTAAGTGGCGACAGTCTAACAGCACCGAAGTATTCAGGCAGCTTCGAGGCGCTAAACATTCTGCTGGGGATTGGCTAATTAAGAGGGAGAATGTGTCTCATTAGAAAGGCTCATGTTTAATTAGAGTGGAAATGATAACAAAGGCAAGACGTTCCACATGTGTGCCCGGGTCAGCCTCATCACCATTTCTTGGCGTTACCCTCTCAACTTTATGTCCTTGCGTGAGAAGCATGGAGACCAGGGGCTTGCGTCCCTTGTTGCCATCGGCGGGCCCTAGGACATTTTTAACTTCAACCTCTTGCTCCGTTGTCAGTCATCAAACAAAGTGTCCCAAGTGTAGTTCTTATAGAAGTGATGCGGAGAAACAATAACCTCACCCATTACTCCCTTAGAACGAAGTAGGATGAGAAAAGGACCAGCTGATCTTGGCCCTCTGGCCCAGGGCCTTAGTATAAATAGCTCTGTTCTGTTACTGGCAGACTTGCAACCCAAGAACATCAGCTGACTCCTGAAGATTCCGGGTTCAAAAGCATAAAAACTGATTTCCACCCCCTGGCATGAAGTTCTTTATAAATACATGTCTGTAACGTCGAATGCGAATAAATAAAGTGTAACAGAATGCCTGTCTCCAGTCAGGCTCTCATCCCCGGTGCTATCAATCTGAACAGCTCCTTAAGTATGTCAAGATCTATTTAAGCTCAGACAAGCACAACTAACATCCACGTCACTCCTTTTAGAAGGAGAATGACTAGATTTGGGTGATACTTGGTAAATTTGTGCTTATGTTTTTTTCTGAGCCAATGAACTGAGATAATTATAAAATTGAAACACGTTATAAGGTGACACCACTGCATTTTAATTGTATGAAATTTACAGTGTAGAAAATGTAATCATTTTATTCAGTAGCCCATGGTGTAATTAAGACTATTCTTTGCAGGTATCTTGTATTTATGAGTTTCTCCTTCCACCTGCAGAAGATGTCTGAAATTCCAAATTATACACCAATTGGGCATATTTCCAGGGTCCAGCCTATTAGCTAAGGTGATGGGTCCCCCTGGCTTCCTTTCCCATGTGACGGGAGTAGAAGATTATGGACACGGGAGCAGGTGCATGCAGGATACCCGGGGTGTGTTTTCTGTTTCCTTCTGGAAAAGGATCACATGTGATGAACCGTAGCTACTGACACCATGCCGGAGAACAGCCTGGGAGGTTCAGTGAAGATCCTTTTAAGTTCCCATCAGAGCACACCCTGTGAACTCTGCTAATGGATGCAACACATTTTACAAAATACGCCTACGAGAGCCTTTCCCACCCTGTTTTAAGCGGAGGTGATGTGTACAGATATTAGTAATTGAGCATCCATTCCCATGCACTCATTTATACTTTTCAAAATAAATTAACCACGAACTGCATGAAATCGGACACAGTCTTCTCTGTTGCCTTTCTGTTTTTTTTTCTGTGCTCTGAACAGATACTTCAGTATTCATCTCGGTTTGAACAGTGACCCCACTGAACCCTTAAATTACTATCAAAACTTCCTGTTGATTTCCTTGCTGTTTAGGATGTTAGGATGAGTGGTTTTTTTTTTAAATTATGTTTTGTGAGTCTTAATGAGTCTTTTACTTCCTCTTTTATTCAGCCACCAAAAGCTCTAATCTCACCGGGGAGATTTATTTTTCCACAAAGAGAGCAAGGAAGGGTGGCCTATGACCTACATCTTCTCCTTAAAACCCAAGCCTTCTGGGTCCTACTGGTCTTAGTTACCTCTTGTGATAAACAGCTTCCTTCAAACATCTTCCTGAGCCCCCTGCCACAGGCTCTATATATCAGTTACCATTTAAACTGAGTGGTCATTTTCCCCTTTCCCTGGGGACAGGAGACAACTGATATCGGACTTCTCTTGGGGTACCCAACTGGACAGAGGGACATGCTCTGTGGGGGATATTATGTTTGTGGATGTGTATGACAGTTCCTAATTCTGGGGTATGCATTACCCTGACACATACAACGAGCAATCTCCCCACCTCCCCATAAAACCCATGGAAACACTCTGCTCTCAGATGCTTTCAGATGACCCCACCCCCGGCTTGTTTCCCTGCCTTCCCTCCGATTGGACCAAAGTTAAACTCAGTGGAAGCTTTAGTCAACAGATCAAAGTTGGCCCAAAGATGCGTGGAGAAGCCTTGTGTGCCAGAAAGTAAATAGAAGTCATTATCAATATTAAAATATTTAGAAGCTTCATATGATATTCTTATTCTCTACATAGTTTTAGATCACATCAAGACCAGGCAACTCAGCTGGGCAGAGTGGCACATGCCTTTAATCTTAGCACTTGGGAGGCAGAGGCAGGTGGATCTCTGTGAGTTTAAAGCCAGCCTGGTCTACAATATGAGTTCCAGAACATCCAGGACTATACAGTAAGACCCTGTTTCAATTAAAAAAAAAAAATCTAGCAAACCTAAACCTATTGTTTCTTCTGATTTGAATTAGGTGAAAGAAATGTCTCTCTCTCTCTCTCTCTCTCTCTCTCTCTCTCTCTCTCTCTCTCTCTCTCCATCCTCCCTCCCTCTTTCTCTGTAGACTGAATAAATGTAGTCATCCCTAGGAACATTATCCACCTCCCTTGAGACAAGGTCTCGCATTGTCTTGGAGCTATCAAGTGGCCTTGATTGGCTGAAGGTGAGCACAGGGTGCCCTTACCTCTGCCTCCTCAGTGCTGTTATTAGAAACCCACCCCTATGCTGCCTTCCTCCCATGAGTTCTGGAGATCTAGCCTTGGAACCTTGTGATTGAGAGAAAACACTTGACGGACTTGGCTGTCCTCTCAGAAGTGATGTTTAATGACTTTTAGCTGAGATATCCTTCGGTTTCCCACAGTCCTCACTATTCCCTGTTGTTTGCTTCCAGCTTCATTATAAGCATTCTTTCCTGGAATCCTAGCCAACCCCATGTCTCGTCTCTGCCTTTAAGTATCCATATCAACATTTGAATAAGACAGCGTGTCTACAGCAATGGTCCAAGTTTCCCTTTCCCCTCAAAAGCTGCAATCATAAGAAAAGCTGACGCGGAATTTCTGTGTGCCAGCTTCTGCAGTAGGTGCTTTGTGCACATATTCCCCCGGGGCCCCACTGGCCAGTGCCTTGTTGCTAACCCTGGTGTAGAATTAAGAGGCTGGGGTTGAGATGTTAAAACATAAAAGGCAAACCCCAAACCTGCCCCTTTTCAGATGAGACATGGGGTTGGCCCTTTTCAGCCAATGAACTTCAGAAGCAGCAGTTAAATCACTGTGATGATGAAGGGGCTTTTATACAAACTTTAACTTTTTCTCATTTTCAATAATAAAATATAAGATACAGATACGAAACCATACTTCTGAGAAGTCCCAGGGCCTTTTTTTTTTTTTTTTAAATGCAGCCACAGGTAGAGACTTGAGAATACTACAGAACTCTTGAGTGGCTCATGTTCCCTGGAGAGACAATTGCAAAGTTATTCTGAGTTAAACTTTATTTATTATGGCAGAAGATCCATGAGCTTGAACTTGACAGAGCTGATGGTTTAGCCCCAAATCAATCTGCAATGAGCGTTGTTGTACGTAGTATATGGGGTGTGCTGGTCTATGGCTGCACTTGATCGGAAGGCCTAGAAACTTAACTACCAGAGTCAACACTCGGCTAGAGATGGTCAATGTCAATAGATACCTTGATATTTTATATGATCCTTGTCATTTGTATTTGGGGTAGAGATTGTACGTGTGTGTGGCGGTCAGAGGTCAACCTTGAGAGTCGTTCCTCCAGTGCTATCTACCTTGGCTTTTGAGACAATGTGTCTCACTGGCCTAGAACTCACCAGGTAGGCTGGGCTGGCGTACTAGAGGGGTCCAAGGATCTGGCTGCTTCCACCTCCCTAGTGGTGGGATTAAGACCGCACCACCACTGCAAGCTCGTTTATGTGGGTTCTGGGGATTGAACTCAGGTCTCCATTCTTATCTAGCAAGCACGTTACCGACTGAGCCATCTCCCCACTCCGGCGTGTCCGTTTGTTTCTAGCATTTTATTATTTTTCCACTCTGTCCTCCCCTTGCCCCATATTCTTAGAGCCACGGGCAGAATGGTCTCATTTCGGAGAAGAGAAATTGTTCTTTGATTTTACTGGTTTTCCAGCCCTATCCGAGCACGCTGCTCTGGTCTGAGCTATTTAAAACACAGCCTCCAATTCCCAGGTCTGGGAGCAAACACTCTGGCAAGCACCTCCTAGTTACAAAGTGACCTTGACACATGTCATTCAGCGGGGTTTTCAAATCAAAATCATCCTATTTAATATTCATACAGACTTTTTTCTCTCTTTCTAACAGCATATGTAGTGATTTTACAAGGAGTGGGGTTGGGAGCTTTATTTAGAGATGGGCTGGAGTCTGAGAAACATACCATCAGCATCTCTCTGATGAACTGAAGTATTAGTTTGGAGGTAGGGAAATTTCGTTTGGCATTCTTCGAGGGAGGAGAGTGAAGTGCTCGATCCTGACAGGTTTTTCTCACTGGGGCTTTCCTGGACTGGTCCATCTGTGATACTGAATTCAGATACTGAATTTATAATGATAGTATTAATAGGTTTCTCTTCTCCGTGCTTTTCATTTGTGAGCTGCGTATCTAAAATGAGAAAAGAAAACACACATCACAAACTCACTGTGATCTTCGAAAGGACCCTTGCAGGAAAATTCACGTTTTACACTTTGAAAGAATACAGTCCTATGAAATGGAATAAAACATTATTGAGCAAGATTATTTTGAGATAGAATTGAAAAGTCCAATTACAAACTTTCATATACATTGTAAGGTTCATATTAATTTGTACCACATTTTTCTACTATCAGCTTTTAGGATGGGGAGTGGGCAAACCCAAGAATTCGTTTGTATGGATCAGCAAGGTGTCACTGTGGTTGTGTCAGCCCCGTGGTGTATGATGGACATGAGAAGCCAGGAGACTCTGAAACTCTCTGATGGTCTCCATAAAATCACTATTCATTGTTTTCTTGCTTCTTTATCTACAAACCTCACATTCCTTCTACTTAGGAGAAAAACAAGCCGTGTACAGATGAGCTGTCTACAAGGTGGATCCTTGCTGTCAGTAAAAGCTCCGAAACACACACCCTCTTTTCATAAATGGGATGTTTTGATCCAGGCAATCGCATTTTATGGGCATTTCAGGTGATAGCCTCTCTGGCTTTAGGGGTGTCTTCTGGAGAACATACCTTATAGCACAATTGATAAAAACCCAGAGCGGTTATTGGGGTTCAACCTGAAGGTCAGAAAAGCAAAACAGCCAGCCACTGGCTCTTCTCTCTACCTCAGTCTGAAATGGTGATCCTGCCTCCAGGAATCTCAGAATGAGACTGTGTCTGAAAGCTGTCTCCTCCCATTCTATATTCCTCTCTAGGGCTGGGATTAAAGGCATAATGCACCACTACCGCCCAGCTTCTGGGGCAAACTATTGTGGCTCCTGGGATTAAAGGTGTGTGTCACCACTGCCTGGTCTGTAAGACTGACCAGTGGGGCTGTTTTACTCTCTGATCTTCAGGCAGGCTTTATTTATTAAAATGTAAATGAAATATCACTATAATACCTTAGTGTATGAAATTAGTGGGATAATCAGGGGATTTTGGGGGAACTGCTGGCAATGTCCTGGTCAAGGCTCCAGGTTGAGGAGGCAAAGGGAAAGTGGAGAAGGCCCGTGAACTCATCTATGTAATGAAAGAGTTTGTTATGGAGCCAACAGCAGACTGAGCATTGGAATTCAGGGTGCCCGTCACAAACATCCCACACTAGCAAATGGGAGTCTGTAAAGAAGTAGAATTCAACCCTGCTATGTCAGAGAGAGGATGAGGCTGGAGGGCAACTTAATGTATAACATACCTACACCTGTAAGCAAAGCCCTGAGATGGAAAAAGAAGAAACACCGGAATACATTCACAAACATGCCACCAGGTGGATCTCCGGGACACCTTCAGGTGGCACTATTGAGAAACAGAAAATGTGTTCTAGGAATCTCATTCCTATAGCAAGCCTACGATTGGGCTGACTCAACAGTGCTCAGGAGGGAACGAGAAGGAGATAGACATGATTTGCTAAGACAATTCACTTCCAGGTAGGAAATCCTCTCTTCCTAAGTCCACATCTATTACCTGTTTCAAAACTGCCTTTTCCTTTCTGGAAAAGCAATGTTTGCTTGGCCCTACCTTTGAGGAATGTGATTCCCTGAAGCTTCTACAAAATCCAGTAAGATGGGAAATCTGATGTTTCTGAACTGTTCAAAAGCTCAGATATGGTTGTCCCCAGCAGACCAATTGACTCATCATTATCCCTTGGGGACTTCACTGAAATTTCTCAGATGATCGCTACATTCGGACAACCCTGAGGATTCTAAGGAGTTCTTCTCTGGGGAGGGGAGGAAATAGAAAGAACACCCGACAGACTTGTCAATCAGTGCTCTCAAAACCCACCAGAGATGGTCTCTCTCTGAAGGCTTGAGCTGGAAGCAGACCAAACAGTCTGCCACACACAGTCATCCTGGGCCATTTTTGTTTCCTTCCGATTTTCCAAACAGCCTTGGTTTTTGACAATGTTTAATTTTTATTCCCTTTCCCATATGCTGCTGGCTTTAAATCTCTTGGTGGTGGTTTAATCCACCCTAAAAAAGATTGGCAGAAGTAGGGATTCGGGAAAAACATCTATTGTTGACAGCAATTAATGTAGTATTGAACACTGAATGTGGAAATAGAATTGGCACCGCACGTTGGCAAACTCTAGGCTTCCTCTAACTCAAGAAGCACTCGCCATGTTAATAGCACAATGATGGTGGTGATGATGGTCATGGTGAAAAGGAGGCTTTATTCTCCTTACTGGGAATGAGGGCATCCAAAAACCAGTTGTTTACCCACTGAGTTGGCTATTCAAATACTGCCTTCAATTGCTTAGCAGTGCCCAGATTTTGAGCCAGACAATGGATATACAAATGAGTGTTCTCCTCATCTTCTACTCAGGAGATACCAGTTACACTTTGCCTCCCCAAGCTATGATGATAAAAAAAACATCATTGTTCCCCTTACCAGATTTCTCTCCTGGGACAATGTTTCCCAGGTTAAAGGCCACTGCTTTGTGCACAAACACGTGTGTATTAGTGCCTGCTTTATCCATCAGGCATTAAGATCTATGTTATTATTTATATACCCTGCCTTGTTAAAATGCCCAGCTGAAAAAGTCTAGGAGAAAGCCACACTATTGGCTTTTTTTATGACATGAGAAAAGTAGCAGTTAGTATTAGTAGGTGAATCATTGGAGTTAGAATTGAAATCGGTCTATGAATAAGAACACTCCAGCTTAGAACCTTTACTTAGGTAAGTTTCCCAAATATTTCTCTGTAGTCAACTGAGCTCAATCTAGGGCAGAAGTTCTCAACCTGTGGATCGCAACCCCTTTGGGGGTCACGTATCAGATGTTTACATTGTGATTCATAACTGTAGCAACATTATAGTTATGAAGTGGTAAAGAAATAATTTTATGATTGGGGATCACGACAACATGAACGGTATTAAAGGGTCACAGCAGTAGGAAGTTTGAGAACCACTGCTGTCGAGACCCCCAAATCTTTGTTTTTATTGTTGTTTTTTATAAATATTATATATGTCTCTAGTGAATCCTTTACCTCTATCTTAAGTAGCTGTCTTTTAGTGTTGTACTCCACATCAACAATATCCTCTGTACCCTAAAACTTGAGATGTATTAACACCCTAAAGCCAGTCTTGCAAATAACTCAATTTGACAGACCTTCTTTCTCTGCACGCTGAAGTACGACTGATTTCTTGCACACTTGAGGTACTGCCTGTTCAGCTACAGCTACCGTGTCTTGTCCATACAAAGGCAGCTCAGAAAGGAGCTGGTAGCAAACCAGGATGACTATAGAGACTGCAGCAGCTCTTTGCTTAACAGAATTCGGTAACAATCAGTTCAAATTATCACGCACAGTCAGACCGCATGTAATTGGAATCGCTTTTGCACAAAGTAATTCGGTAACAACCAAAACGAAGAGTTGGATAGCGGTAACTGGAATGTAAAACATGCAGAGAGTACAGTTTACAGCCAAGTGGTATATGATTCTCTTTTTAATTTTGCGACAACTTTTTTAAGTACAGCATTTTTTTAAGTATAGCATTTTGAATGTAAGTGGTTTGCTACATTAAGCAACCATTTGGAGCACACCAGGTTTGCACAGGGAGGATTTTATGGAGAATTTAAACTGCCATTCATAAAGTTATTTTAACTCTAGATCTCTGTTTATATTTTTTATTTTTTTAATTCCCCAGTGGGAACTATCTGATGCTCATTAAAAAATCATCTGACACACACACGATTCAGAGCCCGGTCTGTTCAACCCAGAATTCTGACATCTGAAGTGAGTCACATTTTTTTTTTTTTTGGGTGAATGTTACTGACAGCTTCTATTTTTTTATAGCTTGAATGCTAACAATAATTCCCCCAGATTCCTTCCTTTACAGTGTTATTTGACATTGTCTCCAAAGTATTAAAAAGCAGCATGGGCTAAAAGAGGAACATAGGGAAAAGTGGCATCATATCCTCTCACGGGATGGTATTTTAGAATTAAATAAAGAACCTAGGAAGCTATATTTGGGATGTTATACATAGTTCTTGACATTAACACAGAGAAAATAATTTTTTCCACCTCAAAAATATAAACCAAAATGGGGACAAAAATTAGGAGCTTCCCTAAAGTTCTTAGAAAAAAAAATTAAAGTGTGTCTTGAAAGTCAGTGTAATAGAAAAATTCCTGTTTGGGTTAGGAGCAATTGCAAGAACCAGTGGGCATAAACTAAGCAACAGGAAGACAGACAGTTAATTAATTTTTTATTACCGCTGAGCAAATGTTATTAATTTAATTCAATTAACATTTATTGAGCACCCACATGCAATAGATGAATCATTGTGACAGCAGCTATTCATTTATTTACTTTACGTTATTAAGGAAACATTTCAATGGTTTCAATTTTGCTCACTAAATGTGACTTGATAATTTTTGTGACCATATATTCTCTAAGTCTGCAATAAAATTGCTAGAGATGTGAGTTACGTCTCTTCCTGCCTGGAGTCTCAGTCTGTTCTTGTTCACAGCTTTTTCTTTTCGTCTTTCCTGTTTCCTTCTCCTCTCTCCCCGCCTTTTCTCTCTGCCTCTTCTTTTTTCTATTTATTTCTCCGATTTACCATCCTTGTCTCATTTATTCATTTCCTTTTACTTCCAGATCTGCATTTATTCCTTAGACTCGATCCCCCTCCCTCCCTCCTTCCTTCCTCCCTCTTCTTCCCTCCACCCTCCCTCCCTCCCTCCCTCCCTCCCTCCCTCCCTCCCTCTCTCCCTCCCTTTTTCCCTCTCTTACTCCCTCCTTCTCCCCCCTCCCTCTTTCCTCCTGCCCTTCCTTTCTCCCTCTTTCTCCCTTCATCCTTCCTTCCATTTCTTTCTCCCTCCCTTCCACTCTTCCTTTCCCCTCACTTCCTCCCTCCTCTTCTTTCCCTTTTCCTTCTTTCTAAGGTAGGATTTGTCCACTCTCATAACCTAGGGGTTGGTTTTGTGGAGCCTACTTCTAAATCTACCCTGCCAGCCAGTTTCCACCCAGCCAGGCTGCTTTTGCTGAGTGTAAATTCTGTCCCAGTCGTGTGTTCCTAGCTGGAGAATCCAGAGAAAACGACAGTGTATCAGTTCCTTAAATGCCCGTGGTCACCACAAATCACACTCTCAAGATGGCAACTGACTCTCGGATATTTTATTTATGTTCCCAGCCACATCTTTACAATTTGATGTCCCATTTTTACCAAGCCCTTTGTTTCATCGAGGTAGGTAATTCAACCTACCCCAGAAAGTTCATGGCTCGATTGCTTTTCCTTGTATGGTCATTGTTCCGGATATTTAGCTCAAAAACTATTCTTTGCCTGGTCCCATTGTTCCATTGATGATTTAGAAATTCTCGTTCATTCTTCTTTCAGAAAAGCTCTCAAGTCCATGCCGACCTTTTCATCCCCACCACCACTTGCACCTTCCAGTCTGGATTATCTTTAAGTGGCTGTATATTTTGCTTGTGGGGGTCTAAGAAAGGAACTTGCAAACATCAAGCAGATGTTCTATCACTAAGCTGTATTTCCAGTCCTTGATTTTCTTTGTACAGAGTTCACTGTGTATGTACTTCAGAGTGGCGCTGAACTGGCCATTTTTATGCCTCTGTTTGCCGGATGTGGAAATTTCGGGTGTGAATTACCATACGTGGCTGAAGAAAGTGTACATGCTATTATCAAAGTAATGTTTTAACCTCTGCTTTCTGAGCATAATATTTATTAAAAGAAAAAGACCACAAAGCAAGGTAACCCCCTTCCACACACAGAAGAGCTAATACGGCTTGCTGTTACCTGAATAACTGTCCATTCTCAGTCTCAATTGACTTCCTCATTATGTGGTCAAGTTGCCTTTTGAAACAGGCAGGACCTTACTAACATTTTAATGTGAGTGACCAACTCCTGAAGCCTCTCTGAGAATTTTAAGAGAAGCCTTTAAGGGAGACTGATTTTAATTTTATTTCCAGATCAAAACACTTAAAGTGTGCATTTCCGATGCACGGACCATTTTTTAAGCTGTAACTGAATTATATTTTCCCTTGGACTTGAGCTACCGCATAGAATTTAGTAGTGTAATTATCTGTGGGGGAAATCAGATCAAGGTAGATGCGTGACATTTCAAGGTATAAGCCACCAAACCGTTCACAAATTATTGTGGCTAGGGAAAGTAGTTCATCGAAGTGACCCTGTAGAAGAAAAGTTAATTTAACTGGGCACTGTGGTGCATGTCTTATAAACTCTGAATGTGGGAGGCAATGCAAGAAGAGCATGTGTTAAAAAACACCCTCACAACCCGGTCTCCAACCTACTAACCAACCAACCAATATAGAAGTATATAACATATATATGTTGTATTTTTTATGTAATCTTATATATTTATGTTCTCATGCATGTGAAGGATTTTATAATGTCTGCATTAATGTTGGAATTTGCAGGTCATTGTTAGACTATATGGTTATATCAATATATTTATCTTCTTGTGCATATGAAGAATTTTTTAATGTCTACACTACTGTTGGAATTTGGGGGCATTTGTTAGACCATATGATTATTTTCTGCAGCTTGGTCATTAAAATATATGATAAGCAAAATATGAGAAGTCACAGAACAAGATCAAACTTGATAACATTATTAGAGTCTGAAGGTATGTATTTCTACATTTACATTTTCTTTGGGTACCCACAAAACTTGAGACAGGGTCTCTCCCTGTAGCCTAGCCTGGCCTGAGATCTAGACTCGATTAGCCCCAACCTCCCTAGAAGCTGGGATTACAAGTGCGTGCCAACACACATGACATTCTTATTTTCATACTGAAAAACAGAAAAAATTTATAGAGAACAAAGCAAAATAAATAAAAGCCAAATAAAATAAAATAAAAGATGCCACCTTTCATTCCCCCATGTTAATAGAAGCTGATGGACATTCAGAGAGGGTACATTTTCAAGAAAAAGCTATTTTTGGTTTTGATTGTGGAACTGAGGGACAAGAAGCTTCCTATGGAAGCCTCAGCCATTTGAAGTGAATAGGAGTGAGCAATTATTTGACAGGTTGTTGGCTGCTAGATTGGATAAGGCAAAGCCTTGGCTTCAGCCAATCTAACTTTGGGGCAGAATAAGGGAGACGTGTGTAACTGACTTTTTTTTTTTCTCTGTAATTTTCTCATGGCCTTTAAAGACTTTGCAGTAAAAACAGCGGTTTTATATATTGTGGCTTTGGTTTGACTTCCGCAGTGACTCAACCCCAGAGACATACGATGAAATGTTTATCAAGAGCCCTGACAAGATGACATTATAAGTCTTTTCAACCAGCCTTAGTGAATCTTGTTGAAAATGTGAGGGAAAAAAACACAAGTGTATTATTTCCCCAGAAATAATAACAGTGACTGTTCAAGGTGAAAGGGATTAAGAGTAGAAAGAGATGAACGGAGAAGGTTGTGATGGACCCTACCTAGGCTCTCGCAACAACTTTCGGTTTTGTTGTTGTCCGTGGCTTCTTTTCTTTTTCTAACCACCTAACCGCCGTGGAAAATTCCCTTGGTTTTCTGCTCACTGCCACGCATTGCCCTGCAGGCAGACCTTGGCTACCTGCTGTACTTTTATAGGCAGGTTCTGAGCCGGTAACAAGGAGCAGTGCCGACCAAAGAGGCGTTTGAATCTTCTTCCGACGTGAAAACAGTTTGCAATTATGAGTCCCCATTTCATTTTTATGCACTTACTTTCAGTTTAATGCTTTAAAGAAGTATCTCAGGAAATAAAGATGATGTTACCCAAGGAAAAAAAAATAGGGAGCAGCTTTTATAGTTCCGTGTGCTGGGTGGCTAATGAGTTTAGGGCTCTGAAAAGACAAATTAAGCCAATCAGGCTATAAACTCAAGTATGAGCTGTGTATCACATACAGCTGGGCTTTCACTATTAGCGTTGGATATAAATGCTAAGCACTCACGCTGTCCCGAGAGCATCCTCTACTGTGTGAAAGCTGTGTCAGCTTATTTCTCCCAAGACCTTGATGGTGGGTTCAGCTTTGTCAGGTACACTATCACAGGTCCAGCCCACAGAGGTCTGGCAGAGGGCTGTCGCTGCATGCTGCATGCGGGTGAGGGGGCAGGTGAAGGTGCTAGTGTATCCTCCCAGGGACACAGCTACTGAAAGGCGGAGCTGCAGCAGGCACCTCTCTGTGCCTCCAGGCCCTACAGTCATCCAGCCCTGCTCTCCAAGCTACAGTTCCCAGACACGATGACGGGAAGGTGGATTGTTTTGCAGAAGGACTCTTTTGGCCCCTGCTGACTCTTCAGTGTAGCTGATCTTGCTGATAGGTAATTAGGATACACCTTAGAAGTCTGTTGGTGGCGAGCTGGGTAACTGATGATTGGCTTTTGCAAACTCAAGCCTAGTTCGGGAAGCTGCCGACATCTGCTGTCCAGCCCCTATGGAAATTCTAAGAAGCTGGAATCCTCACTGTAGTTCTTTCTGAGTTTCTAGTCCTCTGACTATCATAGATGCTTCCTCTTCCTTTTCGGCGGTGATTCCCGAGGGATGCAGACTCCTCTCATATTGAGTGTCCCAGCACAATGTCTGGCGGAAAGCAAGTGTCACCAGATTTTCAGATGACAAAAGCAAAGTGGGTCTCTGAACTTTCAGGGGACAATGGCTTCATCCCTAGGAGAAGCATTCTGAACTCACCCCCTCGTCTTTGTCTTTTGCTCTTAGTATCCGTGCTGATCGTTGTTGTGTTCATATATTATTTTGGGGCTAAAATGCATTCCGATTTGTACTTTTAACTCAAAGCAAAATTTGTATTGGTATTTAAAAATGTAAGAATATAGGAAGACACAAAGACAATAAAATGCTCTCTGACGCTTCCCATTTCATATCTGTTGTTGCTCTTGGTTTCCCCAGGTTGGAAATACCTTGTGGTTATATATACATATGCATGTGAATGCTTACTTATACATTAATTAGATTTTAAATACATGCTGTATTTTCAAATTTTTACATATTAGAATTCCTGCTATATTTTACCTGGTAAAGATCATTATATGTTAATTAGATCATAATTGCAATACTAATATATTAATATCTATTTGAAGAGCCAGTTGGTATTATATTTTCTGACTTAAATTAACATATGGATATAAATAAAAATTCATTCTTCTAAGAGTCTCGTCTAAAGACTCAACTCATGCTCCAGGCCTGTGATAGGTTCTACAGATAGCATTCATCCCCAGCTTCCCCATGATTGCACTGGCACACTGCTACAGAGAACATAGCTAAGTGACCTGTCAGTGATAGAGCTGGGCTTTTACCAAGGGAAGCCAGGCTACAAGTCGAGCCTCCTAACAAATGTGTTAGACTGTCTGTCTCAGCCAACATTCAACGGATATATATTTTAACATTATTGAATATGGTATTCAAGTTAGCACTGTTCTACAGTCACTTCCCTATACCCTGAAGATTACTGAAACAACTCAAGTCTTTGCTCAACTGTCACCTCCTCAAAGCATCCTTCCATTTTGTCCAGTTGGAGTCAGATCTTGACTTCACACCCCCTCAAGGGTCTTCTGGAAATATATGCTTTGATTGTGGTGACCAGGATGGGCCTCACTGGCCTTCCATGGTTAAAAGTCAGGGAGGCTGTCAAACAGAGCACTGTGCATCGAAGCTACCTCTAATTTTCACCCCAAACCTACAGAATGCGACTTTAGGATTATGATAATGTCAAGGCTGGAAGACTCTTGTAGGAAGAATTCAGTAGAGCTTGCAATCAGCAATTTTTATTGTGTCGGTGTTTGATTTTCCACATTGGCTTATTTGTTTACTTGAGATGGGATGCATATCTTTCCACACTTCAGATGCCATCTTTCTGAGACTCTGTCTTTTAACTAATTACTACATCCTAGAAAAGCACCTAGGAATGTTGCAGGGAGGGGCCGCTTGTTGGTCCTGGCCACCCAGCTAGCTTAGCCTCGAAATAACCACACAGAAACTGTGTTAATTAAGTCACTGCTTGGCTTATTAGCATGTCTACCTGCAGCCAGCCAGGGATCTATGGCATCCCTCTGGACTCTGCTTTCTTCTTCCGAGTATTTCATTTAATTTCCCCCACCTACCTAAGTTCTGCCCTATCAAGGGCCCCAAACAGTTTCTTTGTTAACCAATGAAAGCAACAGAGAGACGGAAGGATCTCCTACACCATAGGAAGCAGAGAGTACCCACAGAATGGGGAACAAAGACTGCATACTGTTGCTAGTGTGGCATGCCAGGTACTGTCAATGCTCCGTCCAGTGAAATGTGGGTTGTTTCTATTTTTGCTGTTATAAATACTCTTGAAATAAATGTCATACATGTGAGTTTGGTCTCATATTTGTTAGTTTTTATAGTTTGAGACTATAGGAAAAGATTGATGTAATTTGCTTTCCAGAAAAATCAGTCCATTTTGACTCACACCAAGAATAAAAGAGAAGAATTTCTCTCTTGTTCTGTAGCCAATTCTAGATTTTACCATTACAATAATTTATTTTTATCAATTTGAAGGGAACTTGGATTTGAGTGCACACTTTCCAGCAGCTGAATAAACAGTCTTGTACTGCTACAAGGTTTGGGAAGGATTTTTTTCATGCCCACTGCTTTTCTGGGGATTTTTTTCTACTACAACTAGATCCTAGGTAATTTAGAAAATTATCAATTACATGGGATTGGGCATTAAAAAATACTCATTATGTATTTATAGATCAATAAATTTTTGTTTTAAGTATTTATTGAATGGGTGCTAATTGGACTCTTTAAATGAAATCCTGATTCTTTGGAAGTGACAGACATAGCCCTTGAAGGTTTGGATGGTTTCTATTGATTTCTGGGCATTTACGGACTCATCATCCATCTAAGTCAGGCTTATATAAGCATTACGTACGTATAAGGTCTACACAGTGGCCCTTGGGACTCTGGAAGCCAAGCCACACTGGCAAAAGATAAAGAGATAGGAAAGAGAGAAGCAAACCACAAGCTCAGTCATATCTTCTGCACCTGCTCTGCATCCAGGCAAGCTACTGAATCTATGAAGAGGCCCAACAGAAAGTTTAAAACTTATATTCTTTTTAAAATTCATTTTTATTTTATGTGCATTGGTGTTTTGCCTATATATATGACTGTGTAAGGGTGCTGGATTCCCTGGAACCAGAGTTGTAGACAATTGTGAGCTGCCATGTGGATGCTGAGAATTGAACCTATACTCTCTGGAAGAGCAGCCACTGCTCTTAAGCTCTGAGCCATCTCTGCAGCCCCAAGACCTATATTCTTAATGACCTTCCTGGTATAAATTTTCCCAGTAGTCTCCAAAGTGGCAAAAGTGTGCCTATGGGGAGGCACAAGTCTATCTAATGAAGATGGAGCATGACTTCCTATATATGTATATTTATTTTATATAGTAAATCTATGCATACCTTCTGGTATATTCAAGTTAAAATGGTGGTGTCTGCATCTATAGATTTTTTCTCTCTCTCCTTCTCTCTCTGTATGTGTATACATAGGTATTTCATAGACTTGGTATCTATCCCATCCCCTGGTATTTTTCCACTGAAGATTTACAAGCTTCCCAGCAAAAAGTTTGGAGACCGCTGCCCTAAGTAAAAGACCAAGGTCACCCCTTTAAATTCTCTCCTACCTAAGGAATTTTCTTGTGCTTTCTTTGGGTGCCCAGGGTGTGGTTGCTGGAACGCGGACAGCCACAGCAGCTGCAGTAGTGGCCTGGGTAGACTTTTCCTCTGAGTTTCTATAGTGGTAACAGGATTAACAGGCTCTATTCTGGAAGAACTTGGGTGGCATAACACCTCCCAGCAGAACTATTCCTGACAGGGATGTGCAGATGGAAATGCATATTTATGTCACTTAAAGCCTACAAGAGACACAAGGATTTGAGCTATAACAATAAATAGAAAAAATCTTCAGCATTTTTTGGTAACCCATACTCAAGTGCACTGAGTGTGCTTGGTGAAAGACCTACAGTCTGCTCTTTGTCCAAGCACAAAATATTCAGCATTCAAGCACGTTGAGGTGAACCCCTCTTCTGCATAGATTTTGGAGTGTTAATCACAAGGTTAGTCTAAAATTTCAGGTCTTAAAAATAACAGGACAGTTTTGTAAAGTGTTTGGGTCATTTCAGTTGGAGGGGGGATCTACTTTTAAATAGAATGTCTACTTGTTCTATTTATTAATTATGACAGGTTTCTGGAAATTCTTTCCATAGCCCACGTAGTCATTGTAATAACAAGTTGAAGGTACTATCTAGGAGTCTTTGATATAGTTTCTCCTGTTCTTATTTCAAAACACTTGGGAAAAGAAGAATATGCGCATACATAAGATATAGAATGAACAACCCAGGTAAAGATTCACACAAAATTATCAGTCCGTTGGAACTGAAAAAAAATTGTCAATCTGGCACTTGTACTAGCTCTAGAAAGAGTAAGAAAAAGTCACGTGTTCTTTGCTTGCCCTATCAGGAGTCATAGTTTGGCTCAGTCAGCTGGGTGGCCATCTCCCCCCTTTCATAAAAAGAGATGTCACTTCTTAATATGTCCAAGAGAAATCCCAACCTGGAGATTGTTTGTCATAGCTGAAAGATGGAATTTTCTCAGAATTATGCATAGTTCCCACTAGAATACAAGTAAGAAGTTTAAAAAGAAAAGAGGATTAGTTAACCATGATATAATGGAAATGAAGCATAATGAAGATAGATCCAGAGGGACATTCTTGAAATAAGGAAGATGCAAAGAGGGCAGAGGTCTAATTGCAGAATTAAAATCTGCTTTAGAGTTAGTAAAACAAATGACAGCAAAACAAAACAAAAAACAACCAAAACCAACACTACAGAAGATAGTAGCAGTAACATAGATATCAAATATTAAAAACAAAAAAATCTCCCATAGAGTAAAAATAAAAGACAAGGAATTAAAACTGATAGGGTGAAGGCAATGTTTGGCAGGGAGGTCACATCTTACAGATCCCATCTGAGAGAGAGAAAGAGTGATCTGAAGTAATCAAAGCTATCTGAACATCAGCTTTGTTCAAAGATGACCATGAAGTATTTACCTTTGAGTAATATCTTTAAAACGTGCACCCCAATGCATAAAGTTTAGTAAAATAATACCCGTAATCCAAGAGAATATTTTGAATTATAAAAGTACATTTAAAAAATTTAAAGCAAGCAGCCAAGGGAAAAACACTAGACTGTATAAGAAAAAAATGGTCCTCAAATCATTTTTATACAATACCCAGAAATCAGCAAGGTAAAATATTGGGTTTTTGGAAGAAGATAACATTTCATTAGTTTATCCTTGATCAGATTATCATTTCTGTGAATAAGTATAGTAATTTCATCCTATGCTTCCAGAAAAAAATTTTCCACCATCATAAGCACGTTTATTTTTAAAAGCATATTTATTTTACTTTTATTTATGTTTGTGTGTCTCTTTATGTGTATGCACATCTTTGTGCAGGTGCCCATAAAGGCCAGTAGAGGGCATCAGATCCCCTGGAACTGAGTTATAGGTGGCCATAAGCTCAAGAACATGGGTGTTGGGAACAGAATTCAGATCCTCTGCCAGAAGCAATTGTAATGTCTGAGCAATTCTTCCAGCCCCATAAGCATGTTTCTTGAAAAGATTATTTAAATTATTTCCAGTGATAGAACACCTAGGAAGTTATGTTTCCTAGTAACATCAGAAGCTATATCCATAATGTCTCTCCAACATGATTGCCAAAATGTGAACCGAACAAGGACACCAATGAACATGCCACAGTGGATGGAGAAAAACCCATGAGGCTTCAGTCCTACACAAGAACTACAAAGCAACTGAGGAGACCTGGGACCAGGGAGAGGTGTCCTTCCCAAGAAAAGACCACACCAATTGGTTGTCCATTGCCAAACACATCTGAAAGCAGACATACAGGTAACATTATACAGACTGGGCAGATAATATTTAGGAATGTGTAAGTATATACAACACACACATTTGTATGTATATATGTATATATTGTATATATATATATATATACACAATAACAGCTAATGAAAAAAGAGGCCATAAATTTGAAGGAGAGCAGAGAAAGGTATACATATGGGAGGATATGGATAGAAGAAAGGATTTATAAGTTTTGTAATTATAATCTCAAAAGTAAAATTTAAAAAAATGAAGTAGCTATGACAAGAAGGAAACCATCAGTTGGTACAAGCTGAACATAAAGATTCTAAGACAAATCTCAACACACACCTTCACCATGACTAAGCTCAGCTCTGGATTCTGGAAGCACACAGAGGTCTGGAACTAGGATGGTGTGTGGGCGTAATAACTAAACATACTCCCGAATTAGTTTTTATTCTTCTGTGTAGAAGTAGCCTAGAAACCATAAGCTGAAAGAGCGCTCTACCGCAAACCTGTTTTCTGCATTATTCAAATGCTGCCAGGCATGTTTAATATGTTTTTACTTCTCCATTTTTGGAAGTCTCCAATTTCCTCTTTTAAAAATTTGTATTATTTTACGTGCACAAGTGTTTTGCCTACATGTATGTATGTATACCATGTGCATGCCTGCTCCCCACAGAGGCCAGAAGAGGGTGTCAGATCCCCTGGAACTGGAGTTGTATATGTCTTTGAGCCACCACGTAGGTGCTGGGAAGGGAACTCAGGACATCTGCAAAAGCAGCCAGTGCTTTTAATTACTGAGCAATTTTCCAGCCCCCAAGTTTTCAAATTATCTTAATAGTCACTTCAATGCAAAATGTTTTCAATAAAACCTAAGAAAATATTCTTTTCCTGAATATTCTGTTACAAAATGGCATACACCTGAAATACTTTTAGAAGAGTAATACTTAGAAATATTTGCTATGCACATGCTCAGAAACGCTTCCAGGCAGTGTTCTTTCAAAGGGTGCTATCTTCATGGTAGAGATGAGAGAGTGAGACAGCCAAACTGAGGGGCCATTGCACAAAGCCTGAATGGCTCTCTCTATAGAAGGTTTCTTGTTTCTTTTATTAGACAAAACACACACCAGATGAACACAGCATATCTCTAATTCTTCACTGAGTATGAAAAAAAAAGTTTTCAAAAAGAATTAAAAAAGAGAAAACTAAAGCATTTGAGAAAAGACTCTGCAAGTGTGACTTTGATGAAAAGACCTCTCTAGGGTCATGGAAAATGTCAAAGCTACTGAGCAAGAAAGCAGCCAGCAAAGTAATCCCATAGGATTACAATGTGCTCAATCCCCAAGCTGCTTTCATAACCACTGTCCAGCTATTTGCAGCCCATCCCAAAAGCACAGCAATACAGACCAGCTTGCATCATCTGATAGGCCAATTTCCATTATATTCTCTCTGACTACAGTGACTTCTTTCTTTGTCAGCTCACTAAAGTCCTCATGGTCTCTAAAGGACTTGGTTGAGCCAGGTATGGAGTGCACACCTACAACTCCAGTACTCTGGAGGTAGAGGCTGTCGACTCAAGTTCAAGGCCAGCCTTGGATACAAAGTAAGGATAAGGTCAAATAAAGCTACAGAGTGATTCCCTATCTCAAACAAATGAACAGAAACCAACAGGATTCAGTGGGCATGGGATATTGTTTATTTAGCAAATATTTGTCTATTGCTACTGTGATTAAAAATTCCATCACGATTGGGTATGTGGGGGTGAATTCAATCTATTTCTGCCTCACACAGTGATTTCAAACTCTCAGTGGCCTTTGTTGAGTAAAATAAAGGTAGGTAATTCCAAGGTTGGAGAGATGACCCAGTGACTGAAAGGGTATACTGCTCTTGCAGAGGACCCCAGTTCAATTCCCAGCACTTGCGTCCACATCAAGAGGGTCATACCAGCTGTAACTTCAGTTCCGGGAATGATCTGGCACCCTCTTCTGGCCTCTATGGGCACTGCACTCACATGATCACACATTCATACATAAACTCATAATTAAACAAAATAAACTCTTTTTTAAAAGAAGGTAATTCTCTTCTGTTTTTACCTGGCATTTGATTCCCCCAACAAGGGAAGGAAGCCATGGTGTGATATGTTTTCTAGTGTGTGTGTGTGTGTGTGTGTGTGTGTGTGTGTTACATGTACACAATCACGTAGATGTGTACTCATGCCTGTTTGGGTTTATATGCATGTGTGTACCAAGGACAGAGGAGGCTTGATGATGTTGATATCTTTCTTTTTTTGTTCTTAATCTTTACTTTTTGAGAAAGGGTCTCTCACTGAACTTGGAGCTCATTCCTTTTATGAGGCAGCCTGCCTCATAAGCTCCCAGGGATTTGCCTGTCTCTGCCATGTCACTGGGGTTAGACTGGCATGACCATTCTTGGCTTTTTACCTGGATGCTGGAGACACAAACTCAGGTCCTCGTGCTTGCACAGCAGAGACTAGCTATGGCGCCATCTCCCTGCCCTGTGCACTCTTGTATCTGAGCTTGGTAGAGTCCAACAACAAGGTTGCATGCCAGTGGCTACCCATCAGCTCTCCTGCAGAAAGTAACAAGACCTGAAGCTTTGCGTCCCAGCTCTCAGGCTTCTAGCTCCATCTCCTATATTATATTGTCCCCAAACAGGCACAGTAATAGCCGGCACTGCTAATAAAACACTTTCAGATGTAAAGTGTTTAGCCATGAAATTCTTTGGAAATTGAACAGAATTGTAGTGTTTTAGATGTGCAGTGAGCTCTAAATGGTGGGTTCTTTCTTCTCCCCCACACCCACCTAACTTTCCATTCATTCAACCCTTTAGAATCTGTTATAATAATAAAAAATAATGATAGCTAGCTCACACTTCACACCATGAGGGGCTTTGGCTAAGCACGTTAAGTGAATTCTCATTGAATCTTCACAATAACATAATGAGGACGTTATTATGGACTCCATTTCCCTCATGAGGGAAATGCATCATGGGGAGTAGGCTACCAAGCTTTATTCGTTGCAGACTCCTAAACTAGTGCAGATTTGAGTAACAATTTGAATTTTGGTATTTCAAGACCACTCATCCCCTTACCTGCTACAGGCAATTCAAAGATGGATGACTGTGACTTTAAGGGCACTTTGGGCTTTTTGAAAGTGACAGACACATCCCCAGATCCTACTGCTCACAGGCCTGCCTGTCATGCCACCTCTAACCTGATTTTTGTCCATCAATATCATTCTGCTTCCTGACTAATATCTGATCTGAATTCCCCACTGAGGCCAGTTCAGATGGGAGGGCAGAGAGGACAGTGAAACAGATCTTCTAGAATGAGAGTTAAGTAGGTTTGGCTTTGCCCCAGTCCTTGGGACTATGATGCATGCAGTTATGTCTAGCTATCTTTATTAAGGCTATTTTCTAACGTTCCGTGCAGGGCACTTCAAAATTAAATGACAGCTGTTGGGTTTCATCCCATCAGCTGGGGAGATGACTCACCTGATTTTCTCCTAAGACTCTCAGTCAGGCTGGCATAGAAAGCAACAAAGGAACCGGGCTGAACTATTCAGAACCTGGTGGTGGGCACTTGGGCTCTGGCCTGCTTTGGCAATAACAACAGCCATGTACCAGCATCCTTACTCTGCCCTCTTTGCGTTAAACGTCTCCTGGTGCCCTTTGCATTTTGCTTGTTCTGTCTCCCTCACTCCAAGACGTTTTGGATGCTGAATCCTCTGTAAATCTAATGTAGAAGTAGAGGTTTGATAACCCTGTGAGCTGCCCTCTGGCAACTGGAGATGCTCTGGAACCCTAGGTATTTGGCTTCTGAAATTAATTAGCTTTTTCCGTAGAGGTTGAGTTAGTGGACTTGACGTCACCACTGAGCTTGTCACTAGTTTAAGTTTTCTGAAATGAGTTAAATGGAAATGATGCATTTTATTTTTATTGATTTTTATTGAGCTCCACATTTTTCTCTGCTCCCCTCCCTGCCTCTCCCTTCCCCTTCAACCCTTGGAAATGATTCATTTTAAGTCAGTTTAAGTAACCAATACATTTGCTGGTGCCTATGTGCTGCTAGTTTAGGAATCGGGATGGTAGCCCTTCTGTCCAGCCATTGGCTTTGCTGTTGTCAAGGCCACTCTGGGAGGCACACCATCCCAGGTGACTGACAGGTAGCATGGTTGGCATGTAGCCCCATTTAGAATCACATTGGCATGAGCTACCCTGGTCCTTATTCTTCAATGCCTAGAGCAGGGTCCCTCAAACTGTAGATCCACTGAAATGACCAAATATGCTTGTGGAAACTTATCTCTGCATCTAGATTACTGTGTTATGCCTTAGACGAGTTTCTGAATCCACAAAGATGGAGTTGGGGCAGCCTTCAGGGATGCAGCACATCGACAGTCAAGACCACCTGGCAAGGCTTCCAGCCCAGCCTTGGCCACGCGCTCTAGCTGATGCTCATTGTCCATTCCTTCTGGTGTTACTGTTTGCAGCAGGAGATCAATAAATGGAGGCAGCCCTACGACTAAGTTTTTCTTCTCCACGCTCCTGTCTGAAGCTACAAGGAAACTGAAGCTCGGGTAAAACAGCCTGCTCAAGGATCCACAGTCAAGATTAAAACCTCAGAATCCTCTTTTATTCTGCCTATTTCTGCACGGAGCCCAGGACACAAACTGAGAGTTTGCCTTTGACTTGGGGATGGTTCCATCCTCCCCGAATGCTTTCTAGATTTCAGCAGCAAAGGGTAGTGCCTCAATTCTGAAAATATAGTCTCCTCTTCCTTCTAGAAGATGAGGAACTGTTGACAAGGTACTTTGTTTGGAGTAGTTGCAATGAACTTACAGGCCATTTTCAGGTACCCTGCCTCAGGCTTAGCTCCCAAACAGGAGCCTGAGAAACGTGAGTTTTAATTCCCAGAATTCAGGGAAAACTGGATGTGCTCGCCTGCATCTGTAATCCTTGTACACATACAGAAAGACCTGAGGGAGAGGAAGGTGCATCCCAGAAGCCTGTGAGTCTGGATCTCCTTTTCTTGCGTATGCTACAGAAAACAGAGACTCTGCCTAACCCAAAATGTGTAGGGAAAACTGAAACACACGTGGTTCTGCCTTCTACTCAGGTACCAAATCCTGTGTACACCTGTATTAACAGGAACACACACATGTCATACACCTACACTCGTCATACACAACACACAGGGTTTTGTAAAAGGTGCCAGTATAGGGAGAGAGAGAGAAGAAAGAACCATGTAACCCCTATATTATTTTGTCGGGGCACTTTAAGACTGTGTTATCTGAAGACAAGAAAGCTCCCTACCGAAGATGCATTTAACACAACACTATAATTTCCACGTTACTCACTAAGTGTCTCACTCTGCAGCTGCTCTTTTGCCACCCCGAGTGCCGGAGGCAGTAATGGGGTCAGTTAGAACACTTCCTCAACATGCAGACATTCACCCTCTGAGACCAGTGGCGCTAAACATCAGCCAGATCCACTCTTTGTGCTCTGTCCATGTCTTCTTTTACCTAGGAAGACGCTGCTTCCAGTTTTATTCCCTGTTAAAATCAGGCTCTTGACAATGTGGCTATAATTATTGCCCCTCACCCCCACATTTAACCATCCGAAAGAAGAAAGGAGATGGCTGAAATACATGAAATGAAAACATGGCATTATATCTTCTTTTACTTTTACAAAGGGTGGGGAAACAGATCCATGTTTTGACTAAATATCAGGTTTCCACGGGGATTTTCAGTAGGTGACAGACAACACTGATGGGTTCACTGAAGACAATGGAGGGTAAAGCTGTTTGGAAACTAGACTCTGATTTTTCTCGGGTGCTGAGAAAGTTACAGAATAAATACAAGATAGACTTTTTTAATGTAAGAAACGGATTTTCAAAGCAGGTGTCTTTTTTTTTTAAATATACACCCTTTTGCACAATGATGAGCTAGCCTACAAAAGAGAATGCTGTTTTTTGGTTTAATAAGAGAAAGTAATTTATAATACTGATATGTTAATATGTTTTTCAATAAACTTTTCCCCAGATTCTCTTGAATTCTTGTCTGCGTGCAAGAATTATAATTATCTGTCTTCCTCCCACCTTGAAAGCAGTATAAGGTGCTCATTTTCCAAGTACTGCAGCTCGAGGTGTCACTAGAAAAGGGATGTCATGACTCAGTTAACAATGCATTGTTATTCACACCCATCTTCCACACAGTGTTCTTTATCTCCCAAACACTGTAAATCAGATCTCTACCTCCCAGCCTTTTGTTCCCTTGCAAATTTTTATTATTCAAGTCAGTATGTACTTTCTGTCTGTAGCAAAATCCTCTTCTCTATGAAAGTAAAGACACCAGGGCTGAGAAGATGGGGCTCTGGGTAAAGGACTTGCTGTGCAAATATGAGGACCTCCGTTCAGGTCCAAGAACCTGAATAAGGGTTCTGCACAAGTGTCTATCTGGAACCCCAAAGCCTGGAGTTTGGGGGATGCGCAGAGATGTACAGGTCCCAGTGGGTGTCACCCTGGTGGGCCAATCTAGCAAACACAGGAAGTTCTAGGTCAGAGAGAGACCCTGAGTTGGACAATAAGGTGGAAGAGATGGGGTAGCTTAGATTACCACCCTAGTATAGTTCCCTGGCACCCATAGAAAGCTGGTACTCTCTGTGAGCATCTGTAACTCCATGGGACAGAGACAGGCAGATCCCAGGAGCCTGCTGGCTGATTACCCTAGTCAAAGTGGCCTTGTTCAGCAAAGAGATCCTGAGTCAGAACACTAAAAATAAATCTTGAAGTTGAACTCAGGTCTCTGTAGGCACATGCTCTTGCATACATGCACACACAGATAGATATACAGATGTGTACTACACACAAGAATACCTTAGTAGACAGTGATTAGAGGAAGATAACCATATTGACTTCTGTGCCCTACATATGTACACATAAGCAGGTGCAATTGTACATATGTGTGCACATAAACATGGAGCACATAAATACATAAAGGTGACAGAAACATAACTAAGCTTGTCTTTTTGAAATTTTAAATTAGTGTATGTGTATGGGAGTGTGTGTGTGCACATGTGTGTGTGTGTGTGTGTGTGCACAAACCCATGCTCTGTGTTCACGTGGAGGTCAGAGGACAACCACGTGGAGTAACTTCTCTTTTTTCTTATTTTGGGTTCTGGGGATTTAACTTATCACTGGGCTTGATCAGCAAGTGCCTTTCCCCTGATGCGCCACCATCTCTCACCGGAACCTCATTCTAAAGTTCCTATATAACAATTGAAAAAGAAAAACATTTTCCCTCTGCATAGAAAGAGGCTTAATGTATCTTGAACCAAGAAGGTGAAGTAATGGAGTGAAAATATATTTTAGAGCTAGGGACACAAGCACTTTAGATTTATTTTCCTTACAAGTCTATTCTTCAGTTTAAAATAGATGCTGGTATTGTTGAAATAAATTTTAATGAGCCCCATTTAGACAAATGTTGCTGGTGGAAAAAGTGCTGGCCTCCTGGAACTTGAAAATCCTGCTATCAAAGCTTTTCTTCCTCACCACCTAGCCATGTGTCTGTGGATGTGATGTTTATAAGAGTAAAAAGAATATGGAGGGAGGGAAACCCGCCACTCCAATCTTCCGTTTTTCTCATTATTGGAAAATATGATAGACATGCTTCAGGACTGATGAAGGGCCACTTCTTTTTTTATTTTTATTTTTTTTTAAGACAGGGTTTCTCTGTAGCTTTGGAGCCTGTCCTGGAACTAGCTGTTGTAAACCAGGCTGGCCTCGAACTCACAGAGATCTGCCTGTGTCTGACTCCCAAGTGCTGGGATTAAAGGCGCACACTGCCACCGCCCTGTGAAGTTTCACTTTTTAATAAAAAGAACCATGTGGGCTGGGGGTAAAACTGGTAGGGTTTGAGTCTGATGGCCTAAATTTAACAACTGGGACTCACATCAAGAGCTGAGGGTGGTGACAGTGTGCATTCAGAATTCACAATTCCTACTAAGGAAAGGGAATTGACTGGTACTTGCTGACCAGCTAGACTGGGATGTGCCGTGAGTCAAGGAGAGAAGAAATTCCTAAATAGTCATCCTGTAACCTCACACATGCACATTGGTACTCACTTGTGTAGCCCCACCCCCAACTTACACAAAAGTGCTCTTCCCCCCTCTCTTTCTCTCTCTCCCTCTCTTTCTCTCTCTCTCCCTCCCCTCTCTCTAAAAATAGCAGTTGTTCCCATCTATTAGTTGCAGTGCCCCACCTAACAGACACACTTCAAGAAAGACAGCTGTCAATTGTTCCCCTACTACTTCAGGAATTATTTACAGACTTAACTATAGCCAAGTTCTTTGCTCCCTAGTTAGAAGCCCAAACAGAGGTTTTAAGCAGTAATAAAGTAGGGTCTTAGGAACTCTTCTCTGGGGCGTGGGTTAGAAAACAAAGCAAAGTGGACATTATCATTTTTCTTAACTGCCCTTATTTCCATATTGACCTGTAGGCCAATCACAGGCTTTTCTGGATACTATTTTTACTCCTCCCAGACTGCTGTTATACCAGGCTATCTCCTTCTTTTGTCGTTTTATTTCTTGCCTCTTTTTACCAAAAGAACTGAGTATCTTTTGGGATAAAAAGTGGTGCCTTGAATGTAGCAATGCAGAGTCATTGATGACTTTTGCTGGAATGATTGCAGTAGAGTACAAGGCTGGGAGGACCAAGTGGGATGAGTAGGAAGATGAGCAGATATGAGGGAGTGGTAATGTTGACGCTCAGCACTCTTCCAGAGCACAGTGTTTGCTAAACATCAGTGTTCTACTGCTTTCTATAATGTGTGCAGAACTCTGGGGGCTGAAGGTGATTTCTGTCCTCAATTTACAGTGGCACAGACAGAAAGGAAATCTACGTTGCCAAGGAACATCTATTAACAACAATGGTGAAAGGGTAAAGTGATTAATACTCTAAATAATGGAAACACTAATAATTTCATAGTTGAGGAGGTCACTGTTATGCTTAAACTATCTTGTGCTCCAGTGTACTGATATTTCTATTTAGAACTGAGAAGGGGGTTGGCTGTGGTCCTTATTACTCTTAATCAAGATTCTTTAATATCAACAAAGACAAACTGTGCAATAGGGCCCCAAACTGGGGAAAACACGATGGCCTAAAGCTGGAGAACACATGGCAGTCCAAAGCTGAAGAAAATATTATACAATTTTGTATTTCATTGTAAGTGGATAATCCTGAGAAAGAAAATCAGAGAATAATTTGAAATGCAGCCTATCCTGGCCTCTTCTTCATATGTATTCTTTTTTTCACATTCATTGAATTGCATGTCCCTTGACTAATTCTGAGCTGCAAAAAGATTATTCTTTGTCCATGTAGTTTTAGATATATTTTCCTTATTTTTATTTAGTTTTTGAGATTTACTTATTTTCATTTTATATATCTATATCTTTTACCTACTTGCGTATCTGTGTACCACATGTGTGCAGTGCCCCTGGAAGCCAGAAGAGGGTCTCAAATTCCTTTGGAACTGGAGTCACAGAACGTTGTGAGCCACCGTGTTGGTGCTGGGACTTGAACTTCCATCTTTTGCAAGAGCAGCAAGTGTTCTTAACTGCTCAGCCCTCCCTCTAGCCTAGTTAAGTTTTTAAATATAGTACAAAAGTTATGGGAAGGACCCCTGGCACAACTGTTGGAAGGTCTCTAATCTTTTTTGCCTTCTGAATAATATAAGTGAAAAAATGCTTCCAATCTCTTGTTCCTGAAACACAGTGAAAGGTTTATGGCCCCTTAACCTTGTTTTTCTAAGTATGATGTCCAGTGTTAAACAGGCACAATAAAAAAAAAAAGAAAAGAAGGAGCTACTACAAAGGAAAACAAATTTCTTTCATGGTATTTTTAATCGCTAATCTAAAAGTTTCATTAATGTTCAAGTGATGTGGGATTTCCCTCTGTATGCTATGATTACCACTGATTAATGAAGAACTGATTTGTGCCTATAGCAGAACTATAGGGGAACAGTACTAGATGGGGAAAACTAAACTGAATGCTGGGAGAAAGGACGCAGAGTCAAAGAGAAGCCATGGAGCTGCCGCCAAAGACAGACATACTGAAACTTTGCTGGTAGGCCACGACCTCGTGGTGATGCACAGATTAATGGAAATGGGTTAAATTAAGATGTACGAGTTAGCAATAAGAAGTCAGATCTAATGGGACAAGCAATATCTTAATTAATATAGTTTCTGTGTGATTATTTCAGGGCTAAGCTGGACTAGCGGCCTCCCTCCAACATTCAGGCTTTCTAAACATTCTAAAACGTGCAATTTGGACTTTATCTCAAAATTCCTTAATATCTTTGGTTCATGGTATTAAATGTTGACAATAGTATTAGCAGAAACTGTTCCATGTAAGGAGAAACATAAATATAACACAATGTAGTTTTTAAATAGTATCTAATCAGCAGCAGAATCTAGTGAAGAGAGACTGTAAGTTCTGGGTAAGAAATGCCAGAACCGAGGTTGTGGGGTCCCCTGTAGAACACCCAGATAAGCTAAAGTAGGAAGAAGACTCTTTAAAATGCATTAGCGTTTTATGACTTTTATTTTATTGTAATTATTGGCATTATTGAATGCCTGTGTGTGTGTGGGGGGGGATCCTTCCAAAAAGGTGAATGAGTTAAGAATCTCGTGGTCAAACAGTGTCAAGAACAATGATGTGCAAAAAGTGCCTAGTGAGTAAATGGATATATCCAATGTCTCAAGTCTATGGAGAGGAAGTGTTGCGGGAGGTCTTTCCGCCCCTCCAACCAATAGCTGCTGTGATACCAGCCCATTGGGGCGTGGTCTCTCTCCCTTTAAAAAAGCGGCTATTTCCTCTGCTCGCTCTCTTCTCTTCCTGCTCCGCTGGAGACTAGACTCCCTTCCTGGTTGTGCAGATGGCTGTTGTCTGGGATTGTGATCTGTAAGTTTTTTTCCCCTTTAAATAAATAACACCCTATTAATCATAACTCCAAACTGGTGTTGCCTTGTTCGTGACTTACGCCTTCATCGGAAGTGCTCATAATAACTCTGTTTTGCTAGTAGAGATTGGGTTCAGTGGCAGAGATTGGGTGTGTATGTACCTAGCTGACCATTTCCCCATCTAGCCACATACCTAAAGAACAGA
Organism: Alexandromys fortis; assembly: GCF_014885135.2. Lineage (NCBI taxonomy): Eukaryota > Metazoa > Chordata > Mammalia > Rodentia > Cricetidae > Alexandromys > Alexandromys fortis. The sequence continues at coordinate 2,164,770 of NW_026067947.1, forward strand.
TCCCAGATTTCTCACACTATGCTGAGTCATGTAAGTTGCTCTGGCCCAAAGGATATGGAAGACAGAATCTGTATCGTTCCATGCTGGGTCTTACACAATGCCGATTCCTTACATTTTCTTCTGTATTTGATGGACACCTAAAGGCAGAGAGTACAGAAGAAAACTAAGGAGTACTCTAGATATGCCATGGCCACAGTAAACAAAAGCCTGAGTCTCTAAGTTACCGGGAATTGAGAGTCACCCAGGGCTTCCAATTGCATTTGCTTTTTAAAAAAGTAGATTAGAAAAAATCAGGAGTCATTATTATCACAGCCACTGTCAATCACTCAGGCTGATTACATGTTTATTTGGACTACATTTAATTATGCATTAATCAAGCATGTATATTGGATATTCATTATAGAACTGTAAAGAAATATTTAATGCTTATTTGGTGTATTTTATACTAGAGGAAATGATCCGTTGTAAATTCTGTCACTGTCATCTACTTTTTAACGGTTAAGAAGTAGGACCTCTTGGATTTGGTTACATTTACTAATGGTAGAACTGCAAATGATGAGGCTGGGGTTAGAATCTGTGTTGTCAGACACAAAAGCTGCTCACGAGGCTGTACTTTGTCTTACATTCATAGATGCTATGGACACTTGGATGAAGACTGTTTCACTCCTTTTAAGAAACTAAACATAGTTCAAAGAAAGCCAATGTGAGTCTTTTCATTCTATAGGCTAATGTATGAGATCCTTGTCATTCTTAGCATAGCAATAAAAATACTTTTCACAAATATCTGTTGTGTGTAAACTGATGCCAAACCCATCTTGTTGAGCAGAAGTACTACACTGTGCTTCCCATTAGATAAACAGTAGAAGAATCGGGGGTATCACATGCTTACGACAGCCTTTGCCAATTGTATGTCTAAAGAACAGAGATGGCTCTTGAGGTGAGTAGACTGAAGTTGTGGATTTTTTCTTTATTATTTAACACCCTGTTTCATTTAACCAAAGCAAAAGAGCGTGGGTTCTGTTCAGAGCAAACCATGATTTCCAAGTCAAGGATTCAAGTGCTTCATTTGCAAACTTGTGATTTGTCTATGTGCTACTTTACCCCTTCTATTATCCCTCTGACAGTTTGGGGGTCCATGCTCCACTGCAACACCAAGGCCAAATGTGAATGAAAAATGTCACATGCCCTCCTCTCCTCTGCTCCTGCACCTTCCTCTTCCCAGCTCTTTACTAAAAATGTAAAGTTGAATTTGAGTCCAAAGGTCCAAACCCACTCACCTTCTACCTTGTTGACTCTCCTCTTGTGAGCCTCGCAACCCTGAACACAGAATCTTTACAGTATGGGGTCTCACCATGACTCCACATTTGCAGGCATTATTTTCCAGTTTAAACAGACCTATTACTGCCAACATCAAATGTCTTTAAGCATACCAATGCATTTTAGTATGTGTGTCAGGCAGGAGACCAACTGGCAAGGGGAAAGAGGTTTTATTGAATAAAACAGCACCAGTAAACCACGAGCAAAGTAAGGAAAGGTATTAATACAGCACGTACATGGTCCCCTAAGACGTTGGCTGCTGGTTCTGATACTTACACACTCAGAGGACCTAGATAGTCAGGCAGTTAAGACCCCCAAAGCTCTTTCTGGACTGTTGGTGCCAACTGAGATTCTCCCTCCCACCTTCTCTCTTTATCTCTGAGTATAGCCCCATTCCTAAATCTCCAGAAGCCGGTCAGGGTCTAGATTGCTAGGGAGCCCCTACCTACTGCACCCCAGATATAGTCCATCACAGGTGTATTGCTATAATCTTCAAAATGCAAGAGAAGGGGCAAATTCTGAAGTATATGAATGACTTGTAAGTTGTCTTGAAAGATTCTGTCTTCATAGACTGGAGAGCTCTCATACCCAGCTTGGATACTCCTGACCTAATATTGTACAGGGACCTTGCCAGGTTAGTTGCTAAAACTGTTCACTTTGCTAACAAAACAAAGTGAACAGTAATATGAGAGGAAGGGAGAGAATTAGTGCAATGAAATAACTTGTGTCAAAAGTCTCAAAAGTAGGTTCTTATGCAATTCTAGGAATGAGCAGGAATGTGCCCATATACCCATGTGCATGTGTATTTATGAGCGCATGTGTGATTTTCCCTTTCACAGGATTGATGCTGTGTCTACTGCAGCCATGTTTTCTTGATGGCTCTTTAGTGTTGTAACTCCCCAGAGCAGCTCCTGCCTCACTACTAATGTATTTGTTTGACAGGCAAGGGTCACTCTATTATTGTGCCATAATGAATTGGGAGATGTGATTTCCAAGTTCTGAGGCTATCGCTGTGACACTGGCAGGGTGACGTTTTCACCCCGAGGTGCCCCAATTGTATACTCGGCATAGTTGGAAGAATAAATATTGATCTGCTCTGGGCGGATGTGCACAGTGTGAAATGTTGATGCTTTGAAAGGGCGTTGGATGTACAGCATAGCTATTATTATGGCTGTTATTACAAGGTATAAAATCGCAGCCAGTGTCTCATCTGTCCCCCTGTTGTCATGATTACCCCCACATGTTGCTTGTCGCTGAATTCACACCACTACTCATGAGGCTGGGAACCTTACTGAGGAGCTAAGCCAAAAGCATCGATCTTGAGACTTCCCACAAGGGAGGAGAGGAAAATAATATCGAGGTATCAAGACCTGTTGTCTTGAGGCTGGGGATTTGCTCGGTGGTTGGAGCTCTTGCCTACCATGAGTGAAAGTCTGGGCACTATGTAAATGGAGAACACTTGTGATTATGGTACTTGGGAGGTCAAAACAGGGGGGGGGATTAAGAGTTCAAGGTCATGCTTGATTACATAGTGATTTGGGGGCCTCTCCTGATATATGAGACACTGTCATAAAAAACTCTTGGAGATTGCCAGTCTATCTCATGACCAGTCCTGTTATTGAATTGGAAATTTCATACATCCTGGTGTTTTTTTTTTTTTTTTTTTGGTGTAAATTGTTTTAGAGGCTGGAGAGATGGCTTAGTGGTTTCAAGCACTGAGTAAGGTCCCAGATACTCTGGGTTCATCCGGTAGTTCGAAACCATCCATCACTCCAGTTTCAGGAGATCTGAGGTCCTCTTCTGGCCTCTGTCAAGTATGTATAAAGTCCACTTACATACATGTAGGAGAAACACTTACACACATAAAAATCGCACATGATAAGTACTGAAAGTGAGTGTGTGTGTGTGTATGTGTGTGTAACATACAAATCGAGCAGAATATATTAAGGATATACAGACATGTATGCATGGAACAACAATTAGTGAAATAAAAGAGGCCATGGAAGAGAGTGGGAAGGGTTAAATGGGAGGGTTTGAAGGAAGGAAGGAAAAGGGAGAACTATTGTAATTCTATTATAATCTCAAAAATCAGAAAATGTTAAAATTTATTCAAAAAAACCCTTGCCATGCAAGTATGCAGCTTTGAGTCTGAATTCTTAGAATCCACATAAATAAATTAAGTCCTAGCCTCCTCCTGTGCAATAGGTGACAGAGTCAGGATTCTAGAAGATGTGGGCCAGCTAACCTGGTATACAAAGCAAGGAAATGATAGGAGACTCTCCCTAGAGCAAAGTAGAAAGTGAGGAGGAGAACCAGACGTCCACCATGAGTACTGGCCTCCACACCCATCCTTTAGCAAACATGCTGTCATATGTGTAAGAGCACAAACGCACCCTGCACACACCGATTAATAGATTCCATTTGAGGTCATCCAATGTTGACCATGCATGTTTAAGTTTTTTATTAATTAACTTTTTTTCATTTATTTTGCATCCCAGTTACAGTTTCCCCTCCCTCCTCTTCTCCCTCTCCTTCCCCATGATCCCCTATACTGCTTCAGAATCCACTCCTCAGGCACCTCCATTCAGAAAGGGGCAGACCTCCTATGGGCATCAACAAAACATGGCACATCAAGTTGAAGCAGGACCAAGTTCCTCCCCCTATCCAGTTTGGGACAAGGAATCCAGCATAGGGAACAGGTTCCTAGATGCCAACTCAAGCTCCAAAGACAGATTCTGATCCCACTGCTAGGAGCCCCACAAACAGACCAAGCCACACAACTGTTACACATATGTAGAAAGCCTAGCTCAGTTCCATACAGGTTCCCTAGCTGTTGATCCAGTGTCTGGGAGCTCCCATTAGCCCAGGTCAGCTATCTTTATGGGTTCTCCATCATGTACCTTAGCCTCCCTGGCTCATACAGTCCTTCCTCCCTCTCTTTAACAGGATTCCCAGAGCTCAGGCCAGTGTTTGGCTGTGGATCTTTGTGTCTGCTTCCATCAGTTACTGGATGAAGGAAGGCTCTATGATGACAATTAGGGTAGTCACCAATCTGATTGCAAGAGATGGGCAGTTCAGGGACTCTCTCCACTATTGCTAGGAGTTTTAGTTGGGAACTTCCTTGTAGATTTCTGGGAGTTTTCCTGGTACCGGGTTTCTCCCTAACCCCCAAGTGAACCTTCTTGTCAAGACATCTCTTTCATTATTCTCCCCCTTCATATGCCCCCAACCCACACAACCTTATCCTTCATGTTCCCATCTCCACCCCTGCCCATCCCCAGTTAATTCAGAATATTTCTTCTATTTCCCCTTCCCAGGCATATCCATGTGTTCCTCTTTCAGTACACCTTGTTACCTAGCCTCACTGGAGCTGTGGATTGTAGCCTGGTTATCCTTAACTTTACACCTAATGTTCACTTATGAATGAGTACAAAAAGAGGTTGGTATCTTAATGCATGAATCAATCCCATACCAGTTGGAATTCAAAGGGGTATTTATTTAGGGGAAACTTACAGAACACTGAACAGCCAGGAAAGGAGTTTAGTCACTGGAGCAAGAGCCAGAACCAAGAGTCGGACCCAAGAGAGCAAGCCAAGGCTTGCTGCTCTTTTTAAAAGAGAAATAGACCACGCCCCAGTGGGCTTTATTTTAGCAACTATTAGCTGAAGGAGTGGAAGGCACTCCTACAGCACCTACCCCTTTTGTTTAAGTAAGAGAGTTCTAAACCTACTATAAAATTATATACAATAAGAACAAATATCCTATTTTAACTAGCCTAAGTCTTGCATAATAAATAACTTGGCCAAGTCATGAGAAGAAAGTAGCTACAATTATCTAGTCTTTAACCCCATCAAAGATCCGAGAAGGGAAATAATGTTACCTGAGTAATTAGGAAGTACAATCAAACAACTTCCAAAACATGCAACAAATCACAGAGACAACTGGCTACCTGGGCAATCACCCAAAGTCACATTTGCAGCATTGAAGCAACCAACTTTGGCTAAGGCCTAGAATTACTGACAGATTATTTTTAACAGGCAAGAAATTTTTAAAACCATCTTACCCTGTCTTGGCAAGATTTGACAGTTCTGTTTATCTATATCCAGATACTATGTATTTGGTTAGTAGTTGAGGTATGGGCAGTTCCTTGCCCAGAGGCCAGTTTTGGCAAGAAAAAGACAAGCTCCAAGTGGAGTGTCTTTGGTGCTCAACATTCTCTCGGGAATAGATCGGTGTTGACTGGAGCGATTGTGTCTCACTACCACAGAACTCTGAGTTAGATTAAAGGCAATTTTCTACCGCTCTTTGAATAGGTTGAAGATTATCTATCTATACTGAATATAATCTCTATGTATCTAAAGAAACTGATTAGTCTAATTATAAATGATAAACATAGATTGATTATTGATCTATATAATTCTCAATACCTCTCTAACTTAAAGACTAAGACAATAAACAACTGTGTAATAAATGAAGACAATGACCTCCAAATATAAACAATGTATATCAATACAAAAACAATATATAAGTATCTTAATCAGAGGTAGAAATGTACACTGCAATATGGTAAATATATATATCAATACAATATATATCAATACATAAAAATGTTTTAAACAGAGGTAGAAGCATGCATACAATATTCAATATAATTTAACTTTGTATCCATATACAAAAATTTATGCCAATGTAATTGTCTATAAGCAATAACTCATGAATACCAATCTATTACCCCACGTTGGGTGCCAGATAATGTGGAAAACAATCCCACACCAGTTTGGATTTAAAGGGGTATTTATTTTAGGAGAAAACTTACAGAACACCAAACAGCCAGGAAAGGAGTCTATTCGGAGCAAGAGCTGGAACTAAGAGAGCTAGCCAAGGCTTGCTGCTCTTTTTTTAAAGAGAAATAGACCACGCCCCAGTGGGCTGGTATTTTAGCAACTATTGGCTGAAGGAGCAGAAGGCATTCCTGCAGCAGTATCTGTCTTTCACTTTAGCTAAATAGTTTCTAGATGGAGGCAGATCAGATAAGGCAGTGAGTCTCAACCTTCCCAATGATGCAACCCCTTAATATAGCTCCTCAGCTGTGATAACCCCCAACCATAAAATTATTTTGTTGAAGTCATAACTGTAATTTTGCTACTGTTAATAATCATACTGTAAATATCCGTGGTTTCCAATGGTCTTGGGTGATACCTGTGAAAGGGTTGTTTGACCCCCAAAGTGGTAGAGAACCACCTGTATAAGGGTATCAAATATTGTGATTCTCTTTCTTGCAATATGCCTCGCCATCTTCATCCTGAGGAAACCTGTGGGTTTTGCTGCTCTATTTGGTCAGGTTGTACAGACTGGGCATCACAACATAGAAATGTGGGGTGCCTCTGAGCAGAGTTTGGGTTGGGAGCTAATGTTCCCTGTGCCAGAATCTTGTGGCTATAGCTTTCTGTAATGTCACTGATGAAAAAAGTTTAATTTCTTTGCACTTCCTTCCATCCTTTTCAGAAGAGCAGAGTATACCCCTTCACCCAGGGTTTACTCAACATCTCTTTGATTTACCATGAGATGTTTTCATCATCCATTATTTACCCACCCCAAACCTGCAGGCTCTCTCTTGACTTCCTTATCTCTCTAGATGTGTAGTTTAAAGATCATTCTTTCATGACACTTTTCCTATACTATCCTCAGAGGAGTCCTTCGCACAAACTATTTTAGTATCCACTTCCTTAAGCCTCCACAACTGGCCTTCCTTCCCACCCAACTGAAATCAATCTTTCAAATCATCAAAACTAATACATGGCAGGTATTTAACCAATGTCGAAGAAATGAATCACAGCTCCTATCACCCAAATCAGTGATTTTCTTTTTTATTAATTTTCATCATCTAAGACATGAACAGTGAGTATCCCTTCTGTCCTTATCTGTAATACAAAAGATCTTTCTCCCCTTCTAGATACTTCTCTGGCACTTTATGGAGGCCATGTTGATACCCAAATATGACCCTTGACCTTCCTAAATTGTATTGCCTCACTGGGCCTCCTTCATTCATATATGATTAATTTTCTGCTGCTATGATCAAATACTGGACAGAATAAAGGAGGAAGAGCTTATTTCTACTCATAGTTCCCAGGTAGAAGCTGTTACAGTGGAAAAGTCAAGGCAGCGGGATCTGAAAGCCTTGGGTCACATTAATCACGGTCAAGAAGCAGGGAGTCATGAACATTAGTGTTAAGCTCGCTTCCCCCCTTCTTATTCACTCCGGGATACCAGTTCATGACATCATGCCACTCAAAGTTATGTTGAGTCATGTTGTTTTAATTGATTCAATCCACAGAATCCCCCAATGCATCATTTTAAAGGTTTTGTATTACTTGCGAAGTCGATGGTAGCTCGGTAAATACAAACACTCTAAAAAATGTCAGGTTCCTGTGAGAATTTACCATACCAGCCATTTCTCCCCAAACCCTGCAGTTTTGTTTTGTTTTGTTTTGTTTTAGAGGAGCAATTCTGCCCTCAAACCCATGCAGTATTTAGCACAGGGTTCTTGAAAATTATTGGTGCTGATTAAGTGAGCAATGCATTGCTCCCATCTCTTAGAGACATACTTCCCACAGCCTTGGCTTCAGTTCTGCTTCTTGCTTGCCTTTCTGACTCCCTTTCCCCAATGGCCATTTGTCTTCAGCCACTTGTCAACAGTCCCCTCTGTAGCAATGACTCCCAAGCCTTAGTTTGAGTTAAATTCACTCTCATCAAGGCCTACATATTGTCTGTTAGATGCTTTCCAAGAGAGTATCTCTAAAGACATACACTCGATGTGTTAAACTCCTTGTCCTTAAACACAGCTCTAATCTTTCCTTGATCCTTATTATTCATACATGGAATTTGTCTATGTATTTGTTAATTATATTAATCTACTGGGCTAGCCTTGAAAGAGCTCCACATACATGCTTCACACTAAGATAACAGAATTTGCCAGCTGTTCATCTCAATGAACAGCTTAGTGCATTAGCTACCTGCTACACTGACGAAAACAGTAAGCTTTTACTTTTAGGAAGCCCATGCTCCTTACCATGCCAGACATATGATCTTTGCCTTAAAACACAACTTGTACTTATCCAAGATATTTTTTTTTTGTCAAGCAGGCAGTGGGCAGGTGCATTTTTGTGTATATTTCAAATGACAATATTTCCACTTCCCCCTCTTCTTTTTCAGAGCCCTCTGAAAGATGGCTTTGGGTATTAGTTTGGGCTGTGCCTTCCCAGACCTTCTATATGCACCTATGAAAGCATATATCTCTTACTGCTTGATGTAAATGAGACCATCCTATATTTACTCCTGTGGAACCTGATTTCCCTCATTAATATACCCTTCAAGTATGCCTTTATATATGTCTCATCTTTTACAACTCTTTCCTGCTGAACGACATTCCACAACACCGTGCACCAGAGTGTGTACCTACAGAGCTATATTCATGAGTGCTGAGGCCTGGCCATGTTCATGTCCACTCTCTCACGTGCAATGTTGGAATAAAATTAAAATCATAATTCAAAATTTTCTGACATGGTCTCTCTCTACTAACCATTCTTTCCCATTCTTTCTAGTGAGACTTCTACTCAGTCCACAAGGCCCTGCCCTGATGCCTCCTTACCTGTGGAGCCCTCTGCTGTGCTAAATTTGTCAGTTATAGTTCTTCTTCTTTCATCATTAGAGGATAGGTACTGAGGATGATTACTCCCACGAAACTGAACCTAATGTCTTATGTGTATTAGACTTTGTTTCTATTACAAAATTGAGCGAGATAATCTTTTTATTTTATTTTATATTTTTACATACTAATTCCAGTTCCCTTTTCCTCCCCTCCTACTCTTCTCACCTTTTCTCACCTTACCTCCAATCTGCTCCTCAGAGAGGGTAAGGCCTCCCATGGAAGAGCCAATGAATTCTGTCACATCATCATGTTAAAGCAGGACCAATGCCTTCCCCCTAGATCTAGGCTGAGCAAGGTTTCTCTTCATATAAATTAGGCTTCAAAAAAGCCCTATCACTCATTAGGGATTGCTCCTTGGTCCCACAGCAAGTGACCCCACAAAGTAACAATGAGCAATGGGGTCAAGACCATGATGGGTGAAGCCACAGAAAAAACTGACCCGAGCTTGTTGGAGCTCACTGACTCTGGAGAGACAATCTTTTGTTGTTTAAAATATCTATACATGTAGGTTGGAAGAGGCTCAAATCTAAAATATATACTTTAGTCAGAGTTTATTCTAGGGCACATGCATTGGTGATCATTTGTATGCTAGTGCTATTGCAGCCTTTTTGTTAGACATGCCATAGGTAGAGAGTTCTTCCCATACCAGGGAGTGCCCTTTGGTCAGGAAAAATGAAGGAATGCATTAAGATTCACAGGAGGGCTTACAATGGCACTTTATAATCCTAAAACAATGGGGAAAAATGACCATCTGACTGCTGTTGCTTTGTGTTGAATTGCTCCTTGTTTGAAGTAGAATCTTGTCAGGTTCTGGTTCTAAAATTTACCCCTTTATCAAAATGGGGTGAATATAGATGGCTTCCCATGGAAAAAGATAAAATTGCATAGGAGGTTTAATCTTAATTAGTTTCCCTTATTCCATTTTCTTCCTGTATGTTTTATGCTTATTGAATTCTGTAAATTTAATTATTTAGCTTTTGCTTTTAACTCCTAAAATATCCAGAGGAGAAATGTTTAGTTTTGTGAAGGTATGCCAGAAACAAACTGCAAAGATGGCTCAAAATTAGAAGCTGAATCTTAGATCAGAATTTATGGAGAGGACTAAATCAACTAAAACATGACCTGGGTTGATCTGTCTGTTGACTTCAGTTTGTTGTAGAGGGAAGAGTATAGGTGCCTACCCATGTTGAGTCCCTGCTAAGTATGTCATCTAAGGAAACTTATTCCTATCTTGTGGCTATCTTTGTCTGTATCTGGAGAGTAGTCACACAAGTTTGATAGTGTTTTACTGCCCAGGCTCCTCTAGATATTAGTATAGTAAGGGCAAGAGATGGCTTCTCACTGCCTCCTCTCCCTCATATAGGATGCTGTGTCTCTTGGTTGCATGCCAACTTGATCTCTGCTCTCAACAGGGTATGTCCAACCTTAGTCCACAGACATGAAGTTTCTGTTGTCATCATTAGTGTTGAGGATGTATGTCTGTGATGTTCCTTTTTTCTTGTTGCAGTAATTGAATACCTGACAAGAAGCAACTCTAGGGATAGATTTGCTGTTCAAGAGGACATAATACATCATGCTCGATAGGAGGCTTAGCAGTAAGAATGAAGGGCAGTGGGTCACATTGCATATACACTCAGTGGGCAGAGAGTGTTAGCATGAATTGGGGCCGTTCTGTGAAACCTCAAGGCTCATCCTTGATAAATAATGATTCCAACAAGACCCTTCCTCAAAAGGACCCACAGCCTTCCAAAGAGCACTGCCATCTGGGGTCTAAGTATTCAAACACATTGGCCTACTGGAGACATTTCATATTCAAACCTCCATCTCAAAACTGAGTATTTTCTTAGGAGAAGCACATTGTATTACAAAGAGCATGAGATTCACGTGTAGGACTCAAACTCTGTTTCTTTTATTTTCCACTAAAGGGCTCTATAAATATAAAGCATGAATTTTTGTCTTAATTTCCTCCTTACTTAATTTCCTCAACTGAAGGCATGAAAGTTAACTATCTCAGATCAAGACTCAGAACCCCAGTGGACCTAGCATTCTCACATTGCCCAGGGCCTCCCAGTATTCTGCCACCCCTTATCAGAAAAATGTAAACCTTGTCACATGTCATATATGCTGATGTTTTCTTCAACTCACTGAAACCCGTACTAGCTCAACACCTGGGAAATAGCCAATCAACTATAAATGCATTTTCAGTAAATAAATGAATCAATGAAACCAGATTACTCTTGCATAAGAATATTGTTTTTTCCCATTTTTTTCTTTCAGTGAGCCAATTAGGTATTTTCATGATATCATAAAACACCTCTGCTTTTTTCTGTGAGGCATAAAAACCAGGACATGATAGGTTTGAGTTGCTGTGCCCTAACAATTGATTGGGATTTAAAGAGGAATTCTCTTCCTTTAGGGTAGGCACAGTTGCTACAAATTCTTGGAAAGCAGGAACTTTATTTTAATGTGAAAGTTGGTCACTCGAGATGGCCACTGGGATTCAGTCTTCAAGGTTTGGTGAGGGATCCATCTTGGTGAGTGTTCCCTATGAATGAAACCTTCTTTAACTGGCTTTTCCTATCTTATGTCATCTTGGGAAAGTGACAAGCAGTAGCTAAGCCAGAAGCAAGCAGGAAAACAGAGGGAAAAAAACACCAAGTCTGTGGCCAAAGCAACAGAATTATTTTTTTTATTCCGTTGCTTATACTTGTGAAAAAGAAGTAGTAGGCAACGTGGATTTTTGTTTTGTTTAGACACTGAACAATAAAAATCAGGAGAACATATATTTTTGACTTCCTATTTTTTGGGTGTTCTTTGGAATTTGGACGCTAATTAAAAAATATGTGTTTCCTAGCCCTTCTTACTGTGAAAATCCTTGGCAATATAAACAGATGCACGGGTTGGATTTTCATTCTGACACCAGACTGTCTGAAATAATGGCTGGAAGGAAGTGTGAATTCTTTCGTTCCTCAAGCTTCAATTATAAGTACTTAATTTGTTTCTCTTTTCTACTGCTGACTAGAGTCCCAATCTGGTTTATTTTTCATCTGGCTAAAGCATGGTAGTTTCAGAAGCCCTTCATTCTGAAAAGTTTATTTGGTACAGAGTGGGAGAAACAGGCTCTAAGTAAGAATTATTGTCACATGCCAGGCCTCAACACTGGGATGTGACAATTAAGGTTTAAGCAGTGTTCTGAAATTTCAATAACATAGGCTGTCGGGTGATAGACTATGGATCTTTGAGAAATGGTTCTAAAGGACTGACTAGTTCTCATACAAGCCGACTTGTCATTTGACAAATGATCCACGCTAATAGCTCACTAACTCATCATGGCCTTTCATAGTTAAAAAGATTTCTTATTTTAGAGGGGTCGTCTATTACGTTTTAAAGCTAAAAACCCAATGGCTGACATATTGTTTATAGCCCATGATGTGTCCTTTGGTCTTCATGGTCTTGACTTATATGAGGTACCACAAGTGACACATTAACCAAACACTAATGACGTCAGTTCCTGGGAGTGGGATGGTGGGATAATGTTTCATGTTTTTCCAGAGGGTTTGCCTAAATATATCTATCTATGCATTTAAGTTTCAAAAGGCTTTTATAAATTATTTTGGTGCCAAACACTAAAAACATTTATGGATCACTTATAAATATGACAGAAGGCACGAAGAAGAGGATGGTGCAGTGGGTTATAGGTAGGGCAGCAATTTTTAAGTCTGTCCTTTATTGTACTCCCAAAAGTGTGGCCATTGGTGTCATCCCATTTTCAAGATTAGGAAGGTGAGGTTTATTGGTGTTAAATAATCTAAATAAATCCAGAGTAAAGAAGCAACAGAAGGAAGTGTTTGAAACAGGGGGCGTAGAAGCTCAGTCCTGTTCTCACCATTTCGGACTACAGTGGTTCTTGTGTATTTGACTCTTTACATTTAAATTTTCTAAAAATCTATTTGTGTTGGGAATGTTGTACCCATTTAATAGACATAAAAACTGTTACTAATAATTTTCTCTTTCTCAGACAGTTTGTAAGTAATAGAGAGGGCTTTAGGAACAAGGTCTTCTGATTCCAATAACTTTATTCTTGTCCATTCCTAGCTGATTCAAAGCTGGAATTCAGTATCTAAACCTATTAGATAATACCCACACCATTCCTCAGTGTGGAATGACAGGAGGTGCCGTCTTTTCTGGCGGAGAGAGTTGAGACAATTTCCTGGTCAGTAATGCATCCTGTGACTGACATGTTTACAATAACAAGGGAAAGGAATCTCAGGGAAACAGGTTTCCAGTGGAAAAGTGCATGGTGGGACCTGGCTTCCCAGGACACCTCCCTCCCTTCTTATAGAGAACACGCCAATATATTGGCTCTAATTGATCTCTAAGATGAATGTGCTTGGGATAATTCTTCCGAAACTGTGGGAGCAGCACTAAAGCAATACCATTCATTTATTTGGAAAAGTATATTTGCAATTCTGTTCATTTTTAAATGTTTCCCCTCATTTGTGGGACAGTTGTTTTGTGGGGGAATTGGAAATCTCAGTGCCACGTGACCAGACTTTGCGGCAGAAGCTTAGAAAAGCATGCTAGGCTTCTAAGTTGTTTCCTGTTTTTCTTGGCCTCATTGCAATCCTTGCCAAAACTTGTCTCCTTCCCTGCTGCATTAGTAATGCAAAATGAAATTCATTGTGCCCATTATATCTGTTAAATGGTTTCCATTTTAACTCGAGAAAAATGTATTGACGTTCATGTGTTTGGCATGGGAACTGTGTGCATCTATCGAGGATAGCAACTTGTCTGTTGGAATTACAGTGCATTATGTATAATGCCGCTTTTAGCCATGCATGTACATTTCCTGGAATCTTATTGTGTTAGGGCTTGGAAAGTTTACACAAGCATTGGTAATCTAATTTTTGTCTGGTGGTGACTGGCTGTGGAAATATGGAGTATTTGACAGAGCAAATGTCATGGCCATCTGTGCCAGGAATGGGTGGCTGGTCGAGTGTCTAGTCAGGTAGGTAGAAAAAAATAACCATCAAAATAACGGATTGGAGAAATATTGTGCCTACACTAAATATTAATTTCCCAAGAGCATGAGCTATAACAGCTCATACTTATTGTGACATGGTTTGTTTGTTTGTTTTTGTTTTTTGTTTTTGCTTTTTTTTGCATGGTATCTATTTTAGTTTTCTCTTACTTCTTACCCATGATCCTTCTCTATATGACCACTCCCCCCCACCCCCCGTTGTCCTCTGCTGACACCAGTCTTTCATTCATGAAGCTCTTCTTAAGATCCCTTGAAGATTAGGGACTCTGATACAATTTTCTTGCTGAGTCTCTTCATTGAGTGGTTTTCAGCTGTTTTGTCTAGAAGATCTTTGAAATATCTCCTATTGAGCCACACATTTTCCTTTGTTCCCTTCAAAATTAGGGCTGCATTTGGCCCAATGGTTCCAGGAATCTTGATAATGAATTATGTTCTTTAACAGGCGAGAGAACGATGCTGGGTACTTTTCTCTGTCTCTCAAAGTTAAATCCTGCTCACTGAGCTGCTGGTGAGCTGCAGTGCCCTGTTTCCGTTTACCTCTAGGTATATTCCAACCACCTACTAAAGCAGGTTTTCTTATGTGGCCACTGTCAGCATTTGGGCCTTGAGAATTTTTGTCACAGATTGGGTAGCAGTTTCTATATCCACCCCCCAACACCTACTAGATGCCAATAACACTTCTTCCAGTATCCCCAGGTACTCATGTGTGTGGTATGGAATGGTTGTGTGTGTGTGTGTGTGTGTGTGTGTGTGTGTGTGTGTAAAACAGAGGAAGTAAGGGTCACCTCTGAACTGCTCTGCTTCTGATCAAGTAATTATCCCCTCGCCCTGGGATGCTTTTTATCTCTCATCCTGCACCATCACTCTCACAAGGAAGATTCCAGTTCTTCTCAGACTCACCACCCTAACTGCTTTCTCACCCAACCTCTGCGCTCTTGTGTCTCCACCCGTTTTCACTGACTTGAGTAGAAACAAAGTGCGCATTTATTCCTTTCATCCCCTTTACCGCCAAGAAGAAGTAGTGCATTCTCTTCAGAGGACCAGTTTGAACAGGATGTGTTCCACCTCCGGAATGCACCACAATCAAAAACGAACATTTATCATGATGACTATTTGGGCTTCTAGTCTGGTAAGCCCAGATGCTCCCAACCACCGTAGTGTAGACGTGTCGTTCATGGTTAGTTCTTTCACGGTGCTTCCTTGAGTGAGTTCCATTCATTATATTTAATGACAGTCCCAGGGGCCTGTCAAAAGGGCATTCTGTTTGCTACGGAAATAGTAATTAGCATAACGTGCAAACAAATGAGGTAGCACAACACATTTGATAGCATCAAGATGATTGCCTTTTTCCGAAATAAAAAAGCCAGGGAGCTATGCTAACCAATCTAGCTGATCAATACATGAGACGGAAAGAAGGAAGAGGAGACAAGATTGACTGATGAGGGGCACAGAACTGACGCAACCAGCTGACAACCAGCTGTGAGTCTCTTTAGGGCAAATGCAATTAACTTAGAATAATAGACTCAAATGTGATGGTTAGAAATGCATTTTTATTAACAATCAAAGGTTGAATCAGTAGGCTCGTGTGGATAAAACGGTCCTTACATTTTGTGCATGTGTGTGTACGCATATATGAACACACACACACACACACACATGTCCCTGCATATATGCCCAGTTCCTTCACATTCTTAGGTGCTCTGCTTACAGTTTGGGTGGAATAGTTGATTTTTAAAATAATGTAGTTTCAAAAGGAAATTCATTCATAAATTGTCTCCAGGACTATAAATTCTGAATATTCTCCCAAATTGCATATATAAAAATCATGCTACTTATCTGGAGCTATTAAACACAAAGCCAGCGAGCCTCGGTCCCAGCACTGCTGGTCCTTCGGGGATTTGGCATTGCAATCAGGGATTTACAGATTTCGTTCTGAAGAGGAGAAGTCATTACTAGAAACCTAAGCTCATTTCCTCTCCTTTAATAGCTATTTTAAATCATTCATTTAGAAAATACATTAACTATTTAGGGTACTAGCCATGTATTTCTCTTGGCGTCAAGTCTGCATTTTTAAAGAGTTTTTCTTTCTTTCTTTTTTCTTCCAAACTTATTTCCAAAGAAGATGGAGACTGGGGGAGGGAGGAGACCCAATAAAATTTTGGTTGTACAAAATTATTTTGGCCAGCGTGTTCTTCCCTCATCTTTTAAGACAAAACAACTTTAAACTTTAATAAAATATTTAAAAATTAGTTAAGTCTTTTAATGTTTTAATGCTGATAAATGGAAAAACACAGGGTCTTGAGAAAATTCACAAGTGGACTTTGCGTGTAATTAAGGAATACCAATGTTCTCTATAAATGAATTTGTTAATAATTCAAATGGAAAACAGTTTAAATTCCGAACTATTTAATATTGATGCGAACCTTACTAAGTGAATGGGTAATAAGAAAAAAAAATGACAGTTAAAAATAAGTACCGAATTTCTGCAAAGAATTTAGAAGACAGAGTCTTGCATAACACTTTGCGAACTGCTGTATGTATGTGTGTGTATACATTTTCAAATGCAAAATAAGGTTCCTTGATTTATGTAATTGTTATTCTTCCAAAGGACAGCATAAAGGTTGACAGTTTAAAATGTACTCTTCCCGTCACCAGCCAGTGTGTATGCACCACCTTGTCTATTGCTGGTGTTTAAAACAACCTCTGCAGGAGAAGGCTGCCAACCACAGATTGGGACACCGACTTTGTTATTAGCATAGGGACATTAGATTATCATTTTGCTCTTCCTGCCTGCTTTGTTCTTTCAATATGGCAGCAAACTGAAATTGACAACAGCCCCCATTTAAGTAACAATACCATGCATTGTTAAATACATTATGTGTAGATAGACAGTGAGCTTTTTATTCCCCAAAGATATCAAACTTCACTATGATACGCTATTTAAAAAAAAGAAAGAAAAAACCAGCAGGAGTATACAGAGATGTTCTGGGGGAGCACAGCAACTGTTTACAAGAATTGGGAACCCCAAGAGTCTTAGATAAGGTCATCATTGCCACTCTTTTGCTACTTTTCTACCTTTAAGTGTTGCTTGTGCAGCAAAGTAGATGCAGTTCAGGATGGTAGGCTAGGCTGCTTGGTGTCTTGGTATCCCGTTTATTATTCAATCCACTGTTATTTGTTAGAGCAAATTAAGCTTAATACTACAATTAATAACAATTTAGGTTTCTATAACAACATATGGGACATACTTGAAGCTAAAAATGTATGCATTTTTAAAAATTTTCATACAGGTGAATATTTTATGTTTAAACTGGTGAGGCAAACTATAAACACATGGCAGTAGACCTGTTTAACACTTGACTATAGAGGGAGGTTAACCCTTGTTGCTGTTGGATTTGTTTTCTCTCCCTCCTTATGAAGTCCACAACCCTTACTTCCTCCAGACATAACAATGCTTCCTCTGTGGCTTCATTTCCATTTTGATTCGTATTTCAGCTTGCCCAGAGTGAGAATTTGACACTTATAAGTAAGGTAGAGGCAACGTTTCTCAGGCAAGCGTCTCTTACACTGAAAGGAACAGAGTGTGGCCAGTGCAATTGCATCCCCTGTATAGAGTTAGTGATGTGTTCTTTCTAAGCCCTCTATAAAAGTTATACTCAAGAAAATTAAATATTCTCTTGGATACTTCATATGTGTTCTTTATTTTGTGGTGTATATGCTCCATTATATGAGATACATATTGTCTAGAAAGTATAGAATCTTTTACCCTGGGCTTCATAGCAACTTTTGCATCAGGAACCCAAGCTATAATTTCATTGACAGTATATTTCCTTTAAAACTCAGAATTTATGACCACTTACCAGTATCTGTTGTTTCCATCCCCCCCATCGTCATTATTATCATTATTATTAACTTTGTTTTGACTATGGTTGTGCTGTGTAGAACTTGTATTTAAATGGTCAAAATGGGAGTCTAAACAAGCCAATGCAGTCTCTGCTTTTACTATTTAAAAGTTAATGAGGTAAATGGTAAAGGAAATTGACAAATATATAAGGACCTATAAAATTTAAGCACAAGGTAGAGTATACTAAGCCATAGGTTTTGACTTACAGTCTTCAGCTTAGAATCTAATGAAAGAGACACACTAACAAATGATCACACAACATTATAATAAATATATCACATGGTGTTTTAATATAAAAACATATAATATATCGACATGATACATTGGGAAAATCATTAAAAAAAGGTTAATTTGGTCAGAATGTAAGATTTCAAGTGAAAGAAATTTCAGAAAATACAGCTTGAAAAATAGGCACATTTTAGCCCTCAAAAGCTTATAAGTCACTGCGAGGAGAATTCAAAGAAGGAAAATATCAAATGGAAAAAAGAAAGCATATTTAACAAGTGGTGCTGGCATAACTGGATATCAACATGTAGAAGAAAGAAAATAGATCCATATCTATCACCATGCACAAAACTCAAGTCCAAATGTGTCAAAGACCTCAACATAAAGCCAGTCACACTGAACCTTATAGAAAGAAAGTGGGAAGTACCCTTGAACACATTGACACAAGAGACTACTTGCTATATATAACCCCAATAGCACAGACACTTAGAGAAACAATTAATAAATGAGACCTACTGAAACTGAAAAGCTTCTGTAAAGCAAAGGATACGGTCAACAAGACAAAGCGACATCTTATAGAATGGGAAAAGATCTTCACTAATCCCACATCAGACAGAGGTCTGATCTCCAAAATATATGATGAACTCAAGAAATTGGTCACCATATTGGAACAAATAATCCAATAAAATAATGAAGTACAGACCTAAACAGAGAACTCTCAACAGAGGAATCTAAAATGGCTGAAAGGCATTTAAGGAAATGTTCAACATCCTTAGTCATCAGAGAAATGGAAATCAAAACAACTCTGGGATTCCATCTTACACCTGTAAGAATGGCCAAGATCAAAAACACTGATGACATTTTATGCTGGAGAGATTTTGGGGTAAAGAAAACACTCCTGAATTGCTGGTGGGAATGCAAACTGGTACAGCCTCTTTGGATATCAGTGTGGCAATTTCTCAGAAAAATTAGAAAAAAACCTTTTTCAAGATTTAGCAATATCACTTTTGGGTATATATCCAAAGGATGCTCAATCGTGCCACAAGGACATGTGCTCAACTATGTTCATAGCAGCATTGTTTGCCATAGCCAGAACCTGGAAAAAAACTAAATGCCCCTTGAACAAAGAATGGATAAGGAAAATGTGGTACCTTTACACAATGAAGTACTATACAGCAGAAAAAATAACACCATCTTGAATTTTGCAGGAAAATGGATGGAGCTAGAAATCATCATTTTGAGTGAGGTAACCCAGACCCAGAAGGGCATGTTCTCACTAGTAATTAGTTTTTAAACAAAAAGCAAAATAAACAAGTCCACAAACCACATTCCTAGAGAATCTAGACAACAATGAAGACACTAAGAGAGACATATATAGATCTAATCTACATGGGTAGTAGGAAAAGACAAGATCTCCCAAGTAAATTGGGAGCATGCGGACTTTGGGAGAGGATTGAAGGGGAGAGAAGAGGCAGGGAGGGGAGCAGAGAAAAATGTATGATGGAGGAGGGTCATCTTTCTATCTGTTGCTTTCATTGGTTAATTAATAAAGAAACTGCTTGGCCTTTGATAGGACAGAAAATTAGGTAGGCGGAGTACTCCGAACAGAATTCTGGGAGAAAGAAAGCCAAGTCAGTCAGTTGCCATGATTCTCCCACCCGACACAGATGTAGGTTAAGATCTTCCCTGGTAAGCCACCTTGTGGGCTACACAGATTATTAGAACTGGGTTAGACAATATGTAAGAGCTAGCCAATAAGAGGCTAGAACTAATGGGCCAGGCAGTGTTTAAAAGAATACAGTTTCCGTGTAATTGTTTCAGGTAAAGCTAACTGGGAGCTGGTCAGTGGGAAGTGGCCCCCTCTCTTACAACAAATGTAGAGCTCAATAATGATAATGATAATAATAATAATAATAACAAATAGAATAGAAAATATGCTTGGTCAAATGAACTATGAACATGTTGGTAGCATGAAAGAATTGGATTAGAATAAAAAAAATCACTGTGAGGAATCTTATAACCAATCATTCAACCAAAGATAACAATGGGGCATAAACTAGGTAGGTGTTATTTAGTAATTAGTAATTGGGAGAATATAAGATTCAAGAGCAGAGAGCTAAAGAACTCAGTGGCTCAACATATTGGAGAATATGAGTAAATCTGGTAGTTGAAATAGGACAGAGACTTGATGTGGGAAGGTCACTTGTCTATCTGTTGCTTTCATTGGCTAATTAATAAAGAAACTGCTTGGCCTGATAGGTCAGAACATAGGTGGCTGGAGTAAACAGAAAAGAATGCTGGGAAGAAGGGAAGTTAGGCAATTGCCATGCCCCTCCTCTCTAGGGCAGATGCCATGGAGCCAGATGCGATGAAGCTCTGGCCCAAGATGGACGTACACTAGAATCTTCCTGGTAAGACACCACCTCGTGGTGCTACACAGATTACTAAATATGGGTTAAGCAAGATATGAGAGTTAGCCAAGAAGAGGCTAGATATGATTGGCCAGGCAGTGTTTATAAGAATACAGTTTGTGTGTTGTTATCTCGGGTGTAAAGCTAATCATGCGGGAACCGGGTGGGACGAAAAGCAGGCCTGTCTGCCCGCAGCTCATTACAGAGGCTGGGGGTGTTGTTCAATGGTAGAGTGCTTATGTGTGCAAGGCTCCCCACTCCTAAAACATGATAAAATGGTAAGGCAAACAAGGCAGTACTGAGTGGGGTGATATCCGCAAGACATTTGCTGTGGGCAACCCATGTGACTCCAGGGAAAGGACCTGGAGAATGGAAATGAATTGAGTAGCCAGGAAGTGGTCCAGGTAGCTACAGAGATATCATTCCAAGTGACATGTTCACTTCAACTTTTCCATTTAATCACTTTTGTTCCGAAGGAGGCAAGATGCTTAGAGATAGTAGATTTCATGGAGCTAGGAAACGATGGATGGAGGGTCTTTCTTTATCAAGCTCTTCTAACTGCAAAGTTGTTCACACTGCATAACCTGTAGCTGACTTCACACCATGTGAATGGGTATGTGTGTGTGTGTGTGTGTGTGTGTGTGTGTGGTGTGTGTGTTTGGATCAAGGTGAAGAAGGAAATCATTTCCACACCTGAGATGCATCAAAAAATATATCTAGTCGCATGGTGTGGTTAAAGAGCCTTTGTCTCTTTAATATTTTCTAATGAGTTTCAAGAACCAAATATCAGATCAACTTATTGCTTCTAAGCTCAGTGCCTTCTTTGTTGTGGTTATAATACAGAGCTACTAAATGGACAGTGTGGGAGATAAAACCCATGCGTATAGAGGCATTGGTTTGGATGCAACTGAAGAGACAACAGACACATGTTGCCATTGCTGCCCCTGCTACAGGAGAATAGAATTTAATTTCTATACCCTCCCTACATCTCCCTTATTTCAATCATTTGTCTCCTTCCTTCTTACTTGCCCTGTGGTTCTAAGTGAACTTCCTTTTCTCAAAATATCAGAGGTGCCCCTGCTATGGAAATGGAAAGAAATGTGCTGTGCTTGGGGAGGGAGTGCTGCCAATCGATGGAAGTCATCCTCCATTAACTCCCTCCCCCCTCTCTGGTTTTGGATGCTGATGAGATATTAGTATGGCAGGAAGCCTGTTTGCTCTTTGCTGTATTTATTTTGTTAAGATTAGAGTTGCTAAGATACGGTAGTTATTCCAAATTGTAGCCACCAATGCCAGTGGTCATAAAACAAACTACTAAAATTCCTTTATTTGCTAACGCTAATAAAAAAAGTCTTGAGGGGGTGAGGGAGTTTTCTGGCAAAAGAGTGAACAGTCCGCCAAGTGGCCTATGCTATAGAGCACGTAATTAGATCCACACGCCTAGCTGATGCTGGAATTGTGCTTTAAAATCTAGAGGGATGTTCTGATTCTGGACAGTTTGTGAACTTACTGTTTTTAAACAAAAGGAGTGGTCAAGTTGTGTAATTTCCATGTCTCTTGTATTTAGTGGTTTCATCCAGGTTATTTCTTTTCTTTTAGGTTTGGTCTTTGCTATTTTTTTCTCATTGAATGAACATCTTGTTGAATGATTTGGAGATTTAATGTTTTCTTCCAACTACTTGACTTGGGAGTCCTTGGTTCTCCTCACCATATACAGCTAAAGCACTGAAGCGGTAGAGTTATGTTTACTCTACTCTCTCTACATAATCGGTAAATTAATTCTCACATCACTGGCATTGATGGCATTTTTAGAATAATTAAAAAGAAGCCATACCTCAGTTTTCACTTTTTCGGAATTATCATTTTTGCTAATGAATCATGTTTTAAAAACTCAGAATTCTTTGCAAACCAAATTTTAATAAACTCCGGGACATTTCTTTGAGCTTGTAAGTAAATATTTTTAACTAATACTTAAAAGAAAATCCATTAAACTATTTGGGTAGGAAAATAGCTCCTGAGCAGCCAGCTTGGCAAGGGTCTGCCGGGTGAACGTGTGTAATTTCAAATTACTGTGTGTTTTCATTCCACGAAAAATTCCAACTTCCCCACAACACTTCAAACACTAATATCCAGACTTTCCACTGGCGATTTCTTTGTTTGTTCTGGAAGCATCTTACACTTTGGGACCAAGAAAATATTGTGTTCTTTTTGAATTTATAGACACAAACATATGTATTTCTTCCTCAGAACACAGGTCTTTTCAGGGAAAGCCAGGTTTAATGGGCAGATTTTCAAATAATAAGGTTCCATCAAAAGGAGGCAGAGTATTCTGCTAAGGGAGAAAAAAAAGCAGTCCCCAATAAAACTTAATCTATGTACCCAAAGATGGGCTATGAAACAATGGCATGCAGTGTGATTTGATTAAAAGTAATATCCTGTGAAATCATCATTGAAATGCCTATCCAGAGGGACTTCAAGTATATGCCGTGCACTGTGAAATTGTATTCATTAAGCCAAACTTGCAATGCCCAGTGGAGTCTTTCTCCACAACAAGCCAGTAGTTAATTGTTATTCCATTAGACAAATTGCAGAAAGGTGGTTTCTCCCCACATCATTGGAGACAAAGTGACTCCTCGTGTTCTGTGGTTATGACTGTCTCTGCATTTCCAGACACCAAGGCTTTGTAGTTTCATTTCTAACATCTGAGTTCTGGGAACTTAAGGTCTACAAGGTGAAGTCATTGGCTCTGATCTTCAGCTTTCAAAGTCTATGAAAGTTGTTCATCTATGCCACTGCAGTCAGGATTATATCTGACTAAGCACTGCAAGGTCTAAGATTAGACATAGGCAAGGTCTTTTTCTTTTTGCCCAGTTGGTACAATTTGAATTACCAACCTAAACCTTTCTGTTCTTTACATAGTATTATACATGCATGTTCTTGTTCTGGTCTCATAGTGGTAGAGTCTGTATATCCATGCTTGTTTTAGGAAGGATTAATGTCTTGACTTGGCAAAGACAGAGATAAGAACAGCCGTTTCTGACTCTTGCACCAAAAGAAGCATATCTAAGTAGATATTGGGCCAAGATAGATGGACATCTAAAGGCAACAATTATGCAGAACTCCACTAAGTCCTATTGCACATGGCCTGTGTAAGCAAAACTGTAGTTACCCACTCAACAGATAAGCAAGCAAGAAACAAATAAATATTATCATTTCCCTTTGGTGTGCTGGTGATATCTAACTGATATAGATCGCTTAATTTTATTTCCTTAATTTACAGCATTTGTAGCATTGTCTCTAAAGATATGGGTGGAAACCACATTTTGTAAAGTCTCTGCTGGAATTTCAGTTATCTGAAGGGCGTGATGGATTAAGTTTCCAAAGGTAAAGAGGTGAAAGACATTATCTATTATTAATTGTCATTCAGGGCTGTGGTAGTCTGAGTAAGAATGACTCCCTTAGGCTCGTATATTTGATTGATGTTTGGTCCCCAATTGTTGGAATTATTTGGGAAGGATTAGACAACACAGCTTGGGGGAATGTGAGTTTTCTAAAATCCCACAATATTCCCAGTGAACTTTCTTTGCCTCATGCCTGTGGATGAAGATCTAAGTTCTCAAGTATGGTTTCAGTGCCACGCTTGTCTGCCTGCCACCATGCTCTCTTGATGATGGTCATGAACTCTAACCTCTTGGAACTGTGAGCCCCCTATTAGAAGCTTTCTTTTATAAGTTGCCTTGGTCAAGCTGTTTTGTCACAGCTATTGAAAAGTATTAAAACAGATACTACACCAGCCATGAGGCTACACTTTCCCTTTGGCTCATCTATAACTGAGAAGCTTCGTTAAGGTAATAAAATAATAAATAATTGTTAAAATCATATTAGTTGGTGAATTGAACATAATGCTGGGTTTTGTCCATTTTTGATCTCAGTAGAGAATACACATTGTCCAGTGTGTGAGACATGCATGCCTACTTAGGTTTATAGTATATTTACTGTGTATTTTCATTTTCTATCAGGGTATTGAAAGACATAACCAAATCCCATAGCCTCTCATTGATGTCATATAGCGATGACTATAAATTCTATTTTGATGGTTGGAGGTTAATGGGAGGGATCTCCCAGGGAGATATAAGCTATTGTCCAAATAACTATCAATAGACTATTATGTAAATGTCCAGTTAAGTTTGGGAGGTGGGTAGGTTAGAAACTTGATTCAAGATTTACAGTGTCAAACCTAAAGATGTTCAAGTAAACAACATAAGTCAATACAGTTGGGCAAGTGATAGGAATGGACTGCTTTGGTAAGCAGAGACCATGTGTTCCAGCTCTAAGGGGAAGCTCTTTAGCTCCAACTGATTTTGCTATACAGGGCCATATTGCTTCTTGCTTATTAAAGATAAAAGGAAGAATAATTTGTGAGCCCTTACTAGGTACCAGGAGCTTTTATATGTTCACTGGATGCAGCAGTATAATAATAATAAAAAAAGAAAGCACGAAGAAACCATATAAAAGAAGAAAAGTCTTTAGAATGAGATAAGTGCTAAGAAGGAAAAATTACATAGTTCAGAAGTGAGAAGTGATGTGTTAGAGGGTGACAGGGCCAGTCTATACCAAGATGGTAAATTTACAGGGTGAGCCATGCAGGCAGGAAAGGCTGTTGTATTCATGTGGAGTGTCAGGGGCAAGGATTCCTGAGCAAGAGAGGGGTGGGGGAACCCTGGGAAGGGACTCAATGGGGTGAACAGTGGGGTGGCAGGGTGTTAGAGTACCCACAGCCTTGAATGTTTTTGTGGGACACAGTCAGGGGTTTTCACTCAGATCTTAACCTTTAAATGTAAAGTTCATCTACTGACCATGTATTACAAAAATTATGCTGAATCCACCTGTGGTCCTTGAACTACTTATATCAAACAAACCAAAGTTTAAAAAAATCCATTCCAGGGATCAGAAATATTTAAATATACTAAAAATTGTTAGCCACTTCTACAAACATAATAAAATCCTGAATCTGTTCTACTTTGGTCATTGGCTTAAAATACAGAGGTCGTCAGAACAAAAGGTGGGAATAAATTCAGGGATAAATTAATAATAAATGTGTGTAGTTTGACTCAAATAGCAGATACTTAGTAGTCATTGTTATATTTGCATTGCTGTTTTCAGAACATTAACAGCTCTGAGTAATTGTACACAACAAAACCCTATTTCAATTGCTTAAAAATGTATGCTAAGTAGAAGTGATAAAACATTAGTGTCAACTGTGTGGTTTTTAGCAGTTAGAAAGTCTATGTTTAAATTTTCTTACATTTAATGGATAAATTAAAGACATTCTTAAAGACTACTTAGGAGAATATTTTTAAAATGCTCAACCCCAAGCATTCTAAATTTGCTTATTTTTATTTGATCTGTGTAATTATTCTCAATTATTATTTTGTTTTGTGCAAGTTATCCATTATTATAAACAGATGTGAGCAGGATCTAAATAACATAATCCATATTAGATATAAATAAGCTTTCCTTACCCTCAAGCTTTGGAAAATTAGTTTTCACTTAACCTTTGGAATAATAAATTCACATCTAGTCTCTACAATAGTGAGATGGCAGAGGCAATCAGGATTTATTTTAAAATGCAAAATAAAAAAGGCGGCTTCCATCTTTGACATCAAGGATGTAGGAGACGCAGGTTTTTTGAGTACTCTCCAGTGGAGAGGAGCACAACCTACAAAGAGCTGGACTCACTCTTCGGGGCTATTCAGTCCCCTTCTCAGGGCAGTTCAGTGCTCCCCGGTTTTGTGGACACTCCTCCAGGCATGGCTTTTACACACATGGCATCTCTTATTTTTACTTAACAAAATGGAGGCCTTGTTCTATGTAATACTCCTTTTCCCACCTCAAGTATTGCTTTGATGGCTTCTTTATGTTCTTACTATGGATAGGTAATTACGTGTTAAACCAACAGTAGATGGATGACCATTTTGATTTGATTTGATATACCATTGTAGGTGGTATACAGGATTTAAAGTAGGCATATGGGTGAAAGTTATGCTTGAACAAAAGGTATGAAATTTCGTTAACAACATTAGTAAATGATTCCTAAAACTCTGCCAGCCTTTTGGTATCAAAGAACTTGAGCTACATTTTTCATCTCATTCCCATGATTCTACCAAAAAATAGAAAAAGCATAAAATATTAAACTATTGGTAAATTACAGATAATAAGTAGACTGGACTTTCAGAAGGATTTTTTTTAAATCAAACAGCTTTTATGAATAAGTACTTGGGAATTTAAATGCACTACAAGCACACATAGAAAAGGGCCAAGGACAATCCTAGATTGTGTTTAGCATTTGGTTCTCAGTGAGCATATGTGGAATAAACACATTGGTCCTTGGATTCAGCAGTCTATAAGGAGATCTGTCCTTCTTATTGATCTAAATCTTAGAAATTGGAAACCATTAAAGTACACTAATCTAAGATAGCTTACATTATGTGATATTATTTAATTTAAACATAACAGTTATATGTAACTTGAGTATTCTGGACAGATTACGAAAAAGTATTTAATCCCATGGAGAATTTATAAATGTTTTGCAGCATATAGCTAAAGTCAGAGTATACGCCTTCTCTTCTTTTTCTATAATCAAATATATATGAAATTATTTTAATATTGTTACTAATAATTTCATGAAAATTCAAGGTTTTAGGAGCAAAAATCCAGAAGGTGTACTAGTTTTGGTTGTTTTTGTCTCATGACTGGGAATGCTTCCTTTAAATACATCTCTTCAGTTCAGACAGAAATGTTGAAATCTTAGTGACATTGGAGAGTATTTGGGCTAGTAAAATTAAAGCTTTTTTCTTTGAATCAAGATAACATACATCTGTGCTCCAGGTTTTCTGAATCATATGGAGAGAAATCTAGTTCTTATTTAAAAGACATGGCTTTGCCTTTTTGAAATTTACCCTTCCTACAAGAAACCATTTCCTAAACTATTCTTTGGAATCCTTTAAGATGCAATGTGGACTGTAAACTGAGATTAATAAAGTTTGTTCTTGAAACTCTAATTTAGGGATGTATGGTAGTTCTCTGAGGATGTCGGGAGTCAATTATTCATTAAGTCCTTTGAAGTCTATTAACTGTTCACCAACAAAGCCCAAAGATTTTGAATATAACATGGAACATCCAAAAAATCCATAACATTTGCTGTTCTATTAATGAATTCAATGAATATAGAAAAGTAGAAAATTATGTCTATCTTCTCTAGAGAAGAAATGATAATAGTCAATGGTATTTGTCTTTCTGTTTGTTCTGTGGAAAATTCTTTCAAAACTTATTTACTTATAAGATGAGTGCTTTTGAAACATGCTTAGCACATTAATGTTGTAAGTTAAAGAAGGTGGGCTATTTGCCTTAGGCTCTAACTGGAAACTTAAACTGGAGAAAATGAAAATTTGGAATTTATACATGTATTTTAAGTTCCATGAGAAGCCCAAGGAGAAGTCAAATTATGGTCTAAGGAATAGAGAGAAAGAATGCCAGAGCAGTGTATAGAGAATGCATAGTCAGGATGGTTACAAAACCAACAGGGTGTAGTGACATGGAAGGGTAAGCTCGAATAATCCCCACCCTCTGAATGTTACTTCATAACATATACTGTAACGTGAGGGGGAGTTGTGTATTATCTTTTAACCTTTCCAGAATGCTTCTGGGTGCCAGAGAGGAGACTGGCAAGGAAAAAAGGCATAACACCAAGTCATAGAAAACACAAAATACTTCTGAATAGTTTTAATAAAATATGTGTAAAACCTGTGTACAAAACACACAAAATGTTGAGAAGGGAAAGTCAAGATTATATATGTGAATGAACATATATACTTTGTTCATGGATTGAAAGATAAATGAATGGAAACATATACTATATTCATAGATATATATAATGGGAATAAGGTGACATTCCTCTGCAAATTGGTCTATAGGTTTAATAAAATCTCTATATAAATCCAGGAAGCTTGCATTTGTATTGGAGCCAGGAAAGCCAACATAATATAACAACGAAATTTGCTACTACCTGTTGTATGGGACTATTCTCTAAACCAAATAACCACCATTATTATCAGCTCACTTGTGCCTGCTTGCAAAATATCATAATTGACTGTTGACTGTCCTTCATAGAAGGAAAGATTGGAGGGTCATGGAACCCTCAGTCGAGTATCCATCTATTGTGCGATATTCCTTTATAGTGTGTGAATATGAGTCACAGTTATTGGTTTAATAATGGCAGAAAAAAGTTAAGTGAGACTTGAAAGGACAGAGAGCTTAGGGAAGAAGAAAGGCATAGTGCCAGCCAGACACAGAGAAAGCTTTATGGGAAGTACAGAGTAAAGATAACTGAGTCACATAAAGAATGTAGATTAATAGATATGAGTTAATTTAAGTTATTCAACCTAGTTAAGAAGAAGCCTGAGCTATAGGCTGAGCTTTCATAATTAATAATAAGTCTCCATGTCATTTTTTTGTGAGATGGTGACCCAAAGAAAACTCCATTTATATCTATTACTTCCAGCCAGTGAGTTGTATGAAATTTTGTCTTAATTGTACAGAGGTCCAGAGAGAAACTACAGAATATAGGTGGGGAAGAAAGATGGTAGGGGTTTCGTCTATACAGTCATGTGACATTCATCACCTTGCTTTTAAGTTTACAACGCTCCTATCTATAACCTTTTTCCTATGCTTTGCAAGGAAGCCTAATAAACTCACTAGTGTTTTAGAAGGAACATTGGTGAAATTGTGTCTCTATGTATTATTGGGCCCTTAAGTGGAGAAACAGACATTATTGCGTCTCCCACAGGGAAGGAATTTTAGTAACATTACCTGATTTTAAGATTTACAATAACCCATGACTTCATGACCCCCCTCTATCAAACACCACAGCGCTGGAATTACTAGACCATGACACCACACTTTCTTGCATTGTAGGTGGAAGGACATACTCATCACTCATCAGTGCTATACCTGGGAGTTCAGAGATAAATATATAGACATGTAGTTTATTTTATGTTTCCTCTAACTTTGTTATGTCATTCTTATTTATTCTGCAGTCCTGCCATCCACTTTCTATCCTTCCCTCTGTCCTTCCCTTTTCTTTATCTATTATGAACCTGTTCACCTATTCTCATTTATTCCTTTTTATGACCCTGACCTTCATTAAAGTTCATGATCCAGAAGTCAATTGATTTTTGATCAAGGTGTCACAGTAGTTAAATAGAGAGCATGTGAACTCTGAGAAGAAGCTACTAAAATATCTAGATATTCATAATGAACAATTAAGTAAGCTTCTACTTTAACATTAAAAGGAATTCTCACCAATAAAGCCAATTGTGTGAGGAGAATGTTGATTAGTTACAAATGAAGAATAATATTTTAAAATATTTTATATAGTCACTCATCCCTTATTCTATTGAAAATTTATTTAAAAACATTACACACTATGAAGTCAAAGCTTTACATACAAATTATGAATTGAAACATGTTTTGCAAGGTAGAATCTTTATAGAAGCAACTGACAATAGGGAGATGGGCCCTTATAATGAAACTTATTTCAACACTAAAATATAAAACTGGAAGTATGAAGAAATGCTAACAGCAGGGGATAGCACAATTGTTAATTATTAGTCTTTTCTTTTATTGTGAGAACATTCTCCAACAGTGAAACTTTGATTTTTATAATTAGAATTCACCCATCATTTTGTGAAATTGCTAAAGATGAAAATTGGATGAGACTCAGTAGAGAAAGGTACTGGATACTTCTTGCATTCTTTAGGTCAAGGTGAATTTTTCAGGCCTGTTTGCCACTTAAATACCTTCAAGTGGCTCTACCTCATTTTTTTTTTGGGTTCATATTGTGCATTTATTTGGATGGTAGAACTTTTTTATCCTGTGAAGTCCTTTTTCTATGTCTAGTCCTGTTTCAGAATTCTGCTGGTTTTGTTTTGGGAAGTTGTGAAACCTTTAAGAAGTTGGACCAGGCTGAGAAGCAGGTCATTATAGATGGCTCTTTGAGGGTTACACAGGTTATCTGGGGATGTGCCCTCTGCTCCTGGACTATGCCATGATGAGAAGCCACAGCTGTATATTGTCCAACCATGGAGAGAGACTCCCACTGTTACCCTCTGTCTTCAACGATCAACTGCAGTCCCTCTAAGACCATGAGCCAAAATGGCTATCCATTCACAGTCTCCCAAAACAGCACCATCAGTTGAGACCTAAAAACATTTTAGACTCAGATCTACTTAAGTTGCTTTTGATTTTTTGAAAGGAAATTGAAGTCCCAACGTTTACAATTCTTCTTAGGCTTTCATCCTAGAGTAAGAATTCTAAGAAAGGAGAGAGAGAGTTATTTAATGATAATTTTTAATAATTTGGGATAAAGTTCACAAATCAGTTTGATGTTGGTAGAAAATATCAGTTAGAGATTTAATACTCAGTGCTGGAAACCAACTCACAAATATTTACATCGTTGATGAATTGGTCTTAAATGCCAATAACTAAAACCATGGCTGCCTTTCCAATCAGCTATTGAATGTGATATACCTTTCTCCTCATTATTCTGATGCCCTGCTCTTTCATCACCCATAACAACTGTGCCTCTAAGACATCCATATGAATGTGCCTGTGTTAGAGAGGAAGGCTGAGTGGGGGTCAAGCTGGATCCTCTCTGGCCATTCAACATGTCTGAGGCAACCTCCCTGGGTGTTAGTGATTGCACTTCTCATTTGTCATTCTTGATACTCTGGTTAACAATTAGTGGTGTACATTTCATTGCTCAGATTCTCTTTCCCTTCCTCCCTTCCTTTCTTTATCTTTGCTTTCTTTGACTCTCTCCCTCTGCTTCTCTCTTCTTCCTTCCTTCCCTCTTTCTTCCCCTCCCTTCATCTTCCTTCATCTCCTCTTTCTCTGTTTTGAAATGATCTCATCATCACTCCATGCTTTCCATCATTTAGATTCAGATTCTTCTCAAAAACACAGAGAGAATATGAGATGAATGTGTGTTGAAAGTCTAGGTTCTGGAGTTACACTAACATGTATTTGGCCCTTAGGTATTATTAGCAAACTTCTGAGCTCTCAGAGCCCTGTATTTTTTCATCTGTACCTCAGCCATAAATCACTTGCCTTACATAAATCACTTGCCTTAGATATACAAGACCTTGGGTTCAATTTCCGGAACTGCAAAACTTAACTAACAAAAAAAGAGATGATAGGAAAAGTCCTTAAGATACTTTCTGGTACACAAAGGAGTTTAATGTCTAATTCAGGTAAATAAAAAAAATCTTGAATGTCAGACTACCTTCTTCATACTCTCTTTGGACCCAGCATGTATGGTACTGTGACTTTTTCTTGTACTTTTGTCCAGATTAATGTGATATAAACATACTTCTTGACTGTCACTAGTTCCAGTGTACTATTCTTCCCCTTGTTCCATTTTTCACTTTCAGTAATTTCTGCTTTCAACAGAACATCAAATACAGATGAAAGAATAAAAGGCATATGAAGAAAATATGGGAATGTATAATAGTACTGGTAATATTAGCATGGAAACAATCCCTCTGAGATGCCTAGGAATCAAAGGAGAATCGGAAACGGAACACCGTTAAGATTCAGAATCAAAGGAAGAAGCTTCAATAAAAATACAGCTGTTAGTGAGTTCAGTGAATAGCAGTTAAAAGATACAGTGAGATGCTTGGCAGTGTTCTTGCCATAGACACAAAATAAGATCAGTTCCAGAGCAGTGTCTGCCATTGGTTATTTTGTGTGAGCTGGTTTTACTGCCCAAAGACTGTGAGGCCAGCAATGTAGGTGAATTAGAGTACCAACCTTACAATAACAAGATTCGGGCTCAATTTCCAGCACTGAAGAAATAAATAGCTACACGTACTTTAGCAGAATCTGAAAGTTAGGTACATATGAAATCACTTATACTGCATTTACAGACATGCACAGCTCAGTTAGAAATAACTACTCAGTACCATACATGACATCACTTGCCTGTAATACCACCACTGGGAAGGGTAAGGCAAGAGTCTGAAATCCTCTGGAGCTATTAACAAGAATCAGTATGAAGAACAGTCACAGTAGCACACAACTGGATTCGTGCATGCTTTAAGTTTTCTTCCTTTGAAGTTCCTAGATTCATGAGTTTGTAGTTTTCATCAAATTGGAAAAACTTTAGAAAATTATTATTTAATCACAAAAAATCAGAGAAAATTATTTTTATGACTTTTCTTGCATCTATTCTACTACTCCATTTATACTTATTTTACTCGTACACATTCAGTGATATTGTTTCCTTCTTTTCTATTTCTCATGATTTTCTTTATATCCTTTTAATTTGCTAAAAATTTTTATTATCAGTGTCTAACTTGCTATTAATTCAAAGAAATTTGCATTTGAAGTGTTGTGCTTTTTAGCCATTTTCTATCTTTTTTTGTATTCCATATTGTGATTATCTTTTCCATTATATCTTTAGTAGACAGAAGAGATTTATAATAATCATTTTGCTATGACTAAAAAAATCTATCACATGTATCTTATAGGCTTCTGTTTCTTACACAAATGTCTACTCTGACTATGCTTCATCTTTTTCTGTTCACCTGGTATTTAGTGATTATTTTATTATATACTTGATTTGTGAATTTTTACATAACTAAATGTTAGAGATTTTGTTCTTTGTATGCTCTTTGTTTTGAAGTCTTCTAAGACCTCATTCTAAGTGACAATGAATTGTTGTTAGAATTAGTATTTTTTATTGCAAGGCTTTAAAAAAGTATATATGTAATATCTGTCCTAGGGCTATTATAGCCCTTATTTTAAAGATGTACCCTTATGAGGTCATTCCTGAATGTATTTGCAGTCACACTGCTACTCCAAGATGTCTCTAGGGAATTTATATTATTTTCAGGCTTGAACAAGCCCAGAAAATATTTGGCTTAAAGCTCTATGACAATTTTTCTTATCCTGAAAGCCTGAGGCTCCTGGACTTTTGGGGCTTCTGTCTACCCATTGGGATAGTGTTCAGCAAAGGACTTAAAGAATGTCATCATTCTCCCAGAATATTTCCCTACATGGTTCTCATTCTCATTTTCCAGAGTATAAATTACATTCTATGTGACTTCTCTAAACCTTGATCTCTACCTTTTCAATTTAGTGAAATCTCCTCCTTTTGATTTCCCCTTGCTATGGCATAACCCAGAGATTACCCTTAGGCAAATGGCCTGGACACTATAATAGCACTCCTTGTTTTCTTTGTCTCAGGAGTCACAATTTCGTTTCTTATGATGTCACGTTAGGCTGATGTTTAATATATTGTGTCCAGTTTGTGAGTTGTTAGATGGTAGCAAGATGAGTCAGTCTTTCTTACTTATGACTAGAACATTGAGTTCGTCATGAACTCTTTTTATCAATTTTGTAAAAGATTTTGTGACTACCATTATCCCTTCATATCTTATATTCATGCAAAGAGCACTAGGTGTAAATAATTAATATGCAAATATTGTAAATGAAGTTTAGAAGTTGCATTTCCCTCTTGCTTTAGAAATATAGATTGTCTAAGAAGTAATAGTAATGACCATGACTTGCACGTCTCTCAGTCATCGTGAGGATTGACACACCTTGTTGCTGTCATTTGTCTACTTAAGAAGCTTATTTTAGTAGATTTCCATAGTGAAGGACTTCCCCTTCACACATGAAAGCATGCATTTGCTTAATCTTGTAAGAGTAGTTATTGGATGGATGTTTAAGTATAGATTATCAATTTGCTAATTTCTAAAACAAGCACTGTGATGATGTGTCCTAAGTCATATAGTGAGCACACAGGATCCCTGTAGGAGCCAAACTGAAATTGTCTGCTTAGCCTGAATTGGAATATGGTGCATGAAGTAATCAAGTAGCTCTTTCCCATGGGGTTATAAATCAATTCGATGAGCATAGTTCATGGATGAACTTCCCAGTTCTCTTAGGATTTAGGGTTGAACGTCTGAGAATAGAGGTGCTCAGAAACAGCCATTCTTGGAGTCTTGCAATTAGGCACTGGGGCAGAAGTGGTGGCTTCACTTTATGTATTCTTTGGTTCAGGGAAAGGGACTACCTTAATGATTTTCTGTTGCTATAACAGAATACATGACACTGTATAGTTTATAAAGAAAAAGGCTCTATTTTGACTCATGGTTCTGGTAATCCAAGAGTATAAGTACCTTGTTGGATTTTGATGAAGGTCTTGCAGTAGAGAATGGAAGGACAAAAAGGAGAATATTTACCCTGTCCTTTATGCATTACCAAGTGAGCAGTTACGTGCAACAAATAGACTGTGAGGAACTGGGAAGATAGTTCAGTGGTGAAAGTGCTTGCTGCACCTTCATGAAGACCAGAGTTCATATCCCCAGCACCCATATAAAACCT
Organism: Alexandromys fortis; assembly: GCF_014885135.2. NCBI lineage: Eukaryota > Metazoa > Chordata > Mammalia > Rodentia > Cricetidae > Alexandromys > Alexandromys fortis. The sequence goes on from NW_026067947.1 coordinate 2,199,824, forward strand.
GGACATGGTAGCATGTGTCTTTAATTCCTTCTCTGGGAAGGGGGCAGAGAAAGACATGGCCCACAGCGGCTTAGAGCATCCATACAATAGAGCAGAGACAGTGAACTCCAGGTTCTGTGAGAAATCCTATCTCAGCAAATATGGTGGATAGCAACAAAGAAAGACACTTGATGGTAACCTCTGACCTCTACATATTCACACACATGTAAGCACACTGTGAATAGCATGTGTATTCTAACATACATACATGTGTGTGTTCAAATACACATAGCTATGCACATACACACATATATACCCACAAAGGATGTAAAGTCTCTTTGGCTTTTTTTTTTTAGCCAAAAGTCTACTGAACAATTTTCTCTTAAATTATTTTGATTGTTTATTTTGGTCTTGAAGTTAGTAGTTTTCAAAATGATGTCATTTTATTACAAAGCACTTAATAAACATTTCTTCCTTTGCAATGAAAAAGATTTTCAGCAATGCATTTTAATATACTTACTAGCTGTATTATTATTATTAATACATAATTTCAAATTTGTAACTTCTTCTGCCAAGTTTCATTTGATTAAACTGTAGTCGTTATTTAAGATGACTATTTTATGGTAAATGAAATTGTTTTGCCTTTCTACGTACCATGAAAGACAGCTTTTAATTTAAGAATATGTTTGTTTAATTTTTGAAAATGAATTACCTTGGAGACAAATGAGTGACTACCTGCCTGGATGGTAGGTGCATGGTAAAACTGAATCAAGCAGAAAGAAGATTGGTGCAAGGTTCTATGTTCACCCAAGGCAAGGCTTGGCAGTGGGATAAGAAAAAGATGGATTGCCCAAGGAATGCTTTGGCAAGGAGGCCTTTACAAAATCCACACCAACCTGATTTCCATGGCAAGTTCCAGCCAGAACAAGGCCATGTAAAAGGACTCCGACTTGATCACACCACCCAGAAAATGAGTGACCAGGACCAGTTTCCTTCTGAGCAATGACATATCAATGAATTAAGTTGGATTTCTTATTTTGATCTTCAAGCCTTAAGAAAAAAAATTCTGCTCACTATATGAAAGTGAAGAGGACTGAGGATGTCAAACATCCCTTTTTAATATACTTTCTCTGATAATTTATGCAATCATTTTATATTTAATCACACACACACATACACACACTATTTTCTAGATAGTGAATGAAGGAGGCTTCTTTCCTACCAAACAGAGGGCAAAGTAGCGACAAGAAGAGAGGGATGGATTTTGCTATGGTGAAGCTATTTCTAAGTTAGCATAGAGTAGGCATAAAAGTTCGACAAGCCAGATTTTACAGGATTGTGGGCAGATTGTGACATACCCTCACCTCTGCTGGGCATGGGGCTCTAGAGATTGAGACATTACCATGAGTTCAAGACCAGTCTCAGCTACAGACTGAAACCTTGTCTCCAACAAAGTAGCTAAATTAAATGTCAAGAGATGCCCTATCATATGACAAAAGCATTTGTTCAACTATGTTCATAGCAACATTATTTGTAATAGCCAGAACCTGGAAACAACCTAGATGCCCTTCAATGGAAGAATGGATGAAGAAAGTGTGGAATATATACATATTAGAGTACTACTCAGCGGTAAAAAACAATGACTCTCGAATTTTGCATGCGAATGGATGGAAATAGAAAACACTATCCTGAGTGAGGTATCCCAGACCCAAAAAGATGAACATGGGATGTACTCACTCATAATTGGTTTCTAGCCATAAATAAAGGACATTGAGCATATAATTTGTGATCCTAAAGAAGCTAAATAAGAAGGTGAACCCAAAGAAAAACATATAGTCATCCGCCTGGATATGGGAAGTAGACAAGATTGCAGGGCAAAACCTGGGAACTTAGGGGTGAGGTGGCATGGGGCTAAGGGGAAATGGGGTGAGAAACTTGAGAAGGGGAGAATGGGGGGAGCTTGGGGGAATGGGATGGTTGGGATAAAGAAAGGGTGGATATGGGAGCAGAGAAATATATATCCTAATTAAGGGAGCCATCTTAGGGTTGGCAAGAGACTTGACTCTAGAGGGGCTGGCAGGTGTCCAGGGAGATATCCCCAGCTAGTACCTTGAGCAACTGAGGAAAGGGAACCTGAAATGACCCTATCCTATAGCCATACTGATGAATATCTTGCATATCACCTTAGAACCTTCAGCTGGCAATGGATCGAGACAGAGACCCAAATTGGAGCACCGGACTGAGCTCTTAAGACCCAAATGAGGAGCAGAAGGAGGGAGAACATGAGCAAGGAAGTCAGGACCATGAGGGGTGCACCCACCCACTGTGACAGTGAAACTCACCAAGGCCAGCCGGACTGGGACTGAATAAGCATGGGATGAAACTGGACTTTCTGAACGTGGCAGACAATGAAGGCTGATGAGAAGCCAAGGACAATGGCACTAGGTTTTGATCCTAATACATGAACTGGCTTTGTGGGAGCCTAGCCTGTTTGGATGCTCACCTTCCTGGTCCTGGATAGAAGTGGAAGGACCTTGGACTTCCTGCAGGGCAGGGAATCTGGACTGCTCTTCATTCTTGAGAGGGAGGGGGAATGGAGTGGGGGGGAGGGGGAGGAGGG
>NW_026067947.1:2202632-2266729 GCF_014885135.2 Alexandromys fortis
CAAAAAAAAAAAAAAAAAAAAGAAAAAAGAAAAAGAAAGTATAAGCCGGGTGGTGGTGGCACATGCCTTTAATCCCAGCACTCGGAAGGCAGAAGCAGACAGATCTCTCTGTGTTCAAGGCCAGCCTGGTCTACAAAAGCTAGTTCCAGGACAGGCTCCTAATCTACAGAGAAACCCTGTCTCAAAAAATTAATTAATTAATTAAGTGAATAAAATAAAATTAAAAGTGTAATATTTCAGGACAGTAGCACTGCATACAACTCAGTCAAAATTCCCTCCCATGTGACAGCTGTATAGGATAGGAAACAGGTTCTGTTGCATGAAACAGAGCTGTGCTGAGAATCTATCTGTTCTCCGAAGAAGTCAACCACCTTCTGAGGAGTGAACTAGAGGATTTAAGCCCAGGCTCAAATTTCCTCCTGTTTCATGCTCCTTATATATCTATGTCTTGCTCATCTTTGTTCTTTTCTTTCTTGTTTTTAAGATCATAGTAGGTCTGAAGTGAAAGTGAAAGACGCTGAGATAGGACTCTTACCGCCCCCCATGCCCTCACATCCTCATGGCCGCTGTTGAGATGGGAAGCCCACAGGGATCCCCACTCTACAGGAAGCTTTGCTCTTGGTGCTGCATTCCCATACTGGATGGAGGCAGAATGGCAACCACTTCCTGGTTCAAGCCACCACAATTCAGTATCCCACTGGGATAGAGCTGGCAGACATGCTTTCCTTCAAACTGCTGATTCTGTCTCTTCAGAAAAGTAGCCTAGTGAAGGACCTAGTTTATACTTGGTTCTTTGCTTCAAAGATATTTTTCTTTCATTTGCTAAATTGTAATCAGGACTTTATTACTAAGTAGTATCAAGAAAATTATAAAAATTACAAAGATTTTTTATGACTACATATCACTTATATATACAACAAGTGATAAATAATGTAGCAATTACCGTATATTACTTGCCTTCAATCCTGAGACTGCATTCAGTTCGTCATATATTATAAAGTTTAAACAGAAATAGAAATTGAGAAATATACTGTTTTAAAGTGGGGGCTCTTAATCTGTCAAAGTTTAAACACATGTTTAGCTATAAAGAGAAGCAAGATTAGAAAATATACTTTAAAAGTTTGAGTTATATTAAAAATATATATGCTTTTAAAAACCATTAGAATATATATTTATCAGCATTCATAAAAGATAATAATCATATATCACATATTAAGTCAAAATAAAATGGCAGAAAATTTAAAAAGCTCAAAATACATAGGCCATGTTTTACTAAAGTGATTGGAATAAAAAACTAAATAATAACAATTTAAAAATTAAGCCTCCTTGATGGAAGCTTTAAATACTGTTTTCCAAATTCCTGGTAAGACAAAGGAGGCCACTGAGTTGTGCTCAGTGGGAGAGTGCTTGCTTCCCTAGTAGGCTTGAACCCTTGACTTTGAGCCACCATGTAAGAAAGAGTTCTAGGCTCATGAAAAAGCACTGATGCGAGAATACCCTTCTGGACAGCTTCATTAGGAGCACAGGCCATCAGGTTCAAAAAGGAGTTTCATTAGGAAAGATAGCTGCCATGGAAGGCATTGGGTAGGGGTGGCTGACTCAAACAAAGGTGGTTTCTGACTCTTGTAGGTCCTCAGTGGGGTGGCAGGAAGCCCCACATCATATGCACTAACCTACATTGCAAGAGATGCAGAAGTAGATATTAGGCAAGACAATGAACTTATCTTACACTTGTGGGATGGGTGGGCTGGTCTTGCACTAACCCCCAGCCCCCAGTGCTCTAACCAGTCATAGGAGGATAGCAGGGGTCTGCCATTTCTTTATTCTAAAAGATAAACTTGGGTGTGTGCATTGGGGGGGCAGTGGGTAGCATGATTTCACCCAGGGTGCCATATCTGGTTAAGAAAGCTGTAGCTTTAAAAGACAAGTCCTCAAACTAACAGGAAGGAGAAAGAGAAGAAAGACTTGAGAGAAATCGAACAAAATTGTAAAATAGTTAGGAAACAAAGGCCATGACAGTCATAAATACATAGGCATAAGACATGAATCCAAAGAAAACTGAAAAATTATTCCTCTTAGATAAATTGTACTGAAAAGGGTATACAACAACAGCAAAGTTGTTTGTAAAATTGTCCTAAGAAGATAATAAGGTGAATTAGTTTAAAGTAGAAAGCAAAGACTAGGGTAAAAGGACAATAATAGTAAATCCATGAGTTTATTTTTCCTTGGGGAAAAAGGCACAAAGAATGTCAACAGTACTGAGAACCTAATAATCAAAATCACAGAATTAGGCAAATTAATGAGACATTTTAGAGTAGTTTTCAATTTAAAATATTTATATAAATGAGTATAGTAAGTAGAGCAGAAACTGTGGTAAAGTCTCAATGACCAGTTATTTTAGAGAGGGGCCCTGCAGACTCCAGCAAACTCCAGACTGTCACTAAATGTCTGGAGGCATTGAAAATAAATAAGAGCAGGTTCCAAACAGTTGTGTCAAGAATATGTAGCCTTGCTCCCTGGCTTTCTCTAATATTAAATTAGAGAAAATGGACAGAAAGAAAAACACAGGCCAGCCCCACAGAACTGTGTGATCTGTTTTAGGGTTTAGTGTGTGTTGAATTCCCTCACTTGAGCAGCGGCTCTCTTACTGAAAGTCCTGGCGACTTCAGCTGACTGGGACTTTCCTTCCGACACATGTAGTCATTCTGTTCCTTCCTGTCTGGTGTTGGCAGAAGGTGAGCTAGATGTCAGAGCTCTCCTTTGATATTTCTATGGACACTCATGAGTGAGTGACTTCAAGGGATTTTTTTTTCTACAATGTTAAAAACTTTACTACTAAAATAATGTCATAGGTCATTTGTGCAAACCTGGGAGTAATTCACTTCTTGTGGATCCTGATTACTCATCACTGGGATGGCTGAGGGGATGCCTGGGCAGACAAGCAAGGGACTTAGTTGGTACCAGACAAACTACAGGGTATTATTTGCGGCAAAGTGGAAGAACAGCTTGCCCTACTCAGCCAGGATGCTGTTCAGGAGGCAGGCTCACTAGCATCAGAGGGTGGTTCCTCAAACTGAGCCCCAGTGGGATATCGCTAAAGAATTTCTGGCTAAAAATAATTATGCTGATAAGCTGGCCCAAGAGGGTGTTGGTTGCCCTGGAGTTGGAGTTACAGGTGGTTCTGAGCCATCTAGTGTGGCTCCTGGAAATTGAACCTGGGTCCTTTGTAAGGGCAGCAAGTGCTCGTAGCCACAGAACCATCATATTCAAGCTTTGTCCATGTCACTGAGTTGCTTTCTTTATCTCACTGAGGCGTAGCCTATTTTCTGAATAAATCGCCATTTGATTATTCATCCTACTCAGGAGGAAGAGGTTGCCTGGCTTTAGGTGACATGAATACTGCTGGCCTGGACATGGTTTACATGTCTACATAAAGTAGACACATGTCTGGATTGGGATTTCTGAATTGGATAGTGAGTGTATGATTAATTTTGTGACACAGAGCAAATCTTGTAGGCAATTTTGAAATTTGACCATTGCAAGACTATGCCAACTCCACACTTTAATGCCACTGGCACGAATGCTCTAGCAAAACTCTCTCTGCATTGAAGAGCAGGAATGAGTATTTCCTGTGTCACTGAGTTACAGACTTGTCTTTAGACCACATCAGAGAAAATCAACAAAAGGGAAGAAAATGAGACCAAGAGTCATTAATATTCTATGAAACTTCTCTGAAGAATCGCTCTGTTGCTGTGAGCTTTGTGATAAGCGCCATGGTGGCCACAGTCCAGGTCAAACAGTACCCTCCTTCCCTCACTTGACCCCAGATATTCACCTCACCATCCTGCCTACTTGTTGCCAAAAAAAAAAAAAAAAAAAAAAAGTCCTGTCACTGACTAGACTTAGTCAGTCTATACAGAGATGATCGCTGTCCCGAGGCGACTGCCACAACTCAGATCCACCCTGTGATCAGCAAGGCTGGGGGGACCTGCCCAGGGTTTCACGCAGATGGGGAATGTTTGCTCCCAGAGGTTGAATAACAAGTGCACTAAGCCTTGCTAGTTCATTAAAACTGACTTGACTCAGACCAATTCTCGGAAGATACTCTTAAGAAAATACATGTTTATATAGTACTTATCACCTCTTCTTTTCCCTTAAAAAATGAGATGCTAAGACCCTTAATCCAAAAGAAAGTCTTAACGGCTCCAGGATGAGATCACAGAATTGCCTCTCTCCAGGAGTACTTTGGGATCATTGCCATCACCCGGGAGATGGTCCAGAAAAATCCTCCCTAAACCAGTAAAATCCAGATAATGCAGTAATATCCCCTAATTGGGAAAAGGTCAATCCTGGTGAAAAGCCTGAGTTATGAGGCCATCTCAAAAAAGAGGAACGTGGCTCTTATTTTTGGCTTATACTGATGTTTTGATTGCTTCAGGGGAGAAAAAGCCAAGGCACAGATGTGCTTGGCCCATGTGTGCTGCCACTCCTCAGAGGCTATGCCAGCTGCAGGCATCACTAATCAATCATGAGTTTTTAAATGAGTAGCCTTTTCCGACTTCTTTAGTAGTTGTGTGAACAATGTTGTTTAGCACTTGCCTCTTGAGTTGAAACTTTGTGGCCATTCAAAAATTGATGGTATTAATCAGAGTGAAAGACACCTGTTAGGAATGGGTAAGCCTTTATGCACACACAACTAAAAATACCTCCAGCAAACTGTGGAATTCTCTCTCTCTCTCTCTCTCTCTCTCTCTCTCTCTCTCTCTCTCTCTCTCTTTCTGCCTCTCTTTCTCTCTCTCTCCTGTGTGTCTCTGTGTGTGTGTGTAATTTATAAGGCAAAGAGAAAGGGGGAGGTAAGGAAGGGAGAGAAGAGGAGAGGAGAGAGAGAGAGAGATTTCTTTTTAAACAACTGCAGGAGTTCAGCTAGGCAACTCTCTGAATGTGATATTTCCTGCTTTGACTGCAGACAAATTGCTACTCATAAAAATGAGACAAGATTGGAGTCATCATTCTCAACACAATAAACTTAACTCCTTTGAAATATGGAGTGAGCAGTTGACAGAGATGAGACCTGATATATAATTTTTAATGACATTGTTCATCAACTCGGCATCATAAGATACATTTGAAATGTATTTTCTTCTAAATAATTAAGGTAAAACCAACTGAACTTAGTAAAAAAACTCCACACTGAATATGTGTTAAGGAATGTCATAGACGTTGTGCGCTGTTGCAAATGTATAGCTCTCAATGCTACAAACATTCTAATATTCTTTCTATAAACTCTACACTAGTTCTATTGAGGGTTCCCCCACAATTTGGTAGTATATGTTCTATGAAAAGGGATAATATGATATCATTTTTATGTAAGAAGATGAGAAAAATAATGTCAGACTTCGGAGTGATGTAATCATGAAGTTGTGATCTTACTGTCACACAGTTGCCGCGGTGACCACCAACACCCCATCGGGGCTGTCATCCACCTCGCATTAATGGTAAAATGTCAACTTATCAAAAAGTTTTTGTTAATAAACTTTTATCTGTTTTAAACTGTTTCTAGATAAAACTCGATGTTTAAGAATTATGGGTCTTGAGACTACGTCACCTCATTTTAATCTTTGGCCTTGCTTCTGCTTGGCTTTGGGATCTTGAACTAGTACCTGGTCCCCATTCCTCACCTGTTCATGGGCAATAAAAAAGATATCTATTGCTACAGGGCTACCAAAAAGATGAAATAAACTATGTTTTTTTTTTTTTTGCTATGTATTTGCCAATTGTGTCAAACCAGAAAGCTGTATGGGGAGTTGAAAAGGAAACATTTGAAATTAATATTTTCCCCCTTTTTGCTAAAACTATCTTAAACTTGTCTTTTTTGCGAGTATTAGATATTTTCTTCATACCAGACTTCTCATTCGTTGATGAAAGTCTTGCTAAGTTGTGTTTGACTGTGAACATCCCCATAGCTTGTGTGTCTGAACACTAGTGAATGACTAGCTAGTGGAACTTTTTTGGAAGGTTGTGGAACTTGTGGGCCTTGCTTGGGCAGGGGGTGAGTCACTGTGACAGGTATTGAGATTTTATAGTCTGGCCCTGTCTCCTGCCAGCTCTCTGCTTCTTCACTGTGGGTGCAATGTGACCAGCGGCCTCAAGAGTCCTCCATGCCTTCAATGCAATTATGAACTAAATTCCTTTTAAAATTAGGGCTAAAATAAACCCTCCCCACTAAGTGCTTTTTTGGCACAATACTAAGGAAAGTGACTAATCAAATCGAAATGAAGTAAGTAAAACTATCCCTTTTTTATTTGCTTACAATGAACTTTCTTTTAAGGAAAGAAAGGTTTGTTTTGGCTCATCTCGTAAGGGTACATTCCACCACGCATGGAAGGCTTGGCGACAGGTGCATGAAGCATCTGTTCATGTTCATTCCTCCCTGGGAGCAAAGAAAGGGGAATTTCTGCCACCTGCTTGCTCTCCTCTCTGTTCAGTCCAGACTCCACCCCATGGAATGGTTTCACCCACAGTCAAGGTGAGAGTTCCCACTTTAGTCAACTCAAAGAAGAAGCTCTTACATGGACATAGACAGAGGTTTGTCTTCTAGATGTTTCTAGAGTCTTTCAGTTTGGTAGTAATAATTGTCAACCTTCCTTGGCCAACCACGTCCAGCTATTTTCTTAAAAGAAAAAGAAAACAACAACAAAACCCCCAACTTATTCTTTGACAATTTCACACATGTATATAATGTATTGTGATGACATCTACCCCCATAACCCTTCCTCATACCCGTGTCCCTCCCAATGGATATCTTCTCCCACGACAAACTCCCTTCCACTTGCATATAAAGTATTTTGTGGCCCACTGATTTAACTACTGCTGCTTGCATAAACATGGGTATGAGGGTGTGAGGTTATTTGTTGGAACATGAAGAACTTAACCAGTGTCTACACCAGTGAAGAAAATTACCCCCAGACCCCAGCAACCACTAGCTATCAATAGTTCCTCAAGGAGAGGTCAGACCCTGTGAGTCCCTCCTTTCTACATGAAACCTTTTAAAAGTAAAGATTTTTATTTTTATTATGTGTCTTTGTATTGGAGGTGGGAGGATGGTTGTGTTCCTAAGTACAGAGGCTAGACAGGGGTCCCAGATTCACTGGCACTAGTTGTGAGCTGCCTAATAAATACTGGGAACTGAACCCTAGTCCTCTCTATAAGAGTAGTACAGTCTCCTAATCACCAAACCATTGCTCCAGTCTCTGCAGTGAACTTGAAAAAAATTTTAATGAACAGTTTGAATTTAACACAAAAGTATATATGCCTCCAACAAAAACAAAATTATGTTTAACTAACTAGTGACATAATAAAATGGTATATGAAATGGATTTTCTTTGCCAGTTTTGATACTCTCTCTTTTAGACACCATTTAAATATCTACATTAATGTTTGATATATGTTGAGTTTTCAGTAGATACTTGTTTAGTGAACATTACTTGATTTTAATATAACTTTTTACTTAGTATATTTGAAAATATTTTAAGGTATTAAATTTTATTTTTCTAATATTATATGTCATATTTTCCTGCACACTCCCCAATCCTTAGATAATCATGTTAGTTATATTATCTTCCCACTATAAATAAACATTGTGATAAGTCCACACAGCAAATCATTTGTACATACTTCTGATTATCTTCATAGAATCATGCCTAGATGTGCCTGGTCACTGAATTCTATAGGATATTAAAGATTATAATTCATCTACTATTGGTTGAGTCAATATTTAACAAATAATCTAATCTGTGCTCCGTGCTAGACATCTGTCTGAGGATGCCATGGGAAATAAAGCAGCTAGAGTTCTGGCCCCATGAATCTTACAGTAATCTAGTACAGATGTTGGGAAGCTGTGGCTCCTGGGCCAAGTGCAGCTTACTACGTTGTTTTCCTAAATTAAATTTTGCCAGAGCACAGGCACACTCGTTCCATATTGGCTGTGTTCTTGTCTCATAAGGCAGAACTGAAAAGTTGTGACAGAAGACAGCAGCCCAGCATGCAGAGTTAAAAATATTTATTGTCTGGCCAACTCCAGAAAAACAATGGTCAACCTTTAGGTTTGATAGCTTATAATTTTGCCTAATTAAATTATAGCCCATGTAACCATCTTCAAGGAAAGAATCACATTCAACAAGGTTTTAGTACATTTATTTCCCTTCTTCTCCAGAACCCTCTTTAAAACATTTCAGTTAACATGCAGTGCCTGAATAGCCACATTGGACACTAATAGAATCCATTATTGACATTTCCTTTCAATGAGTCGTCATCCATGCTGCCTGAACCCTCATCAGTTTATCAGACTTTCCTTACTTTTCCCAGTGCATTGGGGAAGTTTAGAACCCATACAACAGCCAAAACCTTCAACTTTCTGGAAACGAAATTCCCCAAACTACTGGAATTATTGAAATCGATACTATATCATTTTACATATAAATTCATCTTGTTTATTCTGAAACTCACCGTCATGACTTTAATGACTTTTGTAAACAGAAATATCTATTATTTGACTTTTTTTCCCTCTCCCAGCACTGGCTTCACTTGGGCGTTCTAATGATTATTTGTTAAAGTCCCACTGTTTGCTTACAAGGTATGAAGGCTTTTTAGACGCTAATGACGGCTCTTGATTCACTTGATAATATTTAGAATAAGCCGTAAAAGCTGATCTTTGAACGAACAGACTGCTTTTATTGGCTTTTAGTGCTATTACTGCTGTCATAAGTGGAAATTTGGCCTAATGCAGGCAGCGGTGCTGTGTCACACTGCAATACTCCTGCCTGGCTTTATGGCTTGCTTCTCCTAATGAAAGGTTGGCCTGGTACGGGGAGAGCCCACTAGCTCTTGAGCCATGGGGTTTAATGTCCACTGAGATCTGTGGTTCACCTAAGAAGTGGGGGCTGATCCACTTAAAGGAGCATGGGTTTGTTGAGGATCACAGCCCTATGTACACTTAATACAGAAATGCTTGCTGATCCCTACCAAGTGCTCAGATCAGGGAATGAAGGGGTGGGGCGGATCTGATTAAGATGGGTAGACCTACAGGCAAGACCTCAGTGTTCCCTTTAAGTTTTAAATTCATTTTTTTATTGAAGCATAATTTATGCATAGTCACTCTCGAATCTTGAGCATATAGTTTGAATGCTTTTATTTAAAAAAAACCTTACATTTATTTGTGTATTTATGTGTGTGTGTGTGTGTGTGTGATGTATGTAGGTCAGAGCACAACTTTCAGGGGTTGTTTTTTTTTAATTTTACCATGTGGGTCCTGAATATTGAACTCAGATCCCATTTTTTTTTCTTTTATACAAGGCTGGCCAACTAAGTATGATGTCACTCTGCGTGTCTGTTTTCTTTCTTCCTGTGTTATGTTTGTTTTTTTAGGGTGGCTACAGCAAAGTACTGCCTGGTGGCTAAAAGCACAATGCTTTAAACTCTTGAAGCTGGGCATCTTAGAATGAAAACCATGATGTCACCAAACCTGTATCATTTCTGGTGCTCTCAAGCTGGGTCTATGTCTTGCCTATTTCAGCTACTGACGGCTGGTGTCACTCTGACTTTGATGGCTTCATTCCAGTCTGTGTTTCAGTGGTTGTACCATCTCCCCTTCTGTAGGTGGCATAAACCCATTTGAATACTATCTCTCCCTTTCTTCTTCCCCTCCCCTTTCATTCTCTCCTTCAGAGGTGTATGTTTCTCTACCTTATCGGGGCTTGTCTTGAACACATGGACTTAAATTATCCCCCTTCTTGGCCTTCATAACGGCTCAGAGACAGGTTTATCCTGTTGCCTCATTCTTGTGATTCAGTATAGGGTTTCTACAACATTTTGGATAATCTTCCCACATCAAAATAGTAGCCCCAGCTATTAAGACCCTTTCACTTACATTTTTACACTTACTACTTACAGGAAATAGAGTGGGATAGCGTTGGCTGTTATTCAGTCTGATAATATTTAATTATTTCTTTACTTTCAGCATCTGTTATGGTTTGAATCTTTAGTTTCCCGATTGCGGCACTGTTTTGAAAGTAATGGAGCCTTTAGGAGATAGAGCCTGGCTGGTAGAAGTAGATCACTAGTTTACAGTGGTTGTGATTCTATTCATAAGATTTATACAATATCAAGTCAGCCAAAAATGCCACCATGGATGTGGGAGAGGATCTTGAAGTCTCAATCCTAGCTAATGAGACACTGACAATTGATGGATCCTGGGAGAGAGAGTTCAGTTTTCTTCAGGGGTGTAGCCCTTAAGAGGCTACATGGGCTTCAGTAAGTAGTCCTACCTATGTGTACATCTGATCAGCAGTAAGTGAACTCAGTGAGTCAAAAAAAGTACATGAAACTGGGAGGGAAAAGTGGTCAGGGGATAGAGGAGGAATTGGGAGTAAAGAGAAAGTGGATTTGATCATAATACCTTATATGCATCTATGCAACTCTCAAACACTTAACGAAAATAAATAATAAAATAATGCCGTGAAAGTAAAACCACTTACTTTGCTGGGGAACAATTGCAAGATCCTCTGAAAGTGAAACTCCCTCATATCAAAGGTCCCAAGAAATGAAAATAAATATTCATTTGAAATTCTTTAACTTGAAGAGTACCTGAAGAGAGACTCAAGAATACCCTGCGAGAAAAGGCCATGTGTGGAGGCGTTTTCTCTGGATTTAGCCACCTAGGAGTAAATTGGCTGCTGTAGCCATAAAAGAGGGGAGGAGCAGCTATTTTGTAAACTGGAAGCAAATCTTGGCATTGTTCACATAATCTTGATTTTGCAGATATCCAAGTTCAAGAGGTGCAGAGGCATGGGGTCTTTACACAAATGTTCAGAGAAAACACCCTTAGCTACATAACGTGTTGTGAAGTCAAATGCATTACAGGAAGAAATGATTAAGCTCTGCAGATAGATCCTAAGGGGAAATGAAGAGCCAAGGATATTGAAGATACAAGGAAAATGGGTCATCTCCCAGGCATGGTTTAGGTTCCACATAAAACAGATAGGAGAGAGGCTACCTATACTGCAAAGATCAGGACTGGAGAAAGTGTTAGCGAGCCCAGTGGACCACATACCATGCTATCCAGTGGCACATTCACTGGGTACACATCTTCTGAAGCTAATGTTTGCCCTAAATTGGTGCAATATTCACTTACTATGTTCCCATCTATTCCCTTTTCAGTATAGATATTTATATTTTTATATACATTGTGTTCTATATTGGATCTGCCTAACCTGTGTTTTGAAATTGCACGGATCCACAGAGTTTTCTTGGAGTGTCTGTAGAGACTTTGGGAACTTTAATGATGGGTTAATTGGAGGTGGAATTATGAGGTGACTCTAAGTCTTTGGAGGCTAGAGGCAGAATGCTATGGCTTGAATCTGAAATAGGTCACAGGCTCATATTTTGAACACTTGCTTCTTAGCTAATGGGACATTTTATTAAGGCTGAAGAACCTTTAGTAAATAGGGTTTGTCTCCAAAAATAGGTGTCTGGAGATGGGCCCTTGAAGCCTGCATTTACTTTGGTTCTGGCCTGCTTTTCTGCTTCGTCGTGTGTGAATGGCTCACACCTCACATTCCTGTGGACATTGCTGCTCCACACTGCTATGCCTTCCCAACTGTGATGAATGGACTTTCAGAAACCATGAACCAAAACCAATGCCTTCTCTTAAATTGTGATATAAGAGAGAAAAGTAGCCAACACACTACCATAAAGGAATAGACCTCTCAAGTCAGACATTAATAGGCTCACCCTTGCCTCAAGCCCTCTTTTGCAGCAGAGCTGAGTTAAGGCATTATCTTTGCTATTATCCGAATCCATCTATTGCTTCTTGTCTGTATTCCTCCCACCAGAAAGATTATGCTAAAAACCACATCTGATCATTTCCATAAATTCATTTCCATAAATTTTGTTAAGGCAACTCCATCACATTCAAACTCCTCATCTTAAAGGAAGGCATTTAAGGGCCTTTTTGATCTTATCCACTCTTTCTCATATTTCATTATTTGACCTCCCTCAGTCTAACAGTTATGGCCATAGGCTTGTGAAATAAACCACACTGGCTTGAATCCTGCCTTTATCATTGAGTAGCTCAGTATTCTTGGACAGGCCATTTAGTTCTTTGATTCCCTGACCCGCCCTTGTTTTAAAGATCCTTTTATGGATTGAGATTATAGAATGAGCTCACAGATATGCCAAGTAGTGGTTAAAGAACTCAAACAGAAAATCCACATTGCATTTGTACGGCAATTGTATAGACATCTAAATGCTACTACAGACTCCTGTTCTCAGAGATCTTCACCAACATTGCTTCTCACCTTTTCCCCGTGTTCATTCCTTCCTGGCACAGAGCACAGTCTGAGAGTCCTTCTCACAGTTTCATTGATGGCTCTTAGACTCCAAAATGCTTACGGATATCAGTCACCAGGGTGCCTCGTTTGAAATGCTACTTTAACCCTGATTCTATTTTGGACTGAGCCCATGAAATCTTCAGGTGAACAACATTGAAATGATTCCAGTGAGGTCACCTCAGATTATACTTTAATGTCCCAAAGCACTGGAGAGTTGATCCTGGATAGAAACCTGCAAGTCACAACGTCAAACTTCACATCGAATCTGATTTTTTTCCCTCCCATAAAAATCCTCAAATGCTCACATATCTTATATCTGAAAGTTTGATGTTTAAAATCATTTTGTTACATGTACCTTCACATTCTTGAAACTAAATTTAAATTATAGTTTTATCATTGTCTGAAAAGCCTTCTGTCAGGTCCGAGCTGACCTCTATTAAGAACTCTGCCTGCTCATCCAGGCCTGTTTCACTGACCTTGGAGAAGCTGAACACTGGCCCTGAGACTTCATATAATACTTGCTATTTTTCTCTACTGGACCTCTTACCCTTATTTCTTTTGGTCCTTCCTAGATAATACCCAATCAGAGTTGGCTTCCCTGTTACTCCTATTTTTCCTTTTCCTTCTTTTTCTCCTTGGTACTTACTTGCCATCCCCAGACACGCTGCCTACTTATCTACTAATTCATTTTTTAAGTGTCTGCTGTTTCCCACTAGGCTGCAAATAAAATGCATATTATTCATGTTAATCATTCCCGGGGTAAGACCAGAACAGTGCCTAGAGGATGGAGGTGTTGGGTGCTTACAGAATAAATGACTGGTGCCATTCTTCCGGCAACATGAAACAGGGAAGGTGAGTCTTACAACCATCAGTTCTTTGCTGTCCCTGCCCTTTAGGTGAAAAGGAGAGAGCAGCAAGCTAAGGGAACGGTTGCTGCAGCTTACTTGTTCAGGCTTCCAGGCTAGTGCATGGGTACATAGACTGTCACCACCAAATGTGTTGCAAGTGACTAGTATACAAGCAGAATGTATTAATTCGAGCTTCACATCCGTGCTAGATGGTGATGGAGTGATGTAGGAGATGCTTCCGAACCCCTCTGTTATTAGGGAAGAAGGCATGGAATTTATGTGCAGGGGCCTAGTGAAAGCATCCAGCCAACTACTGCGTGGCTTGCGCCGTGTGGGGTTATTGGTGGTGTGTGTGTGTGTTTATTATGTTGTGGTGTATGTATGTATCCATGTGTGTATATGAGATTGTGTGTATGAATGCCCATGTGTATGTGGCTTCCAGAAGCCAACATCTGTTGCTATCTTCTTTATTTTGAGGGAAAGTCTCTCTTTGAACCTGTAGCTCACCATTTTGGCTAGACTCACCATTTGACTAAACTTGTTGGCCAGTAAACTCCAAGAATCTGCCCATCTCTTTCTCCCCAGCACTAGATATACAGACATGCTCTGCCACACCTGGATTTTTACATGGGTTCTCGGGGTTTGCCTGAGCCACACCCTTGGCCTTTTCTGTGTTTTTAATGCATTGTGTCTGGCAGAGAGGAAGTGCTCACAATGGCTGGATGACCAGGGCCTGAATTGCTGAACAGTCTCATTTTTCTGCGATGCCACTCTCTAATATATAAAGGAAGAACCCTGAAGAATATAACCCTTGCCTGGGGTAATATTCGCTCCGTCCTGGTCAGTCCCAGAACAGGACAATGCTGAATTGAAATCCCACTGTCTCCATGTCCCCCAAATTCTGGTGTGCCATATATGGAGAGTGGGTTTCATTTGTCACTATTCTTCCTGGGGCATGGATACAACAACTGGATTCATATTTGACTTGGCCTTGTTGCAGCTATTACCATAAAAGTTGATGTCTCTGGGACTTTCTGGGGCTTCGTCTCAGAAAATACCAAGTTAGAATCTTGATATTCTGTAGTTTAAAAAAGAAAAAAATATAAAATTCTTGTTTTCTCAAAAAGAAAAATAGTGAAGGCAGCTGTGGGCAAATGTTAACATCTGTGAAATCTGCATGGAAGCTATGTGTTTTTAAAGGAACTTTTAAAATGTCAAAAAATTAACAGCAAGTGTGTGTTCTGTTACTAATTGCTCACAACAATCCACTCCACGTCTGTGTCCAATCTCTATTCTCCCCATCACCAGATAAGAGAGTCTTATTCCGTACTTTGGGGAGGCAGAGACTCTGGATAATTGTTTTTCAAACTCTTCAAATAAACTTGGTTTTTAAGCTCAATTAGATTTGGTGTGTGTGTGTGTGTGTGTGTGTGTGTGTGTGTGGAGAGAGAGACAGAGACAGAGAGAGACAAAGAGAGAGACAGAGAGAGACAGTGAGACAGAGAGGGACAGAAAGAAACAGAGAGAGAGAGAGAGAAAGACAGACAGACATTGGCTTTTGCTAACAGTTATCTCTTTCCAAATTTCCATGAAAGGAATGGGTCATGTTTACTTCTTGGGGAGCATTTATCTCATTAGAGAGACTTCATGAAGTCTGAAGAAGCATTCATTGTCATTTTGATAAGGCCAGGAAATTTGAATCCCTGTGATTCATCCCTATAATCCCACCATACAATTTTAGAGAGTGAAAATTTCCCCAATCTGAATTGTTAACTGGAAAGATTTGCATTTGGTTCTTGTTTCTATCAAAACTGCATTAACCTTCCTGAAAACAAAAGCAATAGCCAACAAGGAGAACAAACTCTGTCTTTGAAGAACAACAAACACCAGGAGTCGATGGGATTCCTACAACTAATCCATTCCCTTTTGAAGTTTCGCTGCCAATGTTACATGGGTTAAACTGAAATCAATGTGGTTTTCCATTACTTGAATCTTTCAAAGAAAAAGAATAGTCTTGAATCAACTTTTATCATCACAGAGTATTTTCATATGTTTTGATGGCTTACATAAAAAGCTCTGGAGTTGGAGCATCCGTGGCTTAAAGCCAGCTCCCCAGATATCCCGTATTGATATGGGGGCGTCTGCATTGTCGCCAGCTCCATCTTCCATTCTTAGGCTGGAGATAATAGCGGCCGCCACCTGAACTGTTTTCATCATCTCAATGGATTGTCACCCATAAATTCTTAACACACAACTGGGCTAATTGTAAATAATCGGCATATATACACTGCTGTTGTTACTCTAACCATTGTTACTTCTCAAAGCACTCCTAAGTGGTTTCCCCGGAGGCATCCAACATCAGCAGCTATAGTCTTGTACTTTTAATTACGTATTATGCTTTTCCTGTTTCTTCAGTTTAACTGACTATTGTTAAGAGTCTCAGGGACCATCTCCCTAGCACTATGCTATTGGTGTAAGTGGCCTGGAGGGGCAAATCCTCTGCATGTGTGCTGTGCTTCCTCCCTCTGCTACCCAGGACACACTTACCCTTCACCCATATTGCACCCTCGTCCCCCGATGCTTTTGACACTGTCTGGCAATAGATTAGAAAGAGCTCAAGACGAAATGCATTTGCTCTCTCTGTGGCGGATGCTTACTGAATTTTGAGTAAAATATAACCTGTTCTGGTGTAGTTCAGTTATCTTGTCTTTGGTTTCCCGGAAAAACGTGTGAAAAATGTATCCAATATTTTATGTTCTCTCATCCTTCAGCTCTTACATCAATTTTGGGTAATGTTCACAGTGGCCGTGCTTTATTTCTGAGAATTCATTCAGATTTGTCAGTCATATATATGGCTTCAAAGAAATCTCTTCCTCCTTTACACAATGGAATTTATACTTAAAAAATAGTCTTCAAGTTTTTTTTTTTGTTCCTCTGAAGTCAGAGTCACTTTGATAGAAATCAAATGTAATCA
The DNA here is from genome assembly GCF_014885135.2 of Alexandromys fortis. Lineage (NCBI taxonomy): Eukaryota > Metazoa > Chordata > Mammalia > Rodentia > Cricetidae > Alexandromys > Alexandromys fortis. The sequence goes on from NW_026067947.1 coordinate 2,218,841, forward strand.
CTCTTTTCAAGGAACTCGGAGTATTTATGATTCAGAATTACCTAATAAAAGACCTATGTTTGCAGCTAATTACTAAATTATAATGGTATTATCTTTTTGAAAGAAGAAAATCATCTGAGCAGGCCCTGCAATTGCAAGACTTTGTATTTGGTACTTTCAGACAAAACAGAATAACACGGGGAGATGTTTGTCACACACACTAAACAGCTTTTTAGATCATTAATTTCCTTTAGTTCAGATGTTCTTAACAGCCTTTGAAGTGTGGAAATCTGGTAAAAATCTATGGATCTCATCAAAATGAATCTTTTTGAAAGACTAGTAGGGTAAGGTCTGGGCAATGACTCAGTATCTTTACCCAGCAGCATCACTACAAAGTCGATTTCCAGTTCTAGGAAGACAGAGAAAGGGGCTCCCTGGAGCAAGCTACTTAGCTAGACTTGCCATACTAACAAGCTCTGAGTTCAGTTGAGAGAAGACGCTTCCATGGATAAGATGGAAAGCCATAGAACCGTTAAAGTAGCTTCCCAATGTGAACCTTGGGCCTCTGTATATGTGTGCACGTGTGTGCTCACACACAAACACACACACACACATGCTGAATACACACATACTCACACATCTGCACCCACCTGTGAACTTGCACACATGCATGCATGCCACACATATACACCAAAATTCAGTAGAACATATTGTATCATAAATCAAAACAATTGCATAAGTAATATTTCATGATTATATGCAAATATATGTGCTGACTATTAATAAACTCTTATTAATGAGCTAATAGTATACATATATACTGTGTACACACATATATACTATAAAAAATAAATAATTCAGTTGAGATGATAAGGAGCAATATTCTATGGTAACAGAGAAAAGTTGTATAAATTGATAGAAAAATATCTTTAATTCCTATTGGTGCTGAAATTACACATGGTGCTGACCTTCCCACAACAGTGTATTTCTTGACTGAAAGAAGTTCTTAACTTTAGTTAGAACTCAGAAAACGGTAACACTTATACTTCACTTGAGTGTTGTAGAGATCTAAGATGAAGTTAGCTTGGCTTTTGCTCCCAAGTAAGAGTTTCTGTGTAGTTTTCTCTAACACAACACTCTATTTCTCAAAAAGCAACAGCATTTGTAAGCTTAGACTCATATCTGCAATCACAAAGGAACGAAAGATAGTGACGAAGTACATTTTACTAACGAGAAAGAAAATGTGCCTTCTGCACCAGGTCATCTTTCCCGAGTGGTAATATTGGCAGTCCCGTTTTGTGTTTCATCACTTTGCATGGTCTTATGGTCATGCACTGAAATTCAAAGACAGTCTCAGAACAGGGACAAGGACAGAGATAGCCAATGGCAGGGCTCCACAACTGCAAACCCCTGTGATTACTGGAGAATATTAACGTAAGATCAGAGATGCATTCAGGAAAATAGTTGGATGACCATTGAATACTTGTCTATTTTTATTTAGGATCCAGCATGTTTGGGAAGATATCCTTGTGTACTTAATCCTCTCATTTTATCTTCCATCCTCTCAACTCTTCAGAAATGTCAGTCACTCCAAACAACACTGTTCTGCCATTCAGGAACTAGTTTATGGGAATTTATATTTTCTTTGAATGAAGAGCACATTGATTTTGCTAGGGCTGCTTTCTTCTATCCTTTCCCTGATGTCATCTCTCCACCTGTGCTCCTGACCAGACTTGCACTGTGATGGAAGGGCAGGCAGTTTCTGCCCACTTTCATTTAATGATAGATACTACTATTCTCTGCTGACAAACGCTCCTGTGAGCATGTTGGAAGATCGGGGAACAGATTAAGAAACCACACAGCCCTTAATGGGAGAATAAAGGTGCCAAAAAAAAAATAATGGAAAAAAGTGATAGAGATATGCCTGACTGTGTCTACTGAAGTAGCCATTACAAACTTCATTTCTGTTTTGGAAGCTGTGACTCAGTGCTATTTGGTGATGTGGCCAAAATCAATATCCAATCAATAATATCACCAGATCTCAAACACTGGATACGCACAATTCCACAGACTCAGCTCTTCCACACTCTCTTTTCCAATGCCATAACCACTGCAATGGAAATATTTTCCAGTTCTTATCTTTTGAGCAATGATATTTTAGATCATTCTTAATATCTTACACAAAGATGTTGTACTTTATGTCACCATTAATGTAAGTTTTCTTGAACCTGGCTATGGTTACAAAGACACATGCCCTTGTGAGCCTAACAGATAACAGCTTAGTAGGAAAAGTGCTTGGCATGCAAGCATGAGAACCTGAGTTCAAACCTTCAACACTCATGTAAAAAGTCAGAACCTCTGGCCTACATGCACCCACAGGCACATGTGTGCACGCATGCGTACACACACACACACACACACGTACCTACCTAAAGAAAGGAAGAGCGAATGAATGAATGAATGAATGGGCACTTTTACCCACCTCCTTACTTCCCATACCTGCTCACTGTATTTCTTAGTCTTTCTGGAAATAATAACACTCAACTGTGTGTAAAACCTTACCAACTGACTCATAACAAATCACTATTTCTTCGAGTACCATTGGATGTCTGAAGTACGTCCCCTTGTTGGGGATGCCATCCATGTTTTGATTCTTTTAACTTGTAGTTCATTCAAAGGACTGGCTTTTGTACTGATGGAAAAGGATATGAAAGTATGTTGAAATAGTTTTCTTCACATTGCAATAGGGGGAATGAATGGGTGTTTTATACATATCTGTAACTAACTACAGGTTGCCTTTTCCAGAAGCCCTCAAATAAATTGCAGTTTGGAGCATGACATGCTGTGGGGGTCAGTTTTAACCCTGTGTCAGTTCCCTTCTTTAAACCATCACATGATAAGGAAAGTGAGACAAGTTCTGAATATATTCTAAGTGTCAGTCACTATTCCCAGAGCCCGCAACGAGATGAGATATATCTAATGTTAGATGATCAAAATTCAAGAAACACAACCCCAATCTCCAAGCTCCTCATTTAGAACACTACATACTTATCAAATAAACTTTTAAGAATAATCCAGCATTTCCTTCTACACCAGTTAGATCCTCAGCTTTTCTTCCTGTGGTTCAAGTTGGTAGAGACTGATCACTTCTACAACGTGGGCAAATACCCCCCCCCCCACATCACTGCTTCCGCTCTGTGCTGAGCTAACTCAAGTGTTCTGATATTTCAAATTATCACTAGCCCTCTGAATTTCTCTCCTCCTGGTTCACATGGTCATTCTTCTAACTCTAACTGGACTGCTTCTGGCTCTCCCCCCTGCTTCCCGCTGATGCACTTTTCCCAGCCTCCCACCCATGTTGAAGCCAGAGTGGCTTTTAAAGAGGCACATGGGCCTATACAATGGCCTCTCTGTGCAGAATGCCACTGAGAGCTTCTCATTGCCCTTGAAGGCAACAGTTCATTGTGGCTAATAAAAATCCCATTGGGATTGATCTCTTTGCTCTACTTTCTTGCCAGCGCGTGATGCATTACCCACCATCATATACAGCCTGGACCCGTGCCTGTGAGGGATGGGTCTGGGACCATGACTCTTTCAAATGCTTCTTCTAAAATTGTAGAAAGTGATTGCTCCTCCAACCTGTTTAAATTTAAAAAGGAAAAGAAGCACCACCCTTTGTCAAACTTGAGGTTGGGTGGTTTTAATAATTGAGACATCTTTGTGCATTTTTCTGTTATTGCAAATGAATCCTCATACAAACAAAGTGCAAAGAATCTACCCAGTTAATTATACAAGGTAGGAGATGCAGGGAGAGAGATGTGAAGACCAGAGAAGCTGAGCATATTTATAGAAACTAGGAGCTCAGATATTTGGGCCACCAAAGATCTCTGATTAAAATACACTTTCCATACCTCGGCAGGTTCATTCAATCTATATTACTAATGATAAAGTCATAGGGTCCCTGGAGTTTCTGTTGGTGAGCAATTTAAGTGTGACAATTGCACATGCCTTGGCTCCTTGTGCACATGTTTTATATAGATTTGCCTTCACATGTCTAATCAGAAGTCTGAGATATGATGTTAAGTTCCTACTGCAAGGCTGTGGAAACATTTGACTTAATTTCACCTCCTATGAGTCAAACATTTCTTTAAACATTTTGCCACTGTTTTTCCTTTTGAGGGGTGCACATGAAAAATATCAGATGTTTCTCAAAGTCTAACTTGACTATTTAAAACAAATGGCTTATTAAAAAGGAATTATCATCATAATGGCTGCTAGAGGGAAGGCTCAGAAAGAAAGCTCTTGCCCAGAAGCCCCAGGTTCTATCCATAGCATCACAAAGAGAAAGGAAAAAAAAAATAACAAAATGATGCTCAAGCATCCAGTATATTTTAATCTAATTCAGAACTGAGAAGTGTAATGGTTATACTAGGTTTAATGTGAGAGATGTTTGTGTTTGATTTAAAGCTTTAACACTGTGGTATTTTTTGTTCTTTTCAAATTCCTACTATACAAGTTTTAAAATCTCCAAATATACAAAGACAAAAGCACCACTTCTAAGCTTGAGGATGGGACTCTATATGCTAATGATGAGAGACCAAGAGCGTGTGCAATACTTTATAGCTGTGGAGATGGTGCTATATCCTATGGAGATATTTAAAAATTCAAGTTAGATTTGTCCTCCAAATATCCTTAGGGTTGCAGAATTTCTGATCTGTTTATTAACCAGGCAAAACATATTGCTATTTCTTGATCTAATCATAGTTGATTCTGCCACTGAAGTTACCTTTGCTCTTCTACCCTTTGATGTGATGTTTTATTTCCAAGTGTTTTTGTCCCCATACAAAAATAAACAAGCAAAATCAGATCCCATGTCCCTCCTCCCAGCCATGTGTGGTTTGGTTTGCCAGTGTCAAGGGCTAGGGTATTAAAATGATTAATCCATATGGTTCATTGTGTTTTTAATGACTGGGCATTGTGGGACCTGAAATCCAGCTTTTATTTCAGCCATGAGTGGGACAGCACTGCAGAGCAGCAGCCCAGTGCTCACACTTCTTCCTCATTGACCTCGGCAAGCATCAGTTTCTAACTCTGCCTAATTCAAAGCTAAGGCCCCTTTCCCACTCAGATTACCCTGCCCGTGATAGACATAGGTTCTTAGATAAACCAACTATATGAAGGTCATGCTTAAAGATTTATCATCCCTAGTGACTTCCCCAAACTTCTCAGTCTTTAATCTTAGTTATTTAAATGAGTGCAAGAGAGGGGCCGTCCAGTCTTGACTCTGTTTCACACCAGGTGTTTCTTGAAGGGAAAAGCTCTGTCTTATGTATTGGAGATGGGGAATACATGACCTGATCCCGTTGTCCATTATTTATGCGACTTTGGACCAAGCTATTTAAAGTTCTGTGACCTTATGTCCCCTTATTGATAAGAAAAGACACGACAAGATTTTCTGCATACAACCTTCAGGCAACTAACATGCGGCATAGATGTGCAATAGATTGTGAACTGGACCTCCAGGACCTTGCATGGGGTTTGAGGAAGCCCATTTATAACAAGAATCCAAGCATATAGTAGCATATTTTATTTGAGATTAAGAACAAAATAATGTGAAGATCCAAAAAAATGAACGACTTTGGTTATGCAGTTTTGTTAGGAAATGTAATACTAGGCATATAGCTGCCGAACTACTGATGTAATTCTGTGTTTATTGATGGAGGAAGTTGTTCATGCTAATTTACAAGTCAGGAAATTATGCTGTTAATGATTTGCTTAGTCTTATTTATAAAATGACATCCTTGTGTGTTTTGGTAAACCTTACACAATTTAAAGCATTACAGAATACACGGTATTGCTCTTCCTTTTGAGGAGAAGGTCTAAGTGGCTGTGGGTGATAGGAATTGCAGTGATTTCTTTCCATTTGCATTTTTTAATTTTTATGAATAAAATATACATGATTTATATGAGACATCATAGAGATACATGTTAGAAATTCCAACTAAATCCAGAATATAATCTTGAAAATGCATCTGTCTTTCATCCCTTAGTCTCTAGTCCACGATCATGGCATCAGAGCTGGCATCGCTTCAGAGTCAGCTCTTGGCCTCTGGTGCCCCCACTGCGAATATCCCAACTAGGAAATCATTCCTCCTCATCCACGATGCTATGCACTTCTGAACTGTCTCACTTCAAACCTCTTCTAACTCATTTCCATAAAGATGGTCAAAGTACACATTGTTTCCAAAGCACAGAATGCATGTTCCTCTCTGTAGGGCCTCCATGCTTTCCTCACTCTGAGCCCAGGCATGAATGATGGCTTCTCTAACACTCAGTTTGTATCTATAGCCTGCCTGGCACCCACAGCATGCCACAACATGGCCAAGGTCTGTTTCAACTCTTGAGTCACATGGACCAAGTCAAACATCACCATTGCCCTCTAGACAGAGGGAACACCTCCGACTTTTGTTGTATTTGCACTCTCAGCCATCACATTCCACCAATCTAGAACATTCCTGGCTATTAACATTCTGCTTGAGGCTTGCATCTCAGTTTAATACCCCATGTTCTTCACTTTTAGTTATATTTTTTTCTTTTGGGACACCCATAATTTCTTTGATTCTCTTGGCTTATTCTTTTCCTATCTCTATGCTATTTTTGAGTGCTTGCATGATCAGGTAGCTCCAACAGAGAGATAAACAAAATATATCCATGCCTTTCAGTAATTAATAATTTCACAGCAGCATTCTTTCACTTAAACCCACCGGGTTAGGTGTGAGCTTTATTACATATCACCTCTCCGTGAAAACCATGCTGGCATAAGTTATAGGCATGTTGTGTGTTATTTGTACTTACTCATTCCATAAAATGACTGTGTTCTTTTTAACAAAAAGAAGATATTAAATATAAACATACCACCAGAATATGTAGAGAATGCTAAACTATTTAATTCAATTCATGTGACTATATGTCCTTTAGTCTTACATCATGGAGCTTTTCCTATTGTGTGTTTTTGAAGATTAAACTTGATTCCCAATTAGTATTAGTCAGCCTCTATAATCATGAAAATTAGTAATTTTTTTTGTAATTGTATGTGAGAGTGATGATGGCCAGACTGACCTCCTGATGTAAAACTTCTGTCTTGGAATAAATTATATCACAGAATTTGTATGTGGTGCCTCGGCTTAGAACCCACAGGCCGTGGAGTTGCTCTTTAGTTTACAAGGGCTGGCCTGTGAATCCTAGAACATTAAGAGGATACTGACTTTGATAGCTTTAATGTATTCAGTCTTATGAATACACTGTGTTTCCAAATTGTTACTTAAGGGAAAAAAACAAACAAACAGCATCCTCAGTGCTATTTCTTCTTGACTTAATCACCAAATAATATGCACTTATTTAAGAATATGAACTATTTATTACTTATATACTTTCTCTTTTAGTGTATTTTTATTATTTAAAAATCTATTGTTATTTTTATAAAGGTTAGATGATAAAGAGTAGTAAAAGTTCCTTTATGAGACATAAAAAAATCTCAGTAATTTCCAAATTATTGATAGTGTTTTAAAGCGACTCCTCATTACAGCTGTTTTCATCCCAACCTGCCAAGTTCATTAGTAAACAAAACAAGGTCATATCCTCTTTTCAGTTTTCATAGGGAAACCTGAACCTGTCAAAGGGATTGGCCATGGTTCTATGGTTTAGTGAGTGAGATTACACCCTGAGAAAGTTTCTTTCAAGTTACCTTTATACATGCTATGGGTATTTCAAGTTCAGCTAATGAACCTGTGCTTCTCTGAATCCTGGTGACTGGGACACGCAGCCAGAATTTGTTTCCCTAGCTGAATTCTAAGTTCCTTGAGCATCCAAACTGTTGTGTCTTTCTGGGATAATTCTGTGATGAAAACACTTGCTGATTTGATTTATGTAATTTCATATATTTTATAAACTAAATTCTGCTTCTACAGTAGAATAAGTTATCCTATCGGTCTAGACATGCACACTGTGAACTGAGGAAATAGCTTTAAGATACATGGGAAAGATGCTGTATTTTACTTTATTGATATGTGGTATGAATATGGAATGCGATACCGTCTTCATCGTCTAGAGGATTTGTTTGTAAAGATCTTATATATTGTCATTTATTTAGTATGTTAGTTATTTTATGTATACATCTTCATATGATGGGGAGCATTTGCATGTGTGTATGGGGAGGTCAGAAGCATCGATCTTCTGGCACCTTCCACCATTCCCTTGAGACAGGATCCCTCACAGGCCTGAAGCCTCACTGTGAAGAATGATTTAGTTGACCCCTGAGTTTTCAGGGACCCTTCTGTTGCTGTCTCCCATCCTGTAGCACTAGGTAAAAGTGCTGACTTTGCACTGCTGTGCCGTTTTTTTTTTTTTTTTTTCATTTGGGTTCTGGGGGTCTGATTCAAGCTTTAACAGCTATAGGCAGACCCTTTGATGACTGAACCATCCTTCCCCCCACCCCAACTCTGTAGATTGTATTAAATTTATAAAATTTAAACATGAGATATTTAAATGTATCCTTTTGTACCTCTGGAAGAAATTTGGTTTCCTGTCATTGCTAGTAAAGTCTCTACATAGGAAAATCTGGAGCCAACTGTCACAGTGTGTGCTTGTCATCTCTGGACTGGGCGGTCCAAAGAGCCTGAGCTCACAGTCAGCATAGGGTGCCAATGCTTTCAGACAAAGAAAGCAGAAGCAGCCACAGCAGCGGCAGAAATGACTGTTAAGTAAATGAGGAGCTACAGGGCAGATCATGCTGCCTGTAATTGGAGACTAGAATTTATGAAATATCACCCTTACCTTCTGCAATGCTGCTTCTCCTTTTAAAGGCTACGCTGGCATGGGGAAACGTCAAAGGAGAAATAGCACCTGGTATCTAATCTAATACTATGCTTCTGTGAGCTGTCCCTTCTACTTTCTAGAAGCTACGCACTATCACAACTACTACCATTGCCCTTGCTTTCTGTCTCTGCTGCACAGCTATTTCCTGGCAGGCTCAAATGATGTCTAAAATGGTTGAAATGGTTGATGCTACCTACTGAGTGATGTCTTCATTTCAGCTATTCATATTCCTCCTCTCCCCCTCTTTTTTTTTAAACTAATGGTCTGGTGAACACCTCATGTAGGTGCATTTTATTAGGAAGTATTCCCTCTAAATGTGGCTCCGAAGCTGAGAGAAATGGGCCATAATCATATAAATGTAAAGTATCTTTGTAGAATTTACCAGAAATGGAATGTCCTATCCCAAGGCATAGATTGTAAGAGACTTTTTCCTCTGCCTGTAAGATTGCTCTTTCTACCAATGTTGATTAGGTATATCACATCGACGACTGTTGGGACATACACAAAGATGAGCATCTCTCTAGCAGTCTCTATTAGAAAGTGGAAATCTTTCTGGTGCTGGATGCCCATCATTTTCTTCTTCCTGATGAGATAAAATGGACTGGCTCCCAGTCTGTATGAATTGTTTCACTCCTAGTTCATAAAACTGTAATTAATAATGATGAACTAAGATCATCCTAGATTTGATGTACTGCCCTATCCTCATTGAAGAGGAGTCTTTAAATCTGCAGCTGAACAACTTATGGGACTTCACACTGATTAATTCATCTGGTCAGAGTCTCGAGGCTGACATGGCATCTTCTCAGCCATCCATTGGGATCAACGTCATCACTTTACACGAAATGAGCTTACTCCTTTATAGGCTTAATGGGAGCAAGATCTCAACTGTCGGCTGTGGATGTGCTTCTGGAATTTAATTTGTTGATCTATGAGAACACAGAAGACCTCATCTTTTCCTGAACTATCTAAACATAAAATGATCTGATATTTGAACTTTAGTAGGAGGCCAATTCATTTAAAGTGAGCAGTCTTCTTTTCTGAAATGTTTAGTGGTTTATCACCAGCATGTCATGTTCTTAAGAAAATCTTACTCCTCATGGAGAGAGATGATAGGAATCCAGTTACCACGGGGCAGGCTTAGAATGGTTATGATTTGAGGCAGCACAGATTCTTTTATCCTGTCACTGATGCCACAACCTGTTTCTCTCCAAAAAAAAAAAAAAAAAAAAAAAAAAAAGGATCTTCCTGATCCTGTCCTTCAAGTCTTTACTAGCCAGAGTGGGGACTTCTGACTGAAATGCTCTCTTTCCTTTCTAGGGACTTGGAGTCTAAAAGAGGAGACAGAGAAAGAAAGAACTTTACATAGTGGTCGTTCATTCCAGGAGTGGTTCCCTATGTGTATTGTCTCAGTCTCAAGCTCATCAGAGTCAGATTAGTTCCTGTTGTATATGGACCTCAGATTTTGCTTGGGACAACGAACCACTCCCATGCCTTCAATCAATTCCATTCTCATTAATATAACTACAGTCCACATCCTAATATACCTCTCAATAAATAATGAGATTCTTTTTAAAATTTGCTTGGATCTTGAAAAGTAAGCTGCCAACCCTTGGCTCTTTATGTTCTTGGAAAAATAAAACACAAAAAGATATATCCTATTGTACTTTGAACCCTATCATTAGTAGGCATTCCCAAGGTGAAGATGATTCAGGGCCTAGGAGAGGATTCATGCTGTGAGCTCCCCACCTACACCCACAGAACACTGTTGTGTTAGATACAAATGTTTTAATTACCCATTTGAAGCATGACGTATTTATCCTGCTCTAACACCATCAAGATTGTTATTTCTTCTCATAAAAGTTTTTTACTTAATTTTGTTTGCTTCTACAAGAACATACAAATATCTATCACCATGCACAAAACTCCAGGCACCATGCACAAACACCATGCACAAAATTCCAGGTGGATCAAGGACCTCAGCATAAATCCAATTACAATGAACCTAATAGAAGAGAAAGTGGAAAGTAGCCCTGAATTTATTGGCACAGGACACCACTTCTTAAATATAATACCAGTAGCACAGACACTGAGAATGATAATTAATAAAAGGGACCTCCTGAAACTAAAACGCTTCTGTAAGGCAAAGGTAAACAAGACAAAACAACAGCCTACAGAAGAAGAAAAGGTCTTAACCAACCGCACATCTGACAGAACGCTGATTTCCAAAATATATAAAGAACTCAGGAAACTATACATCAAAATACAAAATAGTCCAATTAAAAAATGGGGTACAGAGCTAAACAGAGAACTCTCGTCAGAAGAATATCAAATGGCCAAAAGACACTTAAGGAATTGCTCAGCATCCTTAATCATCAGAGAAATTCAAATCAAAATGACTCTGAGATACCATCTTGCACTTATCACAATGGTTAAGATAAAAAATAATGAGAAAAGCTTATGTCAGAGAGGATGTGGAGTCAGGGGAGCACTCCACTGCTGGTAAGAGTGCAAACTTGTACAGCCACTTTGAAATTCAGTATGGTGGTTTCTTAGAAAATTGGAAATCAATCTATCTCAATACCTCTCTCAGGCATATACCCAAAGGATACTCAATTGTACCACAAAAACACTTCCTAAATAATATTCATAATAACCAGAATCTGGAAACAACTTAGATAGCCCTCAACTGAAGAATGGATAAAGAAAATGTGGGGCATTTACACAATGGAATATTACTCAGCTGTAAAAATCAATGACGTCATGAAATTTGCAGGCAAATGGATGGAACTAAAAAAAATAATCCTGAGTGAGGTAACCCAGACTCAGAAAGACAAATACAGTATGCACTCACTTACAAGTGGATATTAGATCAAACTCAAAGAATAACCAGACTACATCACAGCTCCAGAGAATCTAGGTAACAAGGAGGACCCTAAGAGGGACACATTGATGATTCTGTGAAGATTTAGATGAGATCCTGGGTAAACTAGGGGCTAGGCAGGCAGGGGGAGGGAAAGGGGAATGAGAACATAAGGGAACAGAATGGTTGAGGGGGGGAGGGGCAGAGTGGGAGAGCAATGAAAGCATTCTCTTGATAGAGAGCCACTATGGGGTTAGGGATTCTCAAGAATCCACAGTTAACCTCAGTTAAGACTACTAGTAATAACGGAGAGGGTGCCCAAACTGGCCTTCCCCTGTAATAAGATTGGTGAATGCCCCAACTATTATCATAGAGCCTTCATCCAATAACAGATGGAACCAGATGTAAAGATCCACAACCAAGTACTGACTGAGCTCTGCGAATCCAGTCAGAGATGGAGGAGGTCAAGATCATGATGAAGAAGTCTACAGAGACAGGTGAACCAAGCTCATGGTAAATCATGAACTCTAGACAGCTGTGAGGTCTTCATAGGATTGAACTAGGCTCTCTGTATGTGGGAGACAGAGGTGAAGCTTGCACTATCTTAGGGGCCCTTAATAGTAGGACCAGGATCTATCCCTGGTGTATGAGCTAGCTTGTTGGAGCCCATTTCCTTCCTATGGTGGGAAACCATGTTTGGGCCTTAATGCAGTGGAGGAGGACTTGGTCCTCCTGCCCAAACTTAATATGACAGACTTCCCTGACTCCTCGTAGGAGCCCTTACCTAACAGAAGGAGCGAATTGAAGGATTTCCGTGGGGGAGGCAAGGGGGGGCAGGAGGAGGGTTAAGAGGAAGAACTATGGCTGTAACATAAAATAAATTTTTAAAAATACATAAAATAAAAAAATATATTAAAAAATATATACACTTACATATATATTTAAAATGTATTTTCTTATTAATTTAATGTATTTATATTATTTTATATATATTTTTATATATTTAAAAAGACTAGCCTCCACATCTTTCATCTCTGAGTGAAATCTGAAGCAGTCTTTTACTTGTCTATGTGACTTAATATTTCCTAAGTCTTTCTGCCCCTAGATAGTTCACTGACCCACATCATCCATCCTCCCTTCTCCCATTCTTCTCCACTAAGCATCTCTGATGTCATCACAAGCCAGAAGTCTGCATTGGAGTCCTTTCTGGTGCCTTGCAGAGAGGCATCAGCCAGTTCTCAGTCCAGGTTCATCACATCTTTGTTCCCTTTCTTCCCTGCCTCTGTTGTTATAGCCTTTTGTCTTACCATCTTTTTGCTAGACCACGTGCACATGTTTTTAAGATTCTGAGCAATTACCCGTGTGAAATTTCCTTTATGTCACTTGCCAAGCTTTGAATATATTATTCCCCAAACTTGTGCTAGGGTGAGAAAATAGAGCAGGAAAGTCTTGAGCAACTAAAGGGATTTTGACCCTGGCCTCCTCAGCCTCAGAAACTAGAATCCTTAAAAACTAGATGTCTTTGTTGCATGCACTGTATGTTCTTTGGTATTCTGTGATCCAAAATTAAAATGCATGAAGACTAAGACAGCTCTTATTTCATTTATTTATTTATTTATTTATTTATTTATTTATTTATTTATGGTTTTTAAAGACAGGGTTCTCTGTGGCTTTGGAACCTGTCCTGGAACTAGCTTTGTAGACCAGGCTGGTCTCAAACTCCCAGATGTCCGCCTGCCTCTGCCTCCCAAGTGCTGGTATTAAAGGCGTGTGCCACCATCGCCTGCCTACTTTGTTTGTTTGTTTGTTTGTTTGTTTTTCGAGACAGGGTTTCTCTGTGGTTTTGGAGCCTGTCCTGGAACTCACTCTTGTAGACCAGGCTGGTCTCCAACCTACAGAGATCTGCCTGCCTCTGCCTCCCAAGTGCTGGGATTAAAGGCATGCGCCACCACTGCCCGGCTTATTTTATGTCTTTATACAACTTCCAAGGACATGTTTTTATGTGTAACTTCTCTTGTCAGCTACATTAAAAAACAAAACAAAATACCATTATCTTTCCTTTAGCTATATTTTGCTTATTGCATAATAAGTAATAGCTAATGATTCTATCCCATGTTTACAGAATAAAACTATCTCATCTTAAGATAGGCTGTTCACATAAACTAACAATTTAAAACAGACAATTGTGTGGCTTAGTTTTTAGGGTAGATATTAAAAATAAAACACATGTTTGAAATGGGAATTATATGAGTGACAAAATTAGCATGCCTTAATATTTGGACCTTATAATAGAGCACCTGGATGCCAAGTTTCTTGAGCGTAGAAACTTCATTTTTGCATGTTTCTTCACTTAGCATATTGTGTATACGCTCAAAAGGCGCCCCATCCAATGGTTATTAAATTGAATAAAACTGATATTTTGGAATCGTTTTAATATTCGTGACCTGAAATTGCCTTTGAACAGCTGGTCAAATTGCCTTCAGTGAGAGGCAAGTCCAGAGAATTTAGGAATGCCGATACATGATATATGTGAGTCTTTCATTCCCCACTGCCATTTGCAGTATACAAAGTTGAGGCATTCAGAACCCCCTTTGCGTTGCTTAAAAAGGAGAACTTGGGAAATAGGGATTTGGCAGCCTCTGTGCTATTTTTGAGTAGTGTAGATTATCAGTCTCTACTTTTGACTGAATGATAACCTATGCTATTCTGTGCTGAGAGGATAAGGGATGAGTTGTGTTTTCTTCCTCCCTCTGCTTGTGACGGATGTAAAGAGAATACCACACTGACACAACGTCCGGTAACTACCCTTTTACAGGACCATGTGGGAATTCAGTTCTCTGCCTTTCACATCCTGACGCCGGCCATGGTTTGCTCAAATGAATTAACGTGCACATCTGTGTGAACAGCAATGGCTAGGTGGGTGATAAGTGGATACATCTGCCTAGCAAGCAATATGTACAGAAAACCAGTTCTTAAGGAATTCTTTAAGAAGTTCTTTAGCGGTTCAAACTCTAAGAACAGAAGTCACAAACGGGCAACCTGCTGTTGAAATGGACCCACAGAACCTGGTTTCATTGGCCCCACACAGTACAACTGTTGTTATTATTGTTGCTGTGGCTTTTATTACTTAATCTTTAGCAATCAGGAGATTTCCCATCAAAATCCAGATTCCCAGTGTCTCACAAGAATCAGGATATACTCTAAGAAATTGCTTGCAATTCAGACACTGGTGGTGCTGTGATTTTAAACTGTAAATGGCCACAATTTCAGGGCTCCTATCCCTTTATCTGGATGTTTCTCATCTGTATCAAATGGTATAAGGTACAAGCACAGAAATGCTTACCCAGAATGCTCCCTGACTTAATGGGGTATTGCACACCAACCTATTCTACCTGTAATTTTCACCCCAATTTCTATGTTATATCAATTTCTCCTCCATGTAGTTTTTCACATTGGGGACTATTTTCTCCCTGTCCTTGTTGTGAGTTTTATCCAGATCTTGCTTTCCTTGCTCTGAGCTGCTAAAAGGATTCATCCTTTGCCCTTCTCCCGTCTCTTCTTCTTCTGCTCCCTTTTGAGCCTGTGGTTCAACATACTGGTTCTTACTCTCAGATCTGTAGGGCAACATGGAGTCAGGGTCTATCTATTTGAAATAAAGTCAGAACTCAGCTAATTTCCCCTTCATTTTTGTTCATGCACAAACCGATAATGAGCTATCATGTAGCAGAGAACCCTTCGAGCCGCTCTGGTGGTGCAGCCCCCAGCAGTGTCTTGTTTCCTCCCATGGTGATTAGTCTTTTCAGCCTCCCCAAATCTACTCTTTTGGGAAATAGCTCATCTTTTCTGCTGCGTATTTCCTAATATTGTCCTGTTCTCTCATTGTCTCAGAACAAGGATTCCCTGAGTGTGGTGCCTAGAAGTCTTATTATAAAGTAAAATGGCCTGCGCTTTGGGATGTTTTTTACGGCTCCACTTATATCTTAAATTGCTTCAGGAATAAAAGAGACAATAGATGATACATAGATACATATTCAGATAGATGGTTGGATGGATAGAGATAGATAGGTAGATGATAGATAGGTAGATAGATGATAGATAGATAGATAGATAGATAGATAGATAGATAGATAGATAGAAAAATATGTGTGAGTAGATTAATATATAATCACTTCAACAGATACATAGACAGATAAAGATAGATGGGTATGTAGTTAGATGGTTTATAGGTAGATAGAGAGACAAGTAGATAAATAATAGGTTCATACATAACAACTCATAGATACGTAGATATCTATGTCTGAACTTTGGGAAGTCTAGCATTTGTAGGTGGTACAAAAAGCATTGGTAGACTTCAAGGTGGTTTGAGAAAGGTGGAAATAAAATTTAATTCATGTTAAAATTAGTGCATTCCAATCAGTTTTGGGTAAGCTCTGTTAATCCTAAGTATTGATAAAATCCCTGGGTGTGGCTTTCCTCAGCCCTTTGACATCACCCTGGAAACCATCAGGCCTTGGATCCACATAAAAAGGCTCACGCAAGACCTGTTGACCCTTCAGTCAAAATCAAGACGATCGAAGGAGTATATTTCTTTTTACTGGGCTCTACCGCCCTCATACCTTCTCTCCCATAATGGTATGCTTAACAGATACTGATTTAGACTGGTTGTCTGAGGATGAAAATTTACAGCAGCACCCTTCTGCAGTAAGGTAGCGATAGTGAGTCTAGTCCTGGTTGCCTGATCAGTAGAAGTCATGCATTCTCTGCGTACCCTTTATTGACTACCCCAGCGGGTACCTGCTTCAATCCTGCTCATATGGTGGGGAGAATTTACCAAGAGCTCTGGAGTGAGGAAACAGAGGCATGGTTCAAAGAGAAGTGTTTGTATTGTTCATTCAAGGTAAAAAGTCTTGCCTGAGCAGCCTGAAGCATGTTTCCCATTTCTTCAAAGGAGGACAGTGGGGAAGAAAGAGGTAGAATTTGATTTCACAGAGTGAGGGAGTTATTAATATAAATTACAATAATAATAATAATAATAATAATTGAATTTACAACTCAGAGACAAATGTCTAATATTCTGTTTATGATTCATCAGTCCTGCAAGTTTAAACATGACCCAGATCCTTTTCAGCTTCAGTTTATCTGTCTATAAGATGGGAACAACTCTATTACCAAGGAGGTTGTATTAGGAAACTAACAGAAGAGCATAAATAACCTGATAAGACACATGTATCACTTAAGAATACAGACATTTCCGTGAGTAAGCCAAACTCTCCAAACTACTGTTTTTCAGGCTTGAGACTTCATCTTGATAGATTGTGCCTGTTTATGAATATAAAGTGTCCTGCTCCATCTCTTCTGATTGATTTTAGTTTGAAGTCTGTTTTGTTAGATATTAGGATAGCTACACCCACTTGTTTAAGAAACAGGTTCATTTGATTGGGGAATTATCCAACAACTGATGGAAGCAGAGGTAGAGAGCCACAGCGGAGCACTGGGCTGAGTTCTCAAAGTCCAGCTGAAGACTAGGAGGAGTGAGGATATGAACAAAGAGGTCAAGACCATGATGGGGACACTACTCAGTTTACCTGAGCTAATGGGAACTCACCAACTCTGGCCAGACAGGGAAGGACCCAGCATAGGTCTTAACTAAACTCTCTGAAAGTGGATGACAGTTGTATGGCTGGGGAAAACTATGGGGCCACTGGCAATGGCACCAAGACTTATATGTTTTTGGGGGAACCTATTCTCTTTGGATGGATACCTTACTCATCCTAGATATAATAGGAAGGGCCTTAGACCTTACCCAGAGCAATGTGCCTTACGGTCTCTGAGGAGTGGATGGGGGTAAGGTGGGGAGGTTAGGTAGAGGGAATGGGAGGAGGGAAGGGAGCGGGAACTGGGATTGGTATGCAAATTGAAAAAAATAGTTTGTTTT
Organism: Alexandromys fortis; assembly: GCF_014885135.2. Lineage (NCBI taxonomy): Eukaryota > Metazoa > Chordata > Mammalia > Rodentia > Cricetidae > Alexandromys > Alexandromys fortis. The sequence goes on from NW_026067947.1 coordinate 2,236,489, forward strand.
CATTTAAAAAAAATAAAATAAATTAAAAAAACCATTTTCAGTCATATTTTCAACATGGCAAGAAACATAGAAACCATAGGCGCTCATTCTTCATGTGATACACATAGTCTACTCTCAAGGAAGGAAATAAGGCCTGCGGTAGTTGAACAGCAAGCTATGGCCACAGAGCTGAGAAGCAGCTGAGCTGAGATTTAAAGCCATGGACGACTGCTTTCAAATGCTGTATTCTTTCTGCTGAGCCCATTAGTGCCCCCCTCCTCCCGACCGCAACCTATTTTTTTTTGCCAACCCATACACTTTTTCTTAGCTGCAAAAATGAAAGACATTTATGTTCGAAACTAACTCATCCTGATAATTCCCAATTAAGATGTTGTCATCTGGCATCTGGCTCCATTTCCTTTTATGAAATATTGTAAACATAATTTGAGTATAGCTTAAATGAAGTGTCCAAATGGGATAAAAACAGGTCACCTGGGAAATTAGATCTTATAGATTACAAGAATTCAATGCCTAACTTGTACTTAATGGACATAATTTTTTAAAGAGAAATCTCTGGAAATGATTGGTCTGTTGGTTTCATCATTATTTCCACTTAAGTCTACAGTGTAGAGCAATTAAAATCAAAATAAATAATATAAACATGATATACAGTAGCAAACGGCAGCTTCAGTTAATAAACTCAAGATTCACAGGTAAAACCTCGAGGTGGGTCTTTGACCTAAGTTCACATTTCCCCTTTACCTTGATTTAAAAAGATTGCATATAAAAGATTTTTGGATAAAAATATCAGATAATTTTCTGGCCCTGAAGCTTTTTGAAGATGTGGTTCCAAAAATACTTTATGTGAGTATACCTTAAATAAAATCTCTGGTTTGTGTATGTAAAGGTATGTACACAAGTGTACATGCCTGTTAACCTGTGTGTATGTAAGGGGGGAGGAAGAAGGAGAGGGAAGATGAGGGGAGAGAGGGAGATGAAAGAGAGAGAGAGAGAGAGAGAGAGAGAGAGAGAGAGAGAGAGAGAGAGAAAGGGGCAGGGGGAGAAGCAGCCAAAAGTTGATACTGGGTTTCATCTTCAATTATTCTATGCCTTAATTTTTGAGACAGATTCTCTCATGGAACCTAGAGTTGACTGGTTCAGCTAACCCAACTGTGACAATCAATCCTCGGGGATCTTCCTCTTTCTGTCTCCTCAGCACCGAGATTGTAGGCATTTACCACCATGTCTAGCTTCTGTACAGATATCAGAGATCCAGACTCCTGATTCTCCTGCTTCCATGGCAGACACTTGACTAAGCCTCTCCTTCCTGACCTCTTATGGAGAGGAGACCTTACCATTAATTGATTATTGCTCAATTGGATAAAAGAAATTATTTCTTTTTAGTTGAATGCTTTCAAAATGAGGGTCGAAGTAGGATGAGATTAAGGATAAGAGTACATGATGACGTTGTACACTAGCATTGATTTAAACGCAGTAGGAAAGCATTCTTTAGAGCATACTTTTGTACTGCCGGGTGACGGAACCATCTTTTCCCCTAAACCTGGTGAGGTGATAGTTAAGCCCATGTACTGTCAAGGTCTCTAACCTGCGATGCAGTCCCAGCTCTCCTGCCTCCTGATTTTGCAAGTTTAGGCAAGTTCTTTGGACTCTTTAAGGCTCAGTTTTCTCATTGGTGAATTATTGATAATAACTGCTTCCTAGGTTGGTCAGGATGATTCAGCATAAACACCAATAAATGCCAATAAACATGCCAGTGTGGTTCATGCTATCAGTATTGTCTGGGGCTTGTATCACCTTCCCAACTTAGTCCTTAGACTCTTGTATGACCTTATAAAACAAAAGCTTTTCCTTCTTAACAGAACGGCTTAATGGCATTATGAGGAAGACTCATACACCTATTCAGATAAAATATCAAGTTGGTTTCCTTTAAGAGGCATGACGATGTCCGTGAAAACAAAAGGCTATAAAGACAGTCCTTCTAGTAACTAATCACGGGCTTGGACAGAAGCAGCACTAATTTGTACTCATCAAAGGAGAACATATTGATTTGTGTGTGTATTTCAAGCTGTGCTCTTACGCATGCTGGGCCTGTGGTCGCAGCACCCTCCTCTGGGATGGTGGCTTCTTTAACTGCAGTGAATGGTGATTCTATTTGTAGGCATCCTTGCCGACAGCACACCTTCCTTTCTGTGTAACTTATTTAGTCCTCAAATTACACTGTCTTCCTGCAGCGAGGAAAATCCACCTCCAACCCCTTTCTCCCCTCCATCCCCTCCATTCCTTCCATCCCCTCCATTCCCTCCATCCCCTTTATCCCCTCCAGCCCCTACAGCCCCTACAGCTCCTAAAAAGCAGTTGTTCTCAACTTTCCTAAAGCTGTGACCCTTGAATACACAGTCACTCATATTGTGGTGACTCCACCATAAAATTATTTCATCACTACTTCATAACTGCAATTTTGCTACTGTTATGAATGATAGTGGAAATATCTGATATGCGAACCCAAGGGGTCACAACCCACTAATTGAGAACCACTGCTCCAGAGACTCTGCTAAGTCTTTTGAATTGTTGAATCTGTTTTCTGCAACCCAAAGACTAAAGACAGTTTCAATAGGGAAGGCCCTCAAACTGCATTTCAGGACACGTGTGTAATGACAGAAAGTCAGCATGCAGGTCTCCCTTGAGCCCCGGGGTCCTGCTTGTCCCTCCAGAGGCATCATCAGATTGTAAACAGAAGTATGTTTTTTACAGCAAAATCTAGAGGATGGTGACTTACCTTCCTTCAACCAAGGAATGTTACTTTTGTCATTTTCAAATGGCTCAGCCGTTCTTACTTTTATCTTTTCTGACTCAGTTTCTGACATCTGAGGGGGAAACAGAGTTTGTTACATAAGAAATGCATCGAAACACACATTATGAGCACGGTTTTATGTTCGGAGACTCTTCACATGTTATGGAAAAATCTCCTGTCCCCAGTGTTGGGAGCACTGTTTCATTGAGCCTTCCTTCCCTTTGATCCGCCTGTGTTATTTTTAAACACTGACCGTGAGAACTGAACTCTGCTGTGCGGTGTTTCAGCCAGCACTTCAGCGCTCTGCGGCAAAGCCCGAGTAGGACCTGAGAGCTCTTGGATATAAGTGAATAAACAGACTCCTAATTAGACTCCGATTTGTCACAAATAAACAAGCATTTGGCTACTGTTTAGTTTCTTTTAATGCTGCACAGAAAAGTGTGCTAAACAGTAAACTGCACAGATACAGAGAACAACCCAGCACAGTGGGATCTTTTCAGGAATTCATTGACTAAAGTAAAGGTCTTCCTACCTATGCTGGCTAACGTGAGCCTCCCCCACCCCCCACCAGGTGTCCAGGAAGCCTTTTGTGCACCTTCAAAGCAGAGCCCTTGGCCTTCAGTGCTTGCTTGCTGGGCAGGTTCTCCCCAGTTCAGCACCTTCTTACCTGTGTATTAAAGAAAGAGGAAGTCCGAGGTGTGGGACTGGGGTGCGGTGTGTGGCAGCCTCCCTTCTCTTTGGGTGTCCAGCATTCCTCTAGCCTGGCAGAAGTGAGCAGAGAGGCAAACACGCTCCCTCCCTGGGTGGTGCTAGATTTGTATGGCTGCCAGAATCATCCAACTTGCGGCTGAGAGTTGTTGTTGCTTTTTTTTTTTTTTTTTTTTAAATAGGTAATATAAAGCCTGTGGTTTAAAACAATAAAACCTCCTTTAGGCTGACACTTATTTAAAATGACACTTTACCAAATAGGCTGCAAACAATGAATTCTTTTCCAGTGCACAGAGTCACCCCAATCCCCTTCCCTTCTTACCCACCATTCATTACTTAGTATTAATATTAAAAGGTGCCTCAAGAACATACTGAAAACATATACACAAACTATTTGGTTTAAAAGAGAGATCACTAAAGCTGAATTCCCCAGATGTCCATTCTCTGGCTGCTGTTTCGAAAATCATTTTTTCCTTAACATTTTATAAGCAATAAGAAAACACTGAATTTTTGATTTTATCATTTGCAGGTATTCTCGAAAGGATTCAGAGCGACATCACACAGAGTGTTCGCCATTACTTTTCTTAGATAAGGACAGCACTGCTTTTAATGAAAGATAAAAACCTAAACGTGTAGCCCTTAAGTATACATGATAAATAATTCACCCTTCCTGAAAGATGACTCATTTTCTTGTTTTTGTTTTTTTAATTGTGGCAGTATTTGGTTTGTAACTCGGAGTGGTTGCCCCCTCTGATGAATTTGCCTGACACAGATGTTTTCTGATTATGTAGCAGTCATTTCTCCAACCACCCAAACTTTATTTCTTCGTGCACTCTGCTCTTTGTCTTAGCACACTGAAAACTACCCTGATTCGTCAATTTTCACACAAATGCCGACTTTGGTTCCCTACATTATGAGTAACATAGATTTCAGACTGCTTAGACAACCAGAGAAGGCCTTGAATGGTTGGATTTCTCTAGATGATTTTCTTTCTTTAGAAATGTCAAACATTTACTCCGACTCAATTGTGTGGTTGCTGTTTGGTCATTAACTGTAGACGGAGACTGTTTGTTTGTTTGTTTGCTGATTTACTTGGATGGAGATAACATGAACATTCTCTTGTAATAATTTCTTTTGTTTAGGCTCAAAATATGATCCAGAAATAGAATCCTTGAGAACAATTTGTCCATCAGAAGGCAGATTTTTGCCAAGAGCAAAGTTATTTAAGGTGATCACATTTCAAGGTCCAATTCCAGACAGAATAGGATTGAACTGGGCAGTAGTGGTGCACACCTTTAATCCCAGCACTCAGGAGGCGGAGAGTTGCATATCTGCGAGTTCAAGGCCAGCCTGGTCTACAGAACAAGTTCCAGGACTGGCTCCATAGCTACTGGGAAATGCTGTCTCAAAAAACAAAAACAAATAAAAAATATAATAAATAATAATAATAATAATAATAATAGTCCCTTCCCTGAGGACTCTCACCTACCAGGTTCTACCCACAAAACATTCTAACTTTCCTAACAGGTGGATCCTGCCCCCACCCTATAGAGTAAAAAGTCCAAACTCTTACTTGAAATCCCACCCTGCTTCCCAAGAAAAGCTACATAAACTCTGCCTTCTGCTCAGTTTTCTGCTGTTCCTTGTTTGAGCAGAGGCATCAATCCTCTGCATTTTCTCCTCTCCTAATAGATCTCTTGTGTGAGGTTTGTTATGCAGTGTGACTTTGTGTTATACTTTGGTTCTTGACTGCCAGGATATCTTTCCATCTGAGCTGTAACACTTACATTGAATGCACATACAAAGTGCCATTTTAACAAACAAACAGCAAAATCACCTGTGACTTTTTGATTGCTTAAGAATATTCCACATTATCCTTTAGTGTGGCTAGTAAAGCAACAACACGACATATGTAACACAAGAAAATCAATCGCTGTGCCGCCAACTTACATTATGATTTTGAGGACTATAATTTGCAGAATAGAGTCTGTGATGGTTAATCTTGCCTGTCAGCTTGACTACATATGAAATCAACTAAACCCCAAGCAACCAGCCGGTCATGCCCATGATGGGCTTTCTTGATTAGACCATTTAAGATAGGAAGATCCTTTCTCAATTCAGATCATTTGAGGTCAGAAGACACGTGCTAAATCTGGGCCAAACCTTCTGATGGCAGTCTACCTAAAAGGATATGGAAGAAGAAATATGTTTGCTTTCTCTCACTGGAAAGTTCATATGTCCCACTGCTGGGGCATTCCCTCGCTGGTGTTAGACTGTACCTCTTCAAGATTCCAACACAGACACCCATTCTCAGAGGGTGAAACAACTACCAGAATTTTTTGCTTGTCCATTGAGAGCCATTTTTTTGGACTATCCAGATCACAGCTTATAAGCCATCCTAATAAATCATGTCCATATGAATCTATAGATATGAATGTATATACATTCTACCAGTTTTGTTCCTCCAAAGTACCCTGGCTTCTATGGAGCCCTTTGAAAGATTTGAGAGTTGGGTTCAAGCACAAACAAGAGGTTATAGAAAGGTGTTCTTTGAAAGTGTACTGTCTACTACAGATTATAATTGATAGGATTTAGTATAATTTAAAAATACTCTGTAGCCACTCAAATATCTAACTCAACCCACCAAACAATGAATGTTTAGAAATTCTCTTTGGTCTTTGGGGTCCTTGGCATAAGAATTCAGATGGTGTCATCCAAGGCATCAAGGAGAAAAGTAAACGACACATGAATGAATAAAACTCCCTATTTACCTCTTTGACTCTTAGTGAACAAAGAGAGCTAATACCACAAATCAAAGCAGAGAGAGGGTTTAGAACACACTTAACTTATCAGAAGCGGAACACCATTACTGAGGATATAAAATGCCGCCTTTTGATCTTTCTTTCATGCCAGATCATTAAACAAAGATGCTTACCTTGACCAAATTATTTTGATATAGTTATTTTCATTAACTTAAATCACTGTTGATGATGAGAAATGATACAAAAGTAACTTCATTTGACACTTGTCTGGAGGTTTATTATGAAGATGCATGGTTTCCTTAGGACTTGTACCATGCATTCTTTCCTTCCAGTGCTCCCTTAGGGACAGTGTTGTAGCACTTCAGGTCGTGTGTAAGGCACGTGGAGTTAATCCATAGCTGCCTTCTTCCTTCATGCCTTCTCTGTCATGTACCACCATTCTGATATGCCTCATACTTGTAAATGTCATAACCCCATAAGGGATGTGTATACACAGCTGACTTTCTCATGGAAAAATTTAATGAGAAAAGCTTTTGAAAATATTTGCACCGTCATCTTTTCTGGTTATCCTCCTTCCCTAGGTGGAAATTTTCAAGTGATGCCATTTTTCTCCGTCTCATATACTTTCCTTCAGAACTTCTTCAGCTCTAAGAAAAACTCCCTTGAATTTTGTTTGTCTAAGATGTCTTTACTTTGCATCCTTCATGAATAGTATACATTCGGGATATTGTTTATGCAAGTGCTAGGTCACTGAGCTCTCTCTCTCTCTCTCTCTCTCTCTCTCTCTCTCTCTCTCTCTCTCTCTCTCCAGCCTTCTTTTCACTTTTGAGACAGTCTCACAAACTTGCCCAAGGTGCCCTGGCACCCTCTCTTAGTCCATACTTGCCTGGTTCAACCTCTTGGGTAGCTGTGGTTACAGGCCTGGTTTAGCCATTTAATTCTTGGTTGTCAGGTATTTTTATGTTTTCTGTTTCCTACTACTCTTCTGCTTTTCTTTCTCATTTCTCTGTCATTTCACTCTTGTCACTGCTCCCTTTCTAGAGCGTGCCTCTTTCTCTCTCTTCTTTGTTTTTTGTGTATTTTAATTGTTTTTCAGAGCTTTCTTATGCAGTGTTTAGGAAAATTTTCACTTTTTATATGTTTTTTATTGTGTGCACTTTGCTGAGATATTAGCTTCTTTACATTGATATTTTTCAATAGATTTATGGCATTTTTAAAATTATTTCTTCAGACACTGTTTGTTTGCTTTTTGTCCTAACTGCTTTTCCTCTGGAATTCCAATTATTTAAATGTTAGATTACTTAATATTTTCACAGAGGTCCCTTTGTTTTTCACTTCTCTTTAGACTTCAGATTAAATAATATATTGATTTGCCTCCATGTCTTTAAACCTTTCTTTCTGCAGTTCCCTGCAGATGGCATCATTTTTGTTGCTGTTGTTGTTTGTTGTTTTAGAATTTCCCTCTAGGCTTTGCTATAATTCCTTCTTTTTTTTTTTTTTTTGGTGGTTACTTAATGTCATTTATTATCATCACCTTTTTCTTTATCTTCTTTATTTTACTTATAGTTTAAAGTTGTTATCTAAGGACTCCAACATCCTGGTCTAAAAGCAACTGATTTTTATTAATGTTATTTATTTACTTTCTAAAAATGTGATGCATTTTTCAAACATCAACTTTTTAAATCTGTATACTGAACACTGATGATATCTAGTTTGAACCATGCTGTACTGTTTTGATAAATATTGAACTTGTCCTATCAAAGCAAATAAGCAAAGCATATTTCAGTCCTATCTAATTTTTCTCTAGTATTTCATGTGCTAAGTCTGATGTGGAAGGGTCATATATCAATCTGTTGATTTCATTGATTAAGCAATAAAGAAACTCCTTGGCCCTGATAGGTTAAAACATAGGTGGGAGGAGTAAACAGAATAGGATGCTGGGAGGAAGAGGAAGTGAGGTCAGAAGTATGCAGCTCCTCTCAGAGCCAGACGCCTCAGACAGAGAGGCATGCTCTGCTCTCCCGGGCAGATGCATGCAATGAAGCTCGTTCAACCCAGGATGGACGTAGGCTAGAATCTTCCTCGTAAGCGCACCTTGGGGTGCTTACACACATTATTAGAAATGGGCTAGTCCAGGGGCGAGAATTAGCCTGTAAGGGTTAGAGTTCATAGGCCAAGCAGTTCTTTAAATGAATACAGTTTGTGTGTTGTTATTTCGGGCATAAGCTAGCAGGCGGCTGGGGTGCTGGGGACGCAGCCCCGCCGCTTCTTCTCTTGGGGTTGGGATCCTGGCTGCTGAAAAAAAAAAAAAAAAAAAAGACATGTCCTTCTTGAATGTCAACTAAACACCTTCAAAGCTCTGTGATTTAGTGGATCTAAAAAACCTTCTAATACCATATTAACCATGAAATCTGCACACACAGGTGCCACATTTTACATTATTTTTCTAAAGTTTTCATCATTTGTATGAATATCCAATCCCTTTATGTGGGAAACATGCCTCCTCTCTATCTTGTAGGACTCCAAATCTAGAACCAAACTATAGACCCTCCATAACCTATCTCCAGTCTCATTATTCTTTCTCAGCTGGTCTATGTCTCCATTTTTATTTTACTTATCCATAGCGAAAGGAAATGATGCCAGGTTAAGATCTGGAGTCAAGTTATAGCGCATTTGTTATGTTTTCCAATGGGAATGTCTTCTTCCTATGTTTGGGGTCGTCTTGTCACTGGAGTTATAAACCCTGTGCCATTTACTTCACCATGAGCAATTGGAGTATATGCTTTTGTAATTAAATGAAACTTCAAGTAAAGGGTTTCTCAGCTTTGAGGTTCCAATTCTGCCTTAAGTTTATAAAGGAATCAGTACTTTTGAAAGCAAACCGTTCTTATAGTAAGTCCCAAAGAGTTGAGGTCCCAATTTAACTATAAATTATACATTAAATAGAAATAAAATTTTGCTTTAAAGTAACATTTAAAGCTATTCATCCCACCAAATCAAATTCTGAGAAACAAGTAGCAGAGTAGGAATGGAACTCAAGAAAAGATGTGTCAGTATGGTTTAAATATCAGATGGTCATTTAAAAGGGAGTTAGTATATTATTATCTTATGCTTAGTACTGGCAATACTAGGATAATAAGATTCCTAGGTAGTCTTTACTCATTTCCAAGAAGTTCTTTAATGGATTTCGAGGGTTATAAATAAACGCTTCCTTTCTGTCTGTCTATCTATCTATCTATCTATCTATCTATCTATCTATCTATCTATCTATCTATCTCCTATCTATCGTGTGTGTATGTGTGTATGTATAATGTGTATGCATTGGTAGATATTAAAGTTAGGGCCTTTTACATGCTAAATGCACACCCTACCATTGAGCTACAACCCTAGTTCAATAAAACTGACAGAAACTCTCTGCATGTCACCTGTTATTGTTATTGAAGTATCAGTGACACATCAAAGCATTTACATAAAAGATGAGATCAAAGCGTCATAAAGACAGGACACCTGGGGTATTCTAAACAACCTAGATCACCTGGGAAGAGATACCCTCAACTGTGGAATTACCTCTATCTGATTGGACTATGCTCATTTCTGGAGGCGTTATCTGGATTTCTAACTGATGTAAAATGTCTCAGCTCACACTGTGTGCCATAGTCCCTAGGTAGGTAGATCAGGAATATGTAAGGAAGATAGCTTAGCACTAGCAGAAAGAGCAAGCAACTAAGCAGAAATCCTCCAAGGTCTCTCTTTTGGTTTCTGCCTTGAGGTCCCTCAGTGATGCATTGTTATCTGGGAGTGTGAGATGACATAAACCCTTTCTTTCTCAAAGTCTGTTTTGTTGGTGTTTTATTACAAAAAAAAAAGCAAGCTAGAGGCATCTCAATAAGAGATATCATCTGTGGATGCAACCAGAGGACATAAACAGAGCCAATTAAGGGTTTCTGACCTTGAGAGAATATCCCAAAGGCCAGCAGGGAGTTTTCCATCAGTGAAGACATCCAGTGGCAGGTGACCTTCCTGGGCTAGGCAGGGCTAAAGGGCCAAGCAATGCAGAATGGTACTGACCTCAGAGGGTTCATTTTCAGATGAAAGAAAGTGACAACTTGAATCTGAAAAATAAATTTTCCTGTCATCCATAGAAATAAGGGATCAGATGTTCAATTAACATCGGTTATAGAGACTTTCTAATATATGTTGTTCTACAGAAACCTGAGATACACGAAGGCTTTAAATATATATAAAATCTAAGCCTTTTGAAAAAGTTGGGTAATTAGGATTGAACAGTACAGGACATTGTTCAGTCTTGAAAATGTGCTTTCTTGAGTTGGTGTTCCAAATCACTTTACAATGACTTATTAATAAGGAGGTATTGATTTACAAGATTGTTACTCTGCAGTATCTTTTGCTAAGTTTTCAGTAATTGCTTAATTATGTAAACTAATTGCCATTATTGACAGGTATGAAGATGCTTAAAGCAACGTGCCATGTAAGCACCGTGACCTGTCTGAACAGTTGCCCTACTGGTACCATCTGGAGTTGCAGGTGTTTGGGGTCGCCTCTCTTGTTTGCCGGTCACCTTCTGTCAAGTCCTTCTCATCTCCTTGACTGGCTTGGCATTCATAGCTCCAGTTCTTCTTATCCACACAGGACAGGTGACCAAAGTCTTTCTCCGAGAATACTTGATCTTCTACTGACATCAGTGAAAAGTACCTTTTTTTTTTTTAACCCCAAGAAGGGAAGAAAGGGAAAAAAGGGACATGTTATCTTGATCAATCTTTTCTCTAGACCACCTCTCATGGGTCAGCCACAAAGCAGGATATTTAAATATATTGAACTTCAAATACAATCTCAGTTTAACAGGACTTTTGGATCCAAAAGGAAATTCTAACATTTGATCAGCTATTCACAAATGATGTCTTTGTGTCCTTTAAAGAACTATAAAGCAAATAAAAAAAAGTGTAAGCAGTTTTATTTGATGTTATCAGAGATAAAATACTTCTTTGAAGGGCTTCGAGACTAATTGGAAAAGAATATCGCTATGTTCCTAAATTATTAATTTAATAAAGCTGAAACCACATAGGACCCATATAGGTGATGCCAGAATACTGAGAGAATACATAGTTGTAAATGCTGTGCGGATTACAAGGGAAAATGATACTTATTGACATGAGAGCACTTATTAGGCAAAGATTTGAAAAACCTACAACAGTTGCATATAGGGATGCGAGGCAGCAGAGATGACTAATGGAGAGATTGTCCCTTCCTAAAATTAGATTTAAAGCAGCATTTTTTTCCTTTTGAGACAAATAACAAAGTAAAAGATTCTTTTTCTTGAGTTATGAATTTCCTCTAAGCTGTATAGGAGGACATAAAAGGAGAAACTGTCCTTCTTCTCCCAAATCTAGTTTGAAGTTCGAGAAAGACGTTAGTTTAGTCTGAGCTGTTTTGTCGCCATGAGAGATGAAATGAATGTGTTGCACTAATGAAAACCAGGAGTGTGATTCCCACCCTGGTGTTGGGGATGGTGAGCTTATGGAGCAGCAAAGGGAAAGGTCTTCATCGCCAGCTTATTTCTCCTACTGACGGCCATGAGTAGGTGTGGACTGGCTAGAATCGGCTCTTCCTTACATTGCCATGGTCCTTCTCTAAGCCAGCCCTTTCCCAATGTAGGAGCCATGGTTGAGTGATGTCTTAAGGCTTCCCCATGCAGCTGTACAGGTTGCAAACTGCAAAATGGCAGGGCGTGTAAAGAAATTTGCAATAGGGTGGCCACAATTCCCACAGTTCCATTCCTTACACATTTACAGTTTAAACAAGCCTTGCAAGAGAATTTTTGGGGGAGATCTGAAAGTCACATGTACTAGAATGCCTGTATTGCTTTTTCTATAGGAAGGTTGAGGAAGTCCCACTTGAAACACTTAGGCAGTGTTCCTTATCTGCCGGCTCACCTTGCCTGTCCAGCTGTCCAGCACTGTGACCCCATCTAGAGTCTCCATTTCCTGGAAGATGGTATATTTAGTTCCAGAATGAAGAGAATATACCTCTGTAGAGATGCCCAAGACATTAATTCCCACTGAAGCTTCATATGTCCAAAGCTTTCTAGAGAATAGCTTACAATGTCCCAACAACGCATGTCACTGTAACCAATCCCTTCTGTTGATTACACTTAGTGGATGGAGTAAACCATTCATGTTGAATATAGTCAAACGCAATTCTTTATAGTCCTGCAGCATGCTGCCTAGGATGCTTAATAAGCATGAACTCTGGAGTTATTGCTTGTATGGGGCACTGACTCTATGATAGAATCTGGAATATATTGGAGTCTTCCCCACGTGTGTGCCTCTATCCCTAGCTGAAGAGCAGAGGAACCTGAAGCAATGCAGCAAGGCCCCTTGCCTGTCTCACCCTTCTCCAGATTTGCCTGTCTTTGGGATTATTGCCTAGCAGTGCCCATTAGCATGGCACCAGCACTAATGGTCTTCAGAATGCATCTCCATTCTGGAATTGGTCCTAAGAAGCTTAATCAGTTCACATTTGATTCTCAACATTTCTCAGTGCTAGAGAGTTAACTTCAAGTTCCATTCAGGGAGCCAAAGCTAAGCGCAGTTTTAGAATGTGACAGAACATGGTGAAGAATCATGCTTGCTGGGAGCCGTGCAATCCTGCTTTACACATTTCAGAAGACCCTGAACCATGTGACAAGGCTTAGTAGTAGATAATGCATGGGTAGGCAAGGTGTCCTGGACAAAATGGTGTCTCTCACACTCACTTTAACCCTTTCTAGAAACTCCCTGACAGTCATGCCCAGAAGTTTGTCTCTAGGATACTTGTAGATCTGCCAAGTTCACTATCTGTATAAGCCATTACAGTATATATAATAAAAACACAAGGTTCAATAGTACCTTACATGTGAGGTACCCACTGCGGGGTTAGAATGTGGCCCCTATAAACAGAGGGTAGGATGTCCTGTGCAGTATTAGATGAAGACTGGGGTGCTGGACATCTAGTAAGCACCTACACAATAATGAGCAGGCCTGTCTAACTGTGGTACCTCTCCGCTGAGATGCACTTATGTATTCCAACAGGCACCGTAGACTTCCTTTTCCATTCCAGTCACTCGCCCCTATGAGCTGTGCGTATCAAATAGGTGTGGATCTGATTAGCTGATAAAAGTTATTGCTGGGAGATTGAATAAGGCTCAACTTTCAAGTGTTCATTTACATTTCAAAAGAGAAAATAATCAACTTGATAGAAGCTCTAACTAATTGATGCTGCAAGAGAGAAAAATATATTAAAATATTTTATCAGAATAGTGATGTCGTCCCCTTATATGGAGAGAAGTTTTGAGGCGGTTCCTTCTCCTTCAATTTCCATCCTTCAAATTCTGCCATGCCCCTTTTTATTCACTCCCGCATAGTGACCCCTCACTGAAGAATTTAAAAAGTATGCAGCTAATATCACCCTGACGAAGCATCACTTGGTACCTCTGTAAGTAGCATTAATAAATATGGGCATAATGCTTAAGAAAATCTGGTACCTAAAGCTGTAACTTGTTTTTATGTAATTTCCTCTTCCTTTCTATGAGCCATCAAACTTCACTTCTGACTGGACACTATGTAACACACTGATGAAGCAACCAACCTCTGTGCACTGTGGCATGGTCTTCCAGAATAAGCTCATTTCCTTGACACCAGCTATTTGGTGTGACAAATAGTTCACTCCACAATTAACCTGCCATCTTCCCTCGTCGAGGCTTCTGTCTGTACCTTTGATATCAGTATTTGTAGCATCACCCTCGGCATTCACTTTAGAACAATTATAATACCTATTGAGGCATTGCAGTAAACATTTGCATAGCTGTAGAATTACCTGTGGGTTCTCTTTGTACACTGGAAAGACAGGCACACTCTACATCAGCAGGCAGCACAGGCATCTGTGTCTGGACCCCTGTATCACTAGTTGTTTTTCCTTATCAGTAGCCTTGATCTTTTCTTTGAGGTGGAAGTGATTTTAAGCAATGGTGACAATTTCACGCCATCACTGGTTTGCCCCTTATCCCTTTAGACAGTCAGGATAATAATCTCTTGCAGAAGTTCTACCTCGGACTCTCTGACTGGCTCACTGCCTTCACGCTGGGCAATCTTCTTGAGTTTTATCTCCAGTAACTATTTTGACACTTCTTATTTGTGCGGGGAAAAGACAGAGAGGTTGTTTGTTTGTTTTGGGTTTTGAGTAAGGTTTACAAAACTAACAAAATGCATCTATAATATCACTGTGGTGCCATATAGAATCTCAAGGGATGATCATGCTAAATCTGATAGGCCACAAAATCATCAGAATTTAAAACCTGAAATGCAGTTTCAATGGAATGTATATTGGTTTCCCACTATTATGAAGCTGGATAGTCAAAAGGTCAAGGACTATCTGATTTCATGACCATTTCTTGTATATCATGGCCAGAGAACCCTGGTTGAAAAGTTGCTGTTAGCTTTCCATATATCATATGACTGCCTGTCTATTCACCTGATACATAATGTGTTCTATATCATGGATCTCAACAAAATCAGGTCAGAAGTATGTGTTTGTGTGTGTGTTTTTAGGACAACTTTACTGAGCATGTATAGACATTTCCTGTTTACTATTCCCCAAGCAATAAAGTGTAGCAACTATTTGTCTAGGATTTAAATCAGAAAAGCTACAGTAAATCACCAGAAGATATATACACGGGCCATATGGAGATACTTTACCACACAGTGTTAGACAAGAGCCTTTAGTATTTGCTAATTTGGGAGGTTTATTCAGTTCTCCGGTTTATTCCAGGTATTAATCCCCTACAGATTCTAGGGGATAACTGTACATATTTACATATTTGATAATGGCAATGATAAACAGTAATATAAATATTCACATCTAGTAAGTATTTTATAAGGGAATTTTGTTTCCCATGTGCAATTAGATACAAGGAACCTGATTTATGATCCCATCTTCCCTCTCCCCCTTTTTAATTGAAAATAAATTCTCCTCTCATGCAACTCAACCTGGCTTCTTCTCCTTCCACTCCTCCCAGTTCTTTCCCACCTGCTCTCTCCCCCAGATCCATACTCCCTCAGTTTCTTTTTAGAAAGTAACAGGAGTTGTCAGGGGCTCCCAGTCCCACAGCTGTTCAGATCCAAAACAATCACACAGAAACTATATTACTTACAATACTGTTCGGCCAATAGCTTAAGCACATCTTAAACTAACCCATCTCCATGAATCTGTGCATCACCACAAGGTTGTGGCCTACTGGCAAACTTCCAGTAGACTCTGGCAGAAGAATCTGTCTCCTGTGGCAGTTACTTGGCTTCTCCTTGGCTCCACCTACTCTCTCTTCTTCTATCTGCTTGGAATGCCCAACTTGCCCTATTCTGCTAAGCCACTGGCTGAAACAGATTTATTCATTAACCAATAAAAGCAACACATATACAGAAGGACTTCCCAAACCAAGCAGGCCTCCAGGAGAAAACAACCAAACATAACAAAACAAGATACAGTAAGACAAGGCAATATCCTCATATAAGGCTGGACTAGGCAACCTAATAGAAGGAAAAGAGTCCCAAGAGCAGACTAAAGAGTCAGAGACACACCTATTCTCACTGTTAGGAGGCCCACAAAAACACCATGCTCACAGTCATAACATATACACACAGGACTTTCTACGGACCCTTACAATCCCTGTATGCTTGGTTCTTCAGTCCCTCTGAGCACATTTGAGTCCTGCTTAGCTGATTCAGTGTACCATGCATGGTCTCCTGGTGTCCTCTGACTTCTACAATCTTTTCTTCCCCATCTTCTGTGGGGTTCCCTGAGCTCTGAGGGGAGACTCTTCATATAATGTCTGTGGGTCCCTTTACTTGCTCCCAAAAGAGGCTAGAGGAAGCCTCTGTGATGACAGCTGTACAAGGCACTGATCCTATCTGAAGCCACTAAAACCACCAAGACAACTAGAACAATCAGCAGGTAACCAGATGAACCTGGCTATGATCAGAAGTAAATCAGCTGAGACCAGTCTCAAGCTCGATATATCAAGAGATCTTCCAGGTTAGAACAATCTAAGAGCCTCCCACCAGATAGTGTGGAGCTCAGAAAAGTCAAAACAGAAAAACATTTACATGCCAGAATACTGGACGGTCAGGCACTTGAATTGAAAGAAAGTGCTCAGATCTTCTGCTGAGCAGAAATTAGTATGCACATGTAAGGAAACACCAGTTCCCAGTGAGACTTGGAGCAGAACAGGAAGTAGAGTACCCAGCACTCACACGAGGCACAGAGCAGCTGATCAGAAGAATAACATCCTCATAGTGGAGGAACAAGAGTGAAAACTTCTCAGTGATGTAAGTGACAGTGTTTGACATCAGCCAGAAACTACCGTGAGCACAAAGAAGCAAGAACATACAAATTCCCCCAGTAGCACTGTGAGAATCTGAGATAAATTTACATGCAGAAGATAGCTTCTAGATGTTTAAGGGTTAATATTTCAAGATGAAATGTAAGTGTATGTAAAACAAAACGGCTCCAAGACTTGATTCCACTTTAAAGAAGGAACATTGACTTGTCCTGGGTAACAGAACGAACAATCTAAATAAGCAAATAAATGCTGTAATTAATATGAATTGATCAGCAGCCTAAAGCAGAAATAATAGAAACATCAAAAGACACTTCTGGAATGGGGAAGAAGCACTTAATGATATTAATGTATAAAGATATTTTTCATTTTGAAAGTCATATATCAAAATCACAGTGAACTAGCAGTTGATCTAAAGCTCTCATAACCCACAGATTTCTTTCTATAATTAGTTATGAAACTTTGAGAACACATCAGGAATTTGATGTATATGAAAAGCGAAATTAACTATTAACATTAAATGACATAGACAAGCTGTCTTCATCATGTATCTATATTTATCTTTACAAATACAACCATTTAATATAGTATTTGCTATTCCTAGGTTCTTTTATGGGTAAGAAAGATTGACAGAAAATAACTAAGTCAAGACATATTTATTGTTTGTCCTATTGTAGAATTTGTTATTTTTATTCGATTATTCTTTCATTTACAATGTTGTCACATCAGCTGAAGTTGTATTTCAGGTGCTATACATGATAATTATGCACTCTAATAATCTGATACTTGAGTTATCAGTGTTTGTGTGAAATTAATGAAGGTGATCCCCAGGATGAAAGAAGTGTGGAGTTTTTAATAAATGTAAAGTTGTAACAATTTGTGCAAAATAATTTATCCAAATGCTTTCCTCGGCTCATTATGAAACATTCCAAAGAGAATCTATACAAGTCTGTGAAATCCATATACAGAAACCATAAGAAGATATTTGTCATATAGCATATGAAGGACCGAAGTGAAAGGAAACGAAGTAGGTGCCATTCATCATACATAATTCATAAAACAAAGTGAAAACAGAACATAATTACGTTGAAGTTAGGGTAAGTTGAAATTTTCTAAATTTCCATGAATCTTGTTTTCTTTCTGCTAATCATGTGTATAAGTATACTTTGATGATGTGAAATGAGAAAATTAAGATCCCTAACTCCAAGCTCCTTCTTTTTAGACAAATGTTGACCAGTAGAAAGCATGGGCTCCATAGATTTATTTAAGTGTGCCCAGTGACTTACACCCTGCCCCCCCACAGAACTTCTATAGTGCGGTTTATTTCTGCTCTTCTGCACATTTTTTCCCTCTAATGCGTGATTTCTTGACAACCCTCCTGCTTGGCTCAATCGAGACTAGTGGACAGCCAGAGCTTGTGTGGGGCTTATCGCCTGGTGCCATCCCAGGGAGGGATGTGTGTTTCCTGTCCCTGTCTTATCAGGACAAGACTTGGGGTCCCCGATACGAGACCATAGATTTTACCACTCTCACAAATCCAATTTATTCTATCTATTTTAGACTTAAGCATTCCACATCACTCCTGACACCTCACTGTACTCAGGAAAGATAAGGTAGAAAATCCAAGACACTCTGTGGCTGGAAGCGAAACAACAACGTCTGCACACACTGATCTCGTGGCAGAAGCACATTTAACATGGGAAAATTGATAATTTGCCTCCGTAAGCTTTCTTCAACTTGTTTATTTAAATGATAGACTGAAGTGTGTTTGTTTCTCAAAATTGTCAACTAATGTGCACTCTTGCCCTTCCTACCATTATTGAAATATTAGAGAGATAATGTCCCATTTATTTCTGTTCACCAAGACTGTCATATTCAGATAATGGCACAATGCAGAATCTATCAAGTACCACGGGATGATCAAAGTTAATGAAACAGAATGGCATTAGAGTGGGATTTGCAGGAATCCTGTGAGATTTGATACAGTAAGTTCACAATTAAACTAGTATGTGGCTGCTGTGTGGAAAGACAAAGGGGAGTTTGGCGTTCAGGAATTTAGCAGTAATAACTGGGTGGGCCAGATACCCAAAACCTCCATTGTTTGGGTAAGTGTGAATTTTTATACAGCATTGCCTTTTGCTTCTGTTATAGAAATCCTTCAAAGTGAGGCAGGTGAGATGACTCACTTGGTAAAGTAGATGAGCCACATGGGTTCAGACCCCCAGGCAGGTGAAATGACTCTCTTAGTAAGTAGATGAGAGACATAGGTTCAGACCCCCAGGCAGGTGAGATGACTCACTTGGTAAAGTAGGTGACAGACATGGCTTCAGATCCCCAGATCACATGTGAAAAGCTGAATGTGGTACACAAGTCTGAGATCCTAGCATGAGCCAGCTGAGACAGAAAGACCCCTGAGGTTTCCCGGCCATATATTCTCCCAGAATTGGTGAGCTCCAGATTAAAAAAGAGACTATGTCACAAAAATAATGTGGGAAGCGATAGAGGAAGGCATCCACCATTGACCTCTAGCCTCCAAATGCACATGAGCATACCCAGTACTCTCTCTCTCTCTCTCTCTCTCTCTCTCTCTCTCTCTCTCTCTCTCTCTCTCTCTCTCTCTCTCTCTCTCTCTCTCTCTCTCTCTCTCCAATAACTCAAAGTGCAGGATACAGCAATGTGAGTCAACCCAGTAGTCATTTTAGGATGAATTCCTATAACTACAAGCTGTATTTAAAATATAAAAAAACGAGCCGGGCGGTGGTGGCGCACGCCTTTAATCCCAGCACTTGAGAGGCAGAGGCAGGCGGATCTCTGTGAGTTCGAGGCCAGCCTGGTCTACAAGAGCTAGTTCCAGGACAGGAACCAAAAACTACGGAGAAACCCCGTCTCAAAAATCCAAAAAACAAACAAACAAACAAAAAACCGGAACTGTCAAGGATGAGGCACTATGACCAAAGAGTCACTACAGACGTGTAATTTTTTTTCTCTTTCAAGAAATCTCCTAAACTCTCACTCAGACTGACCTGCTGAATTCATTTGCTATGTTCAAAGTCCCTGTCCCTCCTGACACCCACAGCTAAAACGCCATTCTTAGGTTAAGCCCCTCCCTCCTTTTCCCCTCCCACAACCTGCAGTCCCTGTCAGTTTTCCTTGTGGATGACCAGTATCATACCAGATGTCCCCAAACTTAGCTCATAGTCTTAAACTGATCCTTGTTGATAGGAGAAGTGTGAGAATTACATGATACAAAGGGCCTCTGGCTCAGTGCCCGGCACTTGAACTGTTAATATTTCTCAGTCCATGTGACTTTATGAACTAAAATCTTTGGTTAGAACTGGGCCTTCATATTCTGTTTTTGTTAACATTATTACTTTATTTGGACAATCATCCCCAAGAATTTGTGTCTGTTTTATTTGTCCACCATCATCACTCTATGCCCTCCATTGTACAGAATCTTCTAGATTCTATCTTCATAGGAGTCCTTTTCCTTGTTTCTATGGCTACTACTCTTTGAATTCTTGTTTTAGATATTGTCTAATAGCCATTCTGTTTGCCTCTTTCTTCATTCATACAGTCATTTTCCCAGTTTAAATGCTGGACTGTCTGATGCTTGGATTGCATCCTTGTTTTTACAGAACAGGTGGGCAAGGATCCCAATCCCACCAGTGAGACCAGAGGATTGCTAGAAAGGCTGTTCTTGAGGTTAAAAAGTAAAAACAAGGGCACATTAAGCACTGGAATCATAAAAACCAAAATAAATCAAGGTTTTCTAGAAAAAAAAAATACTACAGCCAGTTAGGAGGCAGAGGCAGGCAGATCTCTCTGTGAGTTCAAGGCCAGCCTGGTCTAAAGAGGGAGTTCCAGAACAGGCTTCAAAGCTGCACAGAGAAACCCTGTCTCATAAAACCATAACCAAACAAACAAAATACCACAGATACAATGATGGCCCTGCCTGATTATACTGCCTATGAACAAAAATCAAGAAATGATGCGTTGCTTGTTAACCTGTCTTTGCCACTAGGATTTGTAAAATTGAATATAACTTTGAAAGAGTTTCATAAGTGGAAACTTGTATCATTTTCTGTTCTGGAGAGTGCTGTAGGCAATTCCAGATGTCTGGGATTGTTACATTCACCCTGGTGTTACATAAGAAAACCATCTCTGTGACTAGGAGAGAGGCCAAAACAAACTTCTGTATCGAACTTCAAATCTTAATACTACATGTTTCTTCTAATTAATCTTCCCATCTTTGTCCTCCATTTTTACAAATTACCTTGAACATGCTGCAAGGCAGAAATCCTTAGTTCCCACTTTGGTCACGTACTGGTCCTTCTTTAGTTTTCCAAATAATGATCTCCAACAGGAACTGATGGATAAGGAAACTAAGAGGCACATGTGAAGATGCCCTTGGATACTCTGCACATGTAGGAGAAATTGGAGGTGAATGATATTTTGTGTGTCAATACCCTATTCTTTTTCTCCCTGATGTTACTTGCTGCAGTTACTTATCACGCAAAATAGATGTTGCTCACAGAATTCACCATCAAAGCCCCCTCGCCTCTTCAACTCTTTCCAGAAGAGTTTGACATGTTGAAAGTTGTGTGTGCTGCCTGAGATGATTTACAGGTTATATAACTTGGGTATTTTTTTCCCCTTCACTTTTAGTGGCTTACAGAGATGCTATAGGAGAACTGTGATGACAGATTATATAATTGTACAAGCATCCATCTGCTATTTAGGGAAATGAGTTCTTTGTCAATGTCATTAGAAAGCATCAAAACAATAATTTAACTATATTTGACATGTATCAGACTAAAATTCAGAATTATCATAAAGGTGATTTTAAATATAAAACTCATCTACCACTATTAACAGTGACATTGTCCCTTAGAATAGAAAGCCATGAGGATTTTCACTCTGATGGAAGTATACATGTGTAACCTGCAAATAAATACATGTGTCTTGGGGAACAGCTCAAGACTGGGCTTCAAAAATAGGGATTTAAAACAAGTGGGCTCTTGAGACTGACAAGGCAGTGTTTTCTGATACTCAATTAAATTGTGCCCATGTGAAATGTTGTAATAATTATTATAACTTCATAATTTGAAATTCATGTGTCAGGGTCTGTGTGTGTGTGGTGTTTTTCAATATCCACAGCAACCATGTAAGCAGAATCTTACATATTTTCCTTGAAGGAAGAACGTGAGAGTCTATTACGTTTCTCAGAGCTAGTGTACTCCAAAGTTCAACAGCTGGATCCACATGTGATGTTTGGACCTTAAACACTACTTTCTTTACTTATCCCCTGTGTCATAATCAATGAGTTCATTTTAATGTTTAAGAATGAAGAGTAGAGGAGATGAGACTATGTCCAGCATATAACATATGCTTGCACGAAAATGTCATGTGTCACAACACCATGCACAATGACTATATACAAAGGTACTTTAAAAAATCACAACAAAAATAAAAGTATTCATTCTCTTGAAGGAAGCATAAACTATGTAACGGAGACCATGCACAATGACTATATACAAAGGTACTTTAAAAAATCACAACAAAAATAAAAGTATTCATTCTCTTGAAGGAAGCATAAACTATGTAATGGAGATACTAAAACACATTCTACTGTTGTTGTAGAGCCTCTTTAGCTAGACTGCCAAGATCCTGTAAGCATGCATCCTTAGCTATGCCTCTTCTCACAGTAAGTAGGGGAAGCCCTACTTACTCCGGGCTAAGAGACCGCATTGCCTCTTTTAATGCTACCATTGTTTCTTCTTCTGAAATTTTGGTCACAAGTGATGTCTGTTATTTCTCTAGTTCTCAACCGTACCTTCCCTTATATTATTTTTCCCCTGATTTTGCACATCATAGCCAATGTAATGTATGGTGGCAAGGGGCTGATCTGCAATCTATTTGGGTGACCCACTTGCAAATCCACCACTGGGTAAGCATTTGTCAGTCCTTTCATCTTAGAATGACATAAAAGATGTTGTTCAAATAAGTAAACACCCAGCAGAGTGCTAGTGAGAGTCCCTTTGATCCTGCTTGGTGTGTCTCCATAGGTCCTGAGGATAAAGTGTGGATGCTTAGTGACTTGCGTGGTCCCTCACAGTGACCTGTGAGTAGTGTTGCACCAACTGGGGCTTGTTCCTGGCTCTCTCAAGCATCTAGCTCTTGTTTGAGGTTGTAGTAAACTTAAGAAAATATACTTAAATCTTCAGAATGTGATCAGTTTTTTTTCTTTTTAATAATACATGATTGTAATTTTAAACATTTTTAAAATAAAATGCTACAGAAATATTTTTAATAGCATGGATAGCAATTCACCCACTGAAAGAATTTATTTAGAATTAACCAATTAGAGGCTGGATAACCAGAGAAGGACTTGAAAGAACACACAGCCTCTTTACTCAGCCACAGTTGGACTGGCTTATGCTGTAGTTGTGAGTGCTGATACACTGTAGGTCCTTCAAACTTGAGCCAGTTGTTATCGAGATAGTTTTAAAATAATATTTGAGTGTGCACCAGAATCCTGAAGTACATACAGAAGGTATAGTAACTGTGTCGGTAAGAAACGAATTTTATTATGTCATTGGCAAAAGGCAAAAAGACTCATTTTTTAAAAAAAATAGGAATATCCGTCTTGCAATTCTCTACACGGTGGATTTAAAATATGCCTTTTTTGTCTCTGACCTTTTGCCACTGTGCTGTTATAGCTGTATCCATCTTAGTAAGAAAGAAGCCACCAGCTAGAAGGTATTGGTCTGGGAATTCCAGTATAATAACTGTCTTGAGCTTTATTAGGATCAGCATCCCTGGCAAACCTAAAATCTCTTCACAAAGGGAAAGCTCAAATTGTAAGAGATTTCCATTCAAAGTCTCGTCCATTTAAAAGAATCCCCGTGTAACATACTGGCTGGCACCCGGATACACCCTTGAGCTTGGATGCCTCCTGATCTTGCAGCTTGCTTTAGTAACATATATTGTGACTTTAGCCTGAAAATTGTGAGCAATGTCTCTGAATAGCTAAGAGCATCACATCCAGGTACAAGAAAGCAAAGCCGTAAGCAGATCCTGAGTTTCTGAAAGCAAGGGCCAGTTGGATGATGTTTTACAACTTGGAGAGTTTCTCGGGAAGTTGGGTGTTTTGCATGTATTCCTTATGCTGGAAGTTGTAAGTGTCATCGGTATGGTGGTGGCTTGCTCTGAAGTTATACAAGAATGTACTCCCTTGCGAGTTTCTTCTTATACCACGTTTCCCACTCAAATACCTACCTGTCAATCTGGGAGGGTGGTGGGAGAAACCTGTGGGAGGCAGAGAAAGTCAAGCACCAGGAAACTAACATTTTCTCTTTCCTTTGATTGGTAAGGACATCTCCAGCTGAAGAACAACTTTTTGTTTCAAAGTGAGTGTGTGTGTGTGTGTGTGTGTGTGTGTGGGTATATGTGTGTTAAGTGAGAAGTTAGTGCTGTCTTTTCTTTCTTGTTTTTGTTTGTTGTTGTTTTGTTTTTGTTGCTGCTGTTTTAGACAGGGTTTCTCCCTAATCCAGAGCTCAACCGTTGGCTAGACAGGCTGTCCAGGAAGCTCCCAGGATCCTCCGTTCTCCACTTCCCCACCCTGAGGGTAGCAGACTGCCACTTCTGGTAGTTATGTGGGTACTGGGTATCTAAGCTCAGGTCTTTATCCTGCACAGCAAGCCTGTCACTGACTTAGCCAAAGCTCCAGCACCTAAGACAACTTTAGCTCATCCCCAGCCTTGTTAAACACAGGGAAATTCAGGAGTGTGGTGGCTGAGGTGCCAAATGACTAAAAGAATTTGTTTTATTAACATTTGCTTTTCTGTATGCCTATACCTATTAAATCCTCGTTTTTCATATGCAATTTTTCTTTTAAAAAATAATGAAGCAAAATGTAGAGGTTGTGAAAGGGAGAGAAAGAGACAGACAGACAGACAGACAGACAGACAGACAGACAGAGACAGACAGAAACAGAGACAGATAGAGAGATCAGGACCCCACTAATGAATCAAAGATTCTTTCTCTCAGTGCAGAAAATTAGCATGGTTCAGAAATAGTGTCTAAGTGGGGGGACTTCCCAGTCTCCCACTTTTAGATACCGAATGTAGAACTGATTGCTCTGTTGTTCTAGGATGCAAGGCCCTAAGCAGAGATCTTTCTTCTCTTTGGTCAGAACTTCCAGCCTGAGAGTGAGCTGGAAAGCAGCCACCCTGCCCGCCACTTGTTTTCCCTCCTGCGTATGCTGTTTGATGGTTCGGGTTCAGCTGTTCATTTTCCCTAAGGGCCGAGCAGCAATCAAAGCATATGAATAAATAAGTGTTCAACATTTTGAATGCATGAACTTTGTTATATTTTTTGCAATGATGATGACAGACATTTTGCAGGCATTTTTTAAAGGGAGATTTTGCACCACTTGACATAATCTGATGCCATTACTGATGTTTGAAGATGCCTGTATTTTTCCTAGGATAAAGACGCAAATGCAAACTTAAATAATGGCGATGCATTTTGTTAGTGGATGTTAAAAATATAATTGCCTTATTGGAGTTCATTGATCATAGTCCCCCAAAGTTTTTTACATACATGAAATAAAAAGTGATATTTATTTTATTTTCACCTCATAATTTCTGCTGCATTTTCCTGCAGATCACATTTTATACTGTATCTTTAAATTAATCTTTTTTTTTTACTTAAAATTGAGTTTTATATAATTTCTATGATTTTTATGAAATATAGTAATATGTAGATACTACAAATTGTGACTAATGGAAAAATAATTCTGTCTGACGCGTTTGATTGTATCTTTGTCAATATAAAAAGATTATTGCCGTATATTTTATCACTTACCAATCAAAGTTTGAAATTCAGGTTAGATATACTTATTATCAAATTAATTTTATAAAGCCATGCTTTGATGGGGCACAATTCCAATTTAATCTTTGGAAGCTTGTGATAGACTTAGCTCCGTAACTCCCTCACAAAGCTCATCTGTAATTTTGGGGCAAAAATCTGTAAATTGTTTAGCCTTTATTTTTCATCCCTGTAAGATTCTAATGCCTGTATACTCTTTCACTGGAGAGTGGGAGCCTGAGGCACTGAATCCAGAGTCTTGTATAAGTTCATCCTGCTCCCTGCCACGTAGCCACATGCCCAGTCTTTCTCCTCATAGAGCCTACTTGAAGAACAGAATGGGAGACTAAAGGAGTCAGAAGACCCAGCGCCAAGTGCAAGCTTTGGGGTACACTAGCTAGAGCAAATGTTCGGGAGCAGCCAGAAACTCCTGTACTTGGGAAGTCCTGGCTTCTGAATAGCACCCATGAACTTGGATCTGCGGAGGATTCCTACCACGAGACCTAACAAAAAGGAGCCCCCTGAAGCCTTTGTTGCTGGGATGAACAGGTCGGCTTAGGCTGAGGCCCTGATCTCATTTGGGGAACCTGGCATTTTCCATATGTTGTCGTCACTCCTGCCTGGGGGCGGGGTTAGCACATCCTGTGAGAACGCTCATGGGGACCTGCGCACTATCTCCTCTTTGTAGCCCCAGAGCCCCGACTTTGCCTGGGTATGCTTGCACTGTGAGACGTCCTAGTCTGAGTACAGCCTATGCTAAGTGATTAGAATGCTTTTAGGAAATCAAAAACCCAGGGTGGCTTGGAGATCCAAACATTATGAGCTTGAATGAGCTGATGAGTCTTGTGATATGTAAGTGATTCTGATGACACCCATCTCTTAAGGAGGCCTGAAAATCTCAAGATGTCATTGTTTTTTCTGCTATGTAGTACTCCATTGTGTAAATATACCACATTTTCCTTATCGATTCTTTGGTTGAGGGGCATTTAGGTTGTTTCTAGGTTTTGGCTATGACAAACAATGCTGCTATGAACATAGTTGAGCACATGTCCTTCTGGTACGATTAAGCATCCTTTGGGTACATACCCAAAAGAGGTATTGCTGGATCTTGAGGAAGGTTGTTTCCTAATTTTCTGAGAAACCACCATACTGATTTTTTATATTATTTTTGCTTAAAGTCATTCAATAATACCTTCAGTCCCCTGTACTAGACTTTTTCTTTTGGGCTACCAACCAGCTTCCAAATCATTACAGAGAGATTTATAAATTTTGAATAGTCAGCCTACTTTAAACTCATTTCTGGCTAGTTCTTTCCATTTAAATTATCCTGTTCCTCTTCATCTATCTTTTGCCTCAGAGCTTTTTACTTTTTCTTTCCTTCTGTATGTATATCTTACATTTACTACTTCACACATTTGCTGACTCATGGCTGCCTGGCTGACTTTTTCCCCCTGGCATCTCCCACATTCTCTCCTCTCTTCTTCTCTCCCCTTCCTTTCTCGTTTTTCCTCTTGAACCTAGAGTTCTTCTCCTATTTATTCTCTCTGCCTGCTAGCCTTACCTATCCTTATTCTGGCTAGCTATTGGCCATTTAGCTCTTTCTTAGACCAATCAAGTGCTTTATGCAGGCAAAGTGAAACAGATGCAACACATCTTTACATAATTAAAACACATCCTTACATTGTTAATCAAATGCAGCATAAACAAAAGGAACACACCTTTACACATTTCAAGTAATAGTCCATTGAATAAGCAAATGTAACACATCTTTGTCTAGTTAAAATAATATTCCACAACTAGACCAGACGGGGCGGCAGAGCACCGGCGCAGGCCCAGGCAGGGCAGCAAACCAGCACAGGCGGCGGCAGACAGCTGGGACCGGCGCACAACACCGAGAGCAGATTGCCCCACTACAATTAAAGCAAAGAGGTAGGCCTTTGGTTGGCGAGATCCCTAGCAATGAAGGAGCCGGGTCCTGTTCCTGAAGACCCTTCTGAGGGGCGAGAGGGAACTTGGCTCCTGGCAGGAGCCAGGAAACAGAGTGACAGCATTTTGTAAGAGGAGCCCCTGGCCAACAGGGAAACCTGATCTGGTTTTAAAAGACCCATTAGATAGCTTCGATAGGAGGAGATGGGCAGGCGCCAAGGCAATAATTCACCCAATAATCTGAAAAACAACATGAAAACACCAGAACCCAGTGATCTTACAACAGATGGACTTGAACACCCTAATACGGAAGAAGTGGAAAAAATTGACTTTATGAAAGCAATACAGTCCATTAAACAACATGTGAAAAATGCCCTTATAGAAATGGATGAGAAGTATAATCAAAAGTTTGAAGAATTGAGTAAATACGTACATGAGACCCACAAAAAAGTTCAAGAATTGAAAACTGAAAGGGAAGCAAGGAAGAAAACACAAACTGAGCACCAGCTGGATATGGAAAATCCAGGTCAACGAGCAGAGCCTACAGAAACAAGCATAATCAATAGATTACAAGAAATAGAACAAAGAATCTCAGATTCTGAGGACACCATCGAGAAAATAAACGCACTGATCAAAGAAAACAGCAAAGCCAACAAATTCTCATCACAAAACATGCAGGAAATATGGGACACAATAAAAAGACCAAACATAAGAATAAGAAGAATGAGAAGAATCACAGCTCAAAGGCCCAAAAAATATTTTTAACAAAATTATGAAAGAAAACTTTCCCAACATAAAGAAAGATATTCCTTTGAATATTCAAGAAGCATACAGAACACCAAACAGAGTGGATCAAAGAAAAACATCGCCTCACCATATAATAATCAAAACACAGAATATATAGGTTAAAGAAAGAATATTAAGAGCTGCAAAGGAAAAAGGCCAAGTAACTTATAAAAGTAAACCGATCAGACTTACACCTGACTTCTCTATGGAAACCATGAAAGCCAGAAGGTCCTGGATAGAGGTACTGCAGAAGCTAAGAGACCATGGATGCAAACCCAAACTACTATACCTAGCCAAGCTATCGTTCACTATCAATGGAGAAAACAAGACATTCCAGGATAAGAACAAATTTAAACAATACATAGCCATGAATCCAGCCCTACAGAAGGTAATAGAAGGAAAATCGCAACCCAAGGAATCCAACATTGCCAACACTGCCTACAACAACTCAGGCATCTAGCAACCCTTCACCAGCACAACTCAAAGAAGGGAGACACACAAACTCTAATACCAAAAACAATAAGAATAACTGGAGTAAACAACCACTGGTCCTTAATATCACTTAATATTAATGGTCTCAATTCACCTATAAAAAGGCACGGGCTAAGAGATTGGATATGAAAGCAGGATCCAACATTCTGCTGTTTGCAAGAAACACATCTCAACCACAAAGACAAGCATCTACTCAGAGTAAAGGGTTGGGAAAAGGTCTTTCAAGCAAATGGTCCTAAGAAAGAAGCAGGTGTGGCCATATTAATTTCTAACAAAACTGACTTCAAACTAAAATCAATCAGAAGAAATCGAGATAGACACTTTACACTTATAACAGGAACAATTCATCAGGATGACGCATCAATCCTGAATATCTACGCCCCTAATACAAAAGCACCCACTTATCTAAAAGAAATATTACTAGAACTGAAGGCAGACATTAAACCACAGACACTAGTAGTAGGAGACTTCAATACACCTCTCTCTCCAATGGACAGGTCAATCAGACAGAAACCTAATAGAGAATTAAAAGAATTATTGGAGGTAATGAAGCAATTGGACTTAACAGACATCTATAGATCACTCCACCCAAATAGGAAAGAATATACCTTTTTTTCTGCAGCCCATGGAACCTTCTCGAAAATTGACCACATACTCGGAAACAAAGGAAATCTCCACAGATACAAAAAAAAAAAAAATCAGTGTCCACCTGTGTCTTATCAGATCACCACGGATTAAAGTTAGAAGGCAACAACAATACCACCCCCAGAAAGCCAACAAACTCATGGAAACTGAACAGTCAACTACTGAACCACACCTGGGTCAAGGGAGAAATTAAGAAAGAAATTAAAGTCTTCCTTGAATTTAATGAAAATAAAGAGACAACATACTCAAACCTATGGGACACGATGAAAGCAGTGCTAAGAGGAAAGCTCATATCACTAAGTGCACACTTAAAGAAAACAGAGAAAGCATACATAGGGGACTTAACAGCACACCTGAAAGCTTTAGAAAAAAAAGAAGCAGAGGTGCCCAGGAGGAGTAGAAGACTGGAAATAATCAAACCTAGGGTGGAAATCAACAAAGTAGAAACACAGAAAACAGTCCAAAGAATCAATGAAACAAAAAGTTGGTTCTTGGAGAAAACAACAAGATCGACAAACCCCTATCCAAACTAACTAAACAACAGAGAGAGAACACACAAATAAATAAGATCAGAAATGAAAAGGGGGACATAACCACAGACACAGAGGAAATTCAGAGAATCATTAGATCTTACTACAAAAGCCTGTATGCCTCAAAACTGGAAAATGCAAAAGATATGGACATTTTTTTAGATAAGTACCATATACCAAAGCTAAACCAAGACCAGGTGAATGATCTAAATAGACCTGTTAGTCGCAAAGAACTAGAAATGGTTATCAAAAATCTCCCTTCCAAAAAAAGCCCTGGACCAAATGTTTTCAATGCAGAATTCTACCAGAACTTCCAAGAAGAGCTAATACCTATACTCCTTAA